>NW_026858470.1:0-364985 GCF_026571515.1 Ruditapes philippinarum | reverse complement strand
AATGCACACTTCTTGCGTTAATGGTTAAGTATGATATATTTACATAAAAGTAAGAAATATTACATACTTAATGATTAACGCAAATAAAAGCATATGTCGTGCCTTGAGGGTACCTATGTGTTAAAAAATGAGAGGGTACCTGTGATATAAAAATTAAAATGAAGTGAGGTAGCCCGTGCCGCTGCAAAAACGAAAGGGTGTTTTTATGAATTTTACATTTATTTTTGACAATATACTGCCATTTGTCCGAAGATGATATGTAAATAAACATATTAAATATGTTTATCACACACCCATGCCGATTTTGCGACTCCGTAAATATGGTATTGCACGGCCGTGCATATATTTTGATGTGACGTCATTAGCGTTAACAAACATAGTGTAAAGACGCGCTAAATGATAACGTTATACTATGGGCGCGTCAATGAAAAATGACTCTTATTTTACTTTAAACGGTCTTTATTTTGGGTATGTGATAAATAGAATATTAAATTCGTGTAAGTTCATTACTGAATTTATTGCACTCGTTGAATAAAATAATATTATGCTCACCAGAGGCTCGCATAATATAATTTTATTCAACTTGTGCAATAAATTCAGTATTGAATTTACACTCATTCAATATCCTCTATATAATGCATATATCATCAAGCCACAGGTTCATTGCAGCCCGAAAAGTATGTCGTGGTGATGGACGAGGCAAGACATGTCGATTTTTTGTAGTTTATTGTGAAGTTGCAGTACATGAAAAACGGGCACATGACAAATCAGCACATAAATCAAACATTCTAGTGTTCCGTGGTATACATGTTTTCTAAGTGTCATACCTCCTTTCCTTATTACAATGAAATTTTACTGGATTGTTATCCATCGCTGGTTTGTTTTTAGCAGAGAATGACCTGTGCATGTGCAAATAGGGTACCGTTTCAGCAGATTTCACAAAGAGGGTACCGATATGGATATGCACCGTGTTAAATATAGGTTATTTAAAAGCACTGCTCTTGCAATGCACTATACCTTTACTTTACTGGCATTTGAACTGATTGTAACAATGTTACTTAAAAATTAATAAAACTGTTATATTATCAAAAATAAAAATACCATGGAAAAGTTTTACACTGACAGATCAAATGGATTGCTCTGTGATGGATTCTTGTGCACTGCACTTCAGGTCAATGAAAAAAGCTTGCATACCACATTTGGATCCAATCAGACTTCTAGTGACCGAGTTATGCTCTAGACAAGCCTATTAAATATGAAAATTAACAAAGGCCAATAACTCATGAATTGCAGAGTACAAGTTCTTTTCTGCACTTCTTTTCAATGAGATCCATCATCATATGAAGTTTCAAGTCCATAGCTTTTTAAGTGTAGGAGAATAGACAAAAAATAAGTATGAAAAATTAACAAAGGGCAATAACTCAAAAAATCATGAAGTATAGAGTACCGGTTTATGTGACCTGCTTTTCTTTTCAATGAGATCTATTATCCTATGATGTTTCAAGTCCATTGCTTTTATAGTTCAGGAGAAACGGCCGGGCAAAAATAAAGTATGAATTAAAATTAACTAAAGGCAATAACTCAAAAAATAAGAAGTGCAGAGTAATGATTCTTGTGCACTGCACTTTGGGTTATTGAAAAAAAGCATGCATACCAAGTTTGGAGCCAATCCCTACCTATTGTGACTGAGTTATGCTGACCTCCGTAGTGGAGACTTAGCGGGTGCCGACGACACCGACACCACTGACAGAAGTAACCCCTTTATGTTGACTTTTTTAAAATATAAATTGAAATTTTAGATTTAATCAAAATTCTTATTTCTGTTTATCATGCTATAAAATAGTTATATTATTAATTTAATTATAAAGATTTTTGACAGGTTATATGGCCCTACATAAACGGTTGTTTGGAAATATAACCCTAGCCGCTAGGTGAGGGTTATATTGCAAACAACCATTTATATACGGCCAAAAAAACTGTCAGAAACATTTCTAACGAATTTTTAATACAGCAAGCATCTTTTTTAGTGATAAAAGTGAAATTTCTTCATAAATTGACAGAAGCCGTGTATATAAAACTATATAAACGTCAAGATTGTCCAATGAAAAGCGATGTTACAAACGTGCATTATTATAAAATATATCAAACTCGACTGTTGTGTAGAAATATCATGGTCTGGGGCAACATTGAGAGTTGTTCTCTACAGAAAATGATCCGAGATCGTATAATAATATTACTAAATAAAAAAAATCTACATTTGAATTACTGTACATATTCTAAAATGAATATTACTGAGTAAACAGATAAAACATCATTTTTTCAGAACAAGCACCTTTTCACTTCTCCCTATATCTTCAAACTTCTCTCTGGTGGGAGCTGAGGGAGAAGTCACTTCTCCCAAAAGTTTGGTCTAAGCAGAGCCCTGAAACACCCCCAGATATCCCCCACTTTCTTTACTTTCATGTAAATATGCATAGTAGTATATTTTTCAACAAAATTTACAATTCCTTCAAAAACTGTAATAACTTGTATGCGCATTGTGGCTATATTTTTGTGATGTTGTAAATCTGAAAGAAGATAAACCAGGGGCTGAATCGGGACAATAAAAACACAACTATGTCTTAAGTCAAATAGACTGATTTGTTTTCTTATTTGCATAGCCTAGGGACTATACTGGTGCCTCATATTTCCGTGGTACTTAACACATTAACATAGACAACTAAAGTTACTGTTAGAAGAATAAAATTCTGGAAAATATGTTGAATAATGTAGGAAAGACATGTCAGTTACATCATAGTTTATTCCTTTTAATGTTTGCATGTAAGCAATTATTTACACAACAAGGCAATAAAAACCCATTTGCTGCCTAGTGAGTAAAGTTGTGTTCTCATATTTCCAAGGCAATAACATTTTAACAGTTTCAAAAGCAAAACCAATAGTAATCTTTATTTTTTAGTACATCTATACCTAGCCTTGATTGAAAGTGGGGATTTTCTCTATGGCATTTATACCAGATAATGCATCAATTTTTACTGCTGAAGCAAAAGCTATAGATTTAGCATTGTCATACATAGTACAGCATACCCATGATAAATTTGTGATATTTTCTGACTTGCTTTCTGTTTTAATATCCATTAAAAATAAAAATCTGACAAAATCATGATAAGGAAGCTTCTTTTACGATTTCATGATATACTTAAAACAAAATCTGTTAAATTATATTGGATTCCAAGTCATGTAGGTATACGAGGAAATGAAAAAGTAGATGCTTTAGCTAAACAATCATTAAATTTTCAAAAACTGACTTCTTGTTACCTGCTTGTAATTTTAGACCGGCTATAAATAAACTCGTATCATCTGAATGGAAAGCAAATTGGGACAATGCTGTTTTTAATAAACTTCGCAATATAAACCCATCTCTTGATGTGTCACGATCTCTATCTCTGTCAAACCACCATGATCAAACAGTTATTCTTCAATGCCAAATTGAACACACTAAAATTACCCACTCTTATCTCCTCAAGAATGACAATGCCCCTTTCTGTGTAGCTTGTAATGAAAATTTTACTGTCAAGCATTTTCTTCTTGAATGTCATGATTTTTCACAGGCCCGTAATAGATTTTATTGTGTAAATTCGCTCAAAGAACTCTTTAATACAATTCCATCAAAAAACATCATTGATTATTTGAAATAGATAAACTTGTATTCTAGGATCTCATTGGCTCATTTTCATTGTCATTTACAAAGTTTTACATAACATTTTAAGCCTATTATAGCATTCGGCACGATATGGCCAGTCATGTGTTGACGTGCCATAAAAATCCAAACAAACAATGGTAAGAAAAGGAAGATAGATAAAAGGAATGCAGTCTTAAGGATGCCAGTCATTTTTTCTTTCTTTTTTTAATTATGTAAATTATTCTTTATCAATTTTGGCGTGTTAAATTCTGTTCAATGTTTAAATCCCTGGAAAAAAGAGGACAATGTATTATTTCAAAAAAAAAAAAACATTTTAAATTCTATTTTTTTAAATAACTTTTCAACAGTTTTTGGAAAGGACTAGAGTCGATCCGGCTTACATCGGACATCGTCGTTCATCGGACACATTCACTCTGACGTAATTTTTAGAAGTTTTTCTCTACATACACACTGCTCTCGATACTTCACTGTTTTCGGAAGACATACCGTAGAAAATACAAATCGAACTCGCCTAAAATGACGTAATTTTGTATCGGGTTTTTGATTGGTCAAAATAACGACACTCTTTTATTCTACTTTCATTTTGACGTCACAGAAAATATCAGAGAACTAAAAAAATTCGGTACCTAGGGATCTTTACTCTCTTTATTTTGTTATCACTTAGAATTTAATCGAATAACTTCATAGCGATTAAATATGCATAAATTTTGCATTTTGTGGAAGAAATCAATAAAAACATTGAAATGTTTGATAAATATTTGAACTATAAATCTGTCCGATATTACCCTCTCGGAAAAAGCACTCTATTTTTGCCCACGGCTTACATCGGACAGTATGAAAATTCAGTAAATGCTTGATTAAAGTCTGAATACGTCCACACTTAAGACATCATATTCTAGCCAACGGACTTTCTAAAAAATAAATTCTATATTGATGTACGAGCTCTGTTTTGCGAAAACATCATTAAATATTGTAACACAAATCATTCTTTAAAAAAACCTAGCTCTGAATTTCATTAGGAGGCAGCCAGCGGCCCATTTGTCCGCCTAAAATAAAATTCGAGCGGCAAAAAAAATCGGTCACAGGCCATGAAAGACTGTCTACCACGCTATTTTTATGAATTTAGTAATAGAAAGAGCACCGAAACACGAGGCTATCTGATTTGTACAAGGGGGCGTAGCCCCCGAGTATAAATCAGGTTGCCGAGTGTTTTGGTGTTCTTTCTCTTTTGTATCATAGTCAAACATAAAAGCACGTTCCCTGTTGTCTTTATATGAAACCCCGGCAAAAATGAACCAATGAGCGAACATCTGAATATGAATTTCTGTCGCTTTCCCTTTCTCTGTCGTCACAATATGTAAACCCCAGCAAAAATGAGCCAATCAATGGGCATGCTCTGGAGTGCGGGTAACTAATACCCGCACTCCAGTTAACGCACTGTGCATGTATATGTATACTATTTAACCCTGACACATTTTCAACAGAAAGGTCTCCAAACTATGATACAATTCATATTTGTATCATAGTTTGGAGACCTTTCTGTTGAAAATGTGTCAGGGTTAAATCGTTTACATATACATGCACAGTGCGTTAACTGGAGTGCGGGTATTAGTTACCCGCACTCCAGAGCATGCCCATTGATTGGCTCATTTTTGCTGGGGTTTACATATTGTGACGGCAGTGAAAGTGAAATCGACAGAAATGTCATATTTAGATGCTCGTTCATTGGTTCATTTTTGCCGGGGTTTCATATTGTAACAACAGGGAACGTGTTTTTATGTTTGACTATGATACAAAAGAGAAAGAACACCAAAACACTCGGTAATCTGATTAATACTCGGGGGGCTACGCCCCCTCGTACAAATCAGATAACCTCGTGTTTCGGTGCTCTTTCTATTACTAAACATACACTCATTCAGTATCCTCTATCGCATTTGCGTATATTTCTTGGGTTAGACGATAACGGGATTCTTGTATTCCTAAATTTCAAGAAACCGGGAGGAATACCTGGGGATTCCGTTGGGATCCCTAAAAAATTGCAGTGCAATTTGAAAAAATATTCTTAATTAATAACATAAAATCACAAATACTCAAGAAAAGTCATGTCAGTTAAGCAAGGTTCAAGAAAGAAAAAGAAAAGTGGCGGCAATTAAATCTACTCCATACGCTAATTAACTAGTACTCTTTCTTTGTACGGTCAGTCCATCAACTCGTTTGTGATATAATATATATTGTTTCAAAAATGTTTTGGCTAAAGAAACAATCTAGAATAAGTTTATGTCATGCAATGACTTCATTATATTAAGGTTTGAAAGTAGAATCGCCAAATTATTTCACAAGTGGTGTACTTCAAACACGTGCTGATCAGAATTGCGGACCGTAACTACGAAACGGGTTTTCAGAAGTTTAGTTTATTTAAATTTCATGCATACTCTATCCAGTGTTTATAAAGTTTGTTTTTGGTGCAGAAATTCAGCAACAGTAATTTTTTCTCAAATTTTTTACGAAAATTCACCATTATAGTCTGGAAAGTTCTGTTATAAATTTAATTTTTTTCTCCTTAGAGCAAAGTTTAAAGGTATGATTCATAAACAGAATTAAAATAATTCATACTTTAAAGATTAAAATCCTTTTTGATAACTCACAGTTTTAATGCTGAAAAATATTGTGTAACTGTTTAAAGTTCTCTGAGGTCAATCTAGGCCACGCATAATTTACCGACATCAACTAAAAAAACTCCTTAGGTGAAACATGTACCAAAGTGACGTATATTTCATCTGACAGTTCTTTGAGCCAATCAGTGTTCTGAACTGCATGATCACTGCATGCGGTGAGTGCCTTTGATGTGACAGATGTCAAAACTTAAAACAAAATTCAAAACACACAGGTTGGAAAGGAGTCCGACAGAACAGTGTAAATTGAGTATAAAGTAAATTTAAGTTGGATATAACACATCCTGTCATGGACTTGGAGCAAATTGTGTATTTTTTATTTATTTTTTTGTCTGAAACCTTATTTATTTTAAAAAACTTAACCCTGTCCGATAATCCCCGAACAGAAATTGTATGACCGATGATCCCCGCCTTCAGTGTCCGATTAAGAGCTCTTCTGTCCGATTCAAGACGTTTTTAATTCAGAACACTTTAACCCTATTACTATACGCATAACATCGAGATATGTACATAAGAAGTGGTAGAATGCTTTCTGCAAGCACGGTTTATGTACCGGGTGAAACGGAACAAAGAGGAGATTACTATCAACTGAATTATAGTCCGCTTCGTCCGGAGGTGTCCGATAATTGCCGGATCTACTCTACTTATCTGTCTTCCATTGAGTCAAACCCTTGCTGAAGACAGAAGAAGAATTTCATTCTGACACACACACAGTGTGACTGTCTGTGTGCTAACACACATGGGACGTTTTGTTTTGGGACGAAACTCAATGATCTCCAGCTGAAGTCGCACCAATACCAAAGAAAAATCTTATTCGACACAACGTGGCAGAACGGCATTGTATCAAATTATCTGGTTAAAATATTTTTTCTTCATCATCTATTTAGTTTCAATGAATGTCCAGTGTTCCCATTCACGCACAAATGTACGTGAATCACGTATAATTTACAAAAATCACGCATGAAATTACAACTAGGTGCGTGCATGCACGTATAAAAATTGAAGTTGAACTGCCAAAACATTATCCGCAAATTCGAATCACAAATCAATATTCTACTCATAAATCTCTGAAATTGTTTACAAGACCGTAAAAATCGATACGACCGTAATTTAATCTGAGGTCATAACTCGGGTTTCCCAGCTGTGCTATTTTTAGCTCATGGACTGGTTCATAATTATTAACGACGCTTAGCGACGCTCTATATTAAACGCAGTAACAAGTCTACATCCGGGCAATACAAATAAGCCGTCTGAAATATTAAATAATCGCTGGAAAAGTTATTAAAAAATGCAATGCAATTTAAATGAATGGTTCCATAAAAAGCGATTCCAGCGAAAAATCGCCGACCTTTACTCAATCCTCTAGCGCAAATCAAGAACCAGGCCCTAGTGAAAATAGTGTTGAACCCCCAAAAAGAAACATTGCAAACGATTTCAGAACTCCTGGTTGTCCGAATTTTCATGGCTTAGATTTGACAAAGACAACGGGAAAATGTTTTGTTTAACATGCGAGATATATGAAAAAAAAACACTTAAAACTGTCTGTGTTTAACTGACTTGCTTGTCTAAATTATAGTTTGTACCCCCTTAATATTCTGTGTACCCCCAAAATTATGACCTAGGGGGTACATGTACCCTCAAATTTAAATTCTAGTGGGAACACTGATGTCAGAATGATACTTATCGTACATTAGACTTCCAAATTTAGCGCTAAGCAGACAACCGGATGTTGACACTTTTCAGGGAACCATTTAATCGACGGTCTCCGGTCTCCGGTCTCCGGATTTCAACTGATAACTTAAATAACAGCATGCCTCCAGATCCCTGCTAATTTTCATGAAAGTTTTGAAAATGTATTTAAAAGTAAAAAAAAAATATTGCGAATTAAAAAGGAAAAAAATTATACATTTCAAATGACAATACAATCCATGGAAAAATACCAAAAAGAGGTCAAAATAATTATGCAAAAGTAGCCCTTAATGTGTTAGTCACGCAGAAAAATATGGTGATAATTACTGCAAAAACAGTCCTTTTAATTGCAAATTACAAGTAAATCTTTTTTACTTTTCTTCAATACTTTGTACATTTTCTCAAGTTTTATTTTTTTAAAAATATTTGGCTTATCTAGAAACATGCATCTTTACAGCCGTGATATACTTCACATTTAATATTGCCATTACCAAGCAATTATAGCTGGGACATAAATAATGTCCCAGATTATAGTAATATACAGTGCAACTCATAAAAAAACATTACTATTATTACATCTCCTTAAATTGTTTTGCGGTTCATATACAAAGGTTTTATACATTTCTTATCACTTTGATATAACTGACTGTAACCAATTAAGCTTATCTATCTTAAATTTTGTCCAACTCTGGATGCTAGGGACCTAGACCTTAACGGTTGAAGAAGTCATTTTAAGAAAATAAAACGATAAGCAACAATTCATTTGAATTCATGATAACAAATTACCAAGGAAATCAAAAATAGTTGATGCATACACAACTTACATATATCAACTTACATATATAGCTGTCATCATCGTCTTATTTTCGTATTGATAACTGATATAGTTATCTCTTTGTTTTGGATCTGATAAATCTTTTCAAACACTTGTGTTTGTCCAAATATCATTGTTCCAAGATATTCTTAGGTTGACAGGGTTACATTGTGTCAGCACGCTCTTAATGGTAGGCGGTAACTTTCTTGAAGAAGTTATAAGATCTAATGACTGAGATCGTCTGTTTAGACACACCATGGCCCCGGATCTCAGTGACTATATTGATACTGTGACATACATGTAGTACACTATTATTCTTGTACCAGTATTTTTGCTGTACATAGTAAAAGAAAATGTGCATAAGAAAAAGCAAAGGCAAAGTTTTTAAAGAAACCCATGGCACACAGTCTTCACCATGTATAGTTCATACGCCACTACATCATCACATTACCATCATGAAACTTCATTGTGGGTACCATGCATTTTTTTGCAGCTTTTTTAATGGCCAATTATATTGCTAGACCTTAATTTTTGCGATAACTTGTAAAATGACACCACGTATTTTCTGATATAAAGAGCAAATTTGATTCTTGAGGAATTGGTCATCTGTAACGGACGAATAATTTCAGAAAGTAGCCAAAAATCTTTCTGTGATAAAATTTGAGAATGACGACTGAAACCATTTCTATGAAAAACGATTTTAAAAATAGTTTGGAAAATTCTTCTGTACATAAATCATTTATTTCAAGCTGATTGAAAGCTATACTGCAGCATCATATACTGCCTATTTGAAATCTAAACCTGCCATATCTTTATTAAATATATGTTTATACAATGTACTGCTGAAAAGGAGATTTTTGGGAGCAGTTGGAAACAAACTTTGAAAAAAATTGTCGCCCGGTATCAGGTACGGCAAATTAGTATGGCTTATATCGGTAAATAAAAAAGAAATGTACGGTTTTCATTGATTGGACAATCTAGATTTCAATGACCCAATCGGAGCGCTTTTATCAAATGCGGTTAGATCGTGTTGTCAACATGGCCACTATCAACATGTCAAAACAAGGAAAACAGGAAACGAAATACACGTTTTGTTAAATTTATACTTAAAAGATTTAAAGAAGGTTAATTTTCAATTAATTAATAAATCATTTCCACTTTTCAAAACATGTAATATGCTGACGTTTTACTAGACACCACATACAAATTGATTTATCGATAAATAATTTTTAGCTGTTTAGCTATTTCAAGGTTTACCTGTTTACTGCCTATGCTTCGGCTTGAATAAAAATAATAACATTTTCTTTAAATGTCTTGGTCAAAAGTCGGTTAACAACCTGAAATCTAAGGCAAAAATACAAAAAAAATTGCAAATTTTATCATTTAAATTGTAGCATCATTTGATGGTTCTCTTTCAAAATTAAAGTCTTTGACTTGAGCTTGTAATGGAAAGTAAAAGTGGACTGTTTGCTTCAGCTTATCAAATATACATGCGTATAATTTTATATTGAATATCACCAAACTAAGGAATCATACTGGCATAGGAATATTGATAGTATGATTTTGTATCCTAAACTACATTTTTTTAAAGATGAACTTTTTCAAGCGAGTGTGTTATAATTAGGGCTGGGTATTGATCACAAATTTCCGATATGATACGCATTGCGATACAGACCAACGATACACAATATGTATTGACGATACAGTACAATGATGCTTCATTGTTAGGATGTACTTATTAAAAGTACTATTTACATTTCATAGATGCCCTGGTGAAATATTATTGAATCTTTCTTATATCTGTTTTAGATTTTGACTTTGTTAATGATGATATATAATACAGAGCAGGTGCATAGGTACCTTAATTAGTACATTTGAGGTAATATTTTGAAAATGACATGATGGTCCCTTTTTTAGATAAAACAATTATTTTGAAAAAAAAATTAAAAAGCTTTGTAGAGAAATAATTCAATGCAAAAATATAATTATGTAAATACTAGGAAAAGTTAACGCAGAAAATAATTAAAACATCACTATTTATTATGACAGGAGTCTAGTACTGTCTACAAGTCAACTGTTCTAAATTATAAGATCTTTATAATAAAATCAAATTTTTGTAGAATTTGAAATATATACGCTGAGAAAGTATTGGAACATTGAAAATTTTCTAACAAATCATGTTTTTTCTATCTTAAACGGTAAAATTACAATAAAAATATAAATATCATGTCATGATGTTGTGGTGTCGTAATCCGTAACGTACCGGGAAACGGTGTTTAGCTACATCTTCGCGCAGTCACATTTATTTAGTTAGCAAACTACATCTTGGAAAATCAATAAATTTGTTGGATTTATGTGTTCACAATATGTGTTTAAAAAATTACAAGTAAATGTTTGGTCTAATACAAACTACTGCCGACCTGAAAGTAGTTTTTACCAGTGTTAGAAATAGGAGATTGAATGGCCGGATAAATTTTGACACGGATTTATCCGTCATTTTGTGTTTTGACATATTCGTTGTTCCACCTGAACTAATCAATGCAGCCTTTCAAATATTGATGAGGGCCTTCTTAACATTTACTTAAGAGAAAATTCGACACTTTTGACTTTTGTGCGGACATTTTAAAGACGATAGTTTTAATGTAAAGCCATCATGTTTATAAGTGTTATTAGGTTGTCTCCCTTTGAATCGGTATAGCTAAAACCCGATAACCGTACCGTATTGAAAAACGGAAAATCGATAAATACCGATTTACCGGTATATTGATCCAGCCCTAGTTATAATATAGTGGTTCTTTATTTTACAGTTGAGCAATTAATTTTAAGATGCCACAGCTTGTAGCTTTCAATAGAAAGTGGTCAATTGGTAGCGATGACTTTGTCTATCCAGGAGTTGGAGAAATAATCCTTAGAGCAATATGGTGAGATTTGTTTTACATTTAATTTAAAGGCACAAAAAGCCTAATTACAGACAGGATGGACCGTGAGAGTCAAGGCGAACTGTACAAGGGCGGACCGTATGTTTGGACGGACGGGCCATATTTTGGGACAGGGCGGACCGTGACTCGAGACGAGGCGAACTGTGATTTATTGTAATAAAATATTTAAATATTGATGTTTCTTTGTTTTCCTTTTAATATCATTATAAACATATACATATTATAATTAGTGTTTGAAATTATTTTTTGTCCAATAGGATTGCAGTATTTCAAATGAATCGTAACACATTTACTTTGAAAAATCGGCAAACTAGTAATTACTCAGTCTAGTAAATAGAGTTTTTTTTATAAAAAAATAATTTAAAACACTACATGTAATTTGGTTAAAATTTATTGGTATGTATAAATTTACAAAATTAAAATTGTCACACGGCTATGCCGCACCTAACCAATTAAATTTTGTAAATACATATGAATCAGGCCTGTATGAATAAACTTTAACCTTTACTCAGAGCAGTTTATTAATTTAGAATATTTTTTTATGATACTATTTATAATTTATTAATAACCATGTTGAGTTGGACATTATGCAGGTGATAATGGACCAATTGTTGGAATATTACATGCCATTGTTTGTTAAGTAATAGGACAGTAACACTGCTAAAACTGAAAATCTTTATTAGCTTAAACAATATGATACAGAAAATACTTGTTACTCACATCTGATATTGTGAAACACAATAACGTAGAATGATGTTGAGTGGCATGTATAAAGACCATAAACACGAAAGGAAAACAAAATTTACATTGTAAGCACACAGAAAGTAAAACTTATTTATTTACAGATGTGTTATTAAAGTTTTAAGAACCTGATATAAGATGCTTATCATCTTTTTTATTACATATTCTACACATAACACATGTACATGTATTGATTATTCTTGAGATCTTGTTTATGCATTTTATAGACTTTGTATTGTAGAGGTATTACCCAAATTTCATACCTTTTTTCTAGGATTGCAGTTGTTTCAGCAATATTTCACATGCACAAGGATACGTTAGACTGCCACGATGGTAATTTACTGCATACATATTACATCGGTCTTCTGTCCCTTCTTGCCATTAGTATTTTAATGACAATTGCAGTTGTGTACGTCAGTATGCAAGGTACAATCACAAACTGTTCACCAAGGAGGAAAATATCTAAACTTATTTATACAAAGTTTGCCATCACGTTGCCTGAGCTAGCTTGGAATATCATGGGAACGTACTGGGCGTTCGGAGTATCAAGTGGATGTGAAAAGCATATAGTGCTCACTGTCAAGGGGGTAGTTATCTTCGGCTGGGTTATGGGTATAGTTGTTCTGATTGGCATAGGTGTTGTGTTCGATCCTTTGGGAGCATTACATCAAAAGTCAGATGGTGGGCAGCACCAGAGAGACAGTGCTGATAAGGAAATCTCCAACTCGGCTAAAAGGGTATGGGAGACTAGGTAGGAAGTTTAAATTAAACAAGTTTCATTAAAGGCCCATTATGCCTCATAAATGCTTTTATTTTTATTTCTCAAAAGTTTTTTTTAAACTTTGGTGTACTTGTATAGTATCCTAAATGTTATTTATTGGCAAATTACCTATACCAACTATTTCATGTGTTGTTTTTTGGCAAAAAATATATTTATAGTGAATTAGTATTTTGTATGAAGTTAAAATACTACTTTGTTTACATTCTGCTACTTTTATGACATTTTTTTCACATTAATCGCTATTTTCTTCAGGTAACAAGCATCATAATCCATTATTTAAATATTGCAAAATTCATGTTTGCCCTTTCTATCTTACTGCTAATGGTAATAGTGTATTGTCTGTCATAGACATATTGTTTGCAAAGTCAGCACAATGGTAGTTTGATGAATGTTTTTATTTTGGATGAAAAGTAAGAAATTTAAAGTTACATGTACATTACACTTACTTGACTTAAAGGTCAAGTCAAATTAACCGTTATAATAGATTTTCAGCTTTTGATAATTCTCAATGAAAATAATTATGATGTACAGTCATTATTTTTGAACTAATTTCAGATGTCGTATATTATGCTGTTGTGTTGGATGTGATGAACAAAGTACAAATGCCTTCAGTGGTATAGCAGAGATCTTCTCGAATTTTTTCCAGGTGAATGTACATTTCATATTACAAATTATTCTTGTTTGAACTGCAGTTCAAGTGAAGTGATAAAGATAATAAGGGTGTCCAATTAACACAAAAATCAACAGTATTGTTTTTAATCTAATTTTTTTGTGATCTTATAAGTCCTTCATTGTTTGTTAATAGATTGAAAAAAAACCTTCTAGTAATTTATTTCAGTATAAAACATAAGAGGTCTAACTAAAACACAGTAAAATAATAATCATTTTGAAAGACATTATATAAAAGATATCAAATACCTCCAAGTTATTAATAAAATGAAAAGATGTACCACAAAAAGTATTCATATACCCAGGATGACACAAAAATTGTGTTTGAATTCACTTGTTTCCATTATGGTCTACAATAATTATAATTAAATTATATTTAGGGAACTTTTGCAATGAAAAATTTACCCAAAGATGTAAAAATTATGGCATGGCCCAGTGGTTAATGTGTCAGAATCACCAGCCATGAAGGATCAAACCCCGTCGATGGCAAGCGGTCATTTCCTTTAGCAAGAAACTACGTTAATTGCTAGGTCCTGGTTGGTTCCAGGAATGGATCCGAGAGTGTATTAATAAGCTTATAGCTTTCTTTACAAACTAAAATGAATTCTGTACAGATAAAAAAAGCATTTGTTTTCTACAGGGTGTAGATTTGGTACCTACAGATGTTGCGTGTGGTCTGATACTGGTACACAGAGAACAAGAGAGGGAGGCTAACACGCTAATGTCTATAAGAATAGAAGCTCCACAGAGGTCTATAAGTCAAAGTGGTATGTCACACAATGAGCAGCAATATATGCAAAGGTAATACTAGAAAAAAGTGATATAGAAAAGTTTTTCTGATAAAGAAGATAACAAATTGTTGTTTGTTTATTTTAAAAAATTTTCTTTACCAAGGCAGGTTTTCAACATTCAAATCAGTGTTTTCTGTTTTCTTTTAAGTCAAACATTTGAAATTTGGTTTGAACATATTTATTTAAACTCGATTGCGAAACAAGTTCTTGCAACTTATATTAATCACTTTCGAGTCCATCCAGTATTGGTGTCATATAAAGAAACATGGTCGCAACCCAATTAGGGTTCAAAACCGTGATCCCTGGGTTGAGGGCAGACACTTTAACCACTAGGCCACCGCTCCCCTTTCAAATTTAGCATTCCAACTGTTCATTATAAGGGACAGAAATCACAAATCATTGGGCTTGTCTGAGATTTTATTATCGTGATTAGCTTGCTGAACGTGTGTATTCACATACTTTATTTAATGGCTAAGATAATAGTAATATATGAATATATAAAATGGCAAAGCCACAACATGATAATCTGCACTGCATGAATAGTTAAATGATAATCTTCTTGTTTAATAATTAACACAAATATTTCTTCACTTGTCTTTTATGTAATTGTTTGGATAGTTAACACTTTACCTGCTGAATTTCTTATATGGATTTGCTATGCTTTCTATTTTGGAACTATCCGTTTTGTCAAGTTTAGGGAAACCAAAATGAAAATATCTGAAGTTGAAGTTTGAATGGTATAGAGCATGGTCAGACTGAACAATTGTGCAGGCTGGACTGGCTTTTTAATGACAAGTGACAAAGACTTATCACTTTCTGTTTGAGCAGAGTCAAATTAATTGATATTTATTTTATATACAGGCCTTTATCTGCCAGTAGTTCAACCTCAGCACTTCCAAGCACTGGAGATCCTGGGATTCCTACACCTAAACCATGGATGACTGTAGAAATGTTAGCACATTATATGAAGTTCGCCATGGCTAGTTATGGTTGGCCATTGTACATCTTCACCCATCTTATGACCGGAGCTTGCCAGCTAACCTCTCAGTGCAAGTAAGTTAAAGAAGATTACAGTTCTAGTTTCTTTCCCATATGAATCAAGTATTGATCAAAAGGTATATAGTGATTATATTCCGTAATGGGTATACTTTGAAGGGTTCATTGATTTTTGAAATTATTAGGAATAATATGTTATTGCTGTTACAGTTGTCCTTGTTCAAAAATGTTGATTTTAGGCTATTTTGTGTTTTTTTGTGGTTTTTTTTACAAACGAAGATAGAACTGATAGTATGGTTTGAAAATACATGTATTTTCAATAGATTTGATTTATTATTTTAAATTGTTGCTTTGTCCTTGTTCTATGTACACATGACAAAGGCATATGATTATTGCAGATGGTATTCAAAGATTAATAATTCGTTTTTTTGTCATATTCTTGTGCCACTTTTGTGACTGTTAAAATGATATTGCAAGGCCGTACATATATTTTGACACAACATCTTTTGTGTAATACAAACATAAAGTAAGGTCATGCCAATTGTTACTGCAACATTATAAGGCATCAATGGAAAAAAATGATAAATGACACAAAAGGGACATAGGAAATCTTTTATTTACTACATGTGCCGCATGCAATAGCTGTTGGTTTTTGTTTGCCCACATTACAGCCACCACATGCACTTGCAGTTGTAAGCTATCTGGCATAAGTACATGCAATATCTATCCCATGGCCATGTAATAGTCATGGTATGCACACATAGCAAGTAACGTCCCCAGGAAAGTCAACTAAGAAAAAATAAATTTATTGTTATCATTATTATCATCATGATCATTAATGATTCATTATTTGTATAATATTCAAGAGAAATTCATAATGATACTGTCATATAATAGTATTTCTGATTAGTTTTATTTGTTGAAATTTATTAACGTTTTTAAATGTTATCTTTCTACTTGTATGTACATGCATCTATATTTATAAATGTAGCATGCCCTCGTTCTGATTGTACTTTGTGTTCATGTTATGTGTTCGTTATTCCACTATATGTGTTGGTAATTTCCGCTATAATGACTTTAGGCATGATGTGTAACATTATGTGTTCATAATTTCCAATATATTGACAGTATTACTTAGCATCATGTATTTCGTTATGGCATGGCGTACTATGTTATGTGTTCATAAATTATTTTAATATAATGACAGTATGGCATGGTGTATTAGGTAATATATTTGTAATTTCTGATATAATGGCAGAATGGCATGACGTATTATGTTATGTGTTTGTAATTTTTTAATATAATGACAGTATGGCATGGATATATTATCTTTCAGCTATGCATGTTTACCGAGAAGTTTGAGATATAACCAGAAACATGAGGATCAATCATGTTGGGATGCATGTTTCAATTGCTTTCATGTTTTTAAAACACAGAGTATGACCGTAATTGAAACAGAAAAGGAATTGAATGAGCTTTGCTTGTCCCTACAGTGAGTTGTTTAACCAAAACAAAACAAACAAACACCCCAAACAACTAAGGAACACTTTCTGAGCTGTAATGTCTCTGAATATATTAATAAATATATAAGGACAAGTTTAAAGCTTCTTTTCTCCAGATGAAAGAAATTTGAAAGTTAAGGGAAAACTTATTAAAAGTATGAATATAAAAATATTCTCAATATTTAAAAAATGTTTGCAGATTTAATATTACATATTTAATGTTTATTTGAATATTTCTACCCAATAACTAATATTTTGGTGGATTTTAAGTAAATTACTATAATGTTGATTGTAAGAGCAGCCTTTGACTTGCTGAAGATTTCTTTATTTATACTTTATACACCGGACAATACTTTCTATTTAAACTTTTGATACACCAAAATCTATCCTATGTGAACAAAAATGATTTTACAGCATTGCTATTATTTTCAATGTTGCCAATATTTCCAATGTTGAAAGTATTGTCAGTTTTACCAGTATTGTCAGTATTCCAGTGTAGCCAGTATTTCTGCCAATGTGATTATATTCACAAATAACATCGCTATTAAAGATTATTCTGCCTGTAATTTATCAGAAAAATTTAAGTAAAATGGAAATGTTTACATAGGCTTATAGCTCAAAAGTGTTTTCCTCAGTTGCACTAGTGTTGTATTTGGACGTAGAAACAGTAATCTTTAGTGTTTTATTTTGGTGTGTTTTTTTCTAACTCTATACTAAATCACTTATATTTAGTTTTTTTGTGGTTTTCACTTTTGTTTTTAGTATACTAGTAACTACTACACTAGTTTGACTATTTTCTATACTAGCTGTCTGATAGTTTGCTCTAAGAGTTTAGTTAACCCTTAACCTGCTGAATTCCTTCAATGGACTTGTCCAATATCCACTGTTGGAATTGTCCATTATTAATTTGGGGAGATCAAGATGAAAATTTAAAATTTGTCAGTTAACAGTATTGAGCCTGGTGATCCTGATTTTATTTTCATTGTTTTATGTTACTAAAATTAATTGTGCTTAGAATTAAATGGTAAATATTCAAAATGTACAAATTGCTGATTTGCAAAGAAACCAAACTAGTTTGAAATCAACAAATAAACAAAACAAAAATCAACAAATAACAAAACAAATACAAAAATATTCGGATCAAATAAGGATCAATTTTAGGATCAGGATCAATATTTGGATCAACTGTAAAATGTTCGTATCTTGCAAAATTAACAATCAATTTATTTTAAAATTTCATAAATTTGCTATTGCAAGTCCAGTTTTATCAAATTAATATTAGATATTTAATCTATGAGGATAAACAATGAAGATTATTAGAGTTTTTAAATTTGATCTTGATTTGGTCCTTAAAACCTTAAATCTTTGCGAACATGGGGCCTGGCTCGATATTGGTGGCAAAGGCTAATAATTTTTGGATTCCAGCAGGTTCAATGTCAGCTAAACTTCCTTTTTTATTCCCTCAAAACATCTAACTTTTCACGTACATGTACTTACTAGCAAAGCTTGTTTTATTTCTTATCTGTATTTTAGCATAAATTTAGAGAAAGTGATTTTAATCTGTTATGTATCTAATTAGATAAAACTTATGTTTTATAATCACCGGTTATCATCCCCTATTATTGAGTTATATTGTTTTGACATTGTCTTTCATTGTAGAACATTTATTTAGGATTGTTTGAGTAATTTTTTTTTTATAAAACTTTTTACAGCAAATTCTATAGGAATTGTTGTGGAGTACAGGAGTTATGGCCCTTTGTTCTTTTCTTTATATAGAACAAAAAAAATGCTTTTCAGAAAGTATGTTTTTTTGAAAAATTTCACTTTTCACACATTTTGTAATGTAAGAATGGATGATCTCTTTGCAAGAGAATGAAAATACAGAAGACATTGGCTTCCTTCTCAATCCAGTTGTTGTTCATTTGTACTGCAAATTGTAATATTTGTATATGTTTATGATAACACTGAAATGAAGTATTGCAATAATAAAGTTGAAATTAAACCATGTTGCTCTATGAATTGTTTGTTAGTTACTAAGAAACTAAACATACGGTAACAAGACAATTTTTGCTCTTTTTTGTGTTATCTAACTTTTTGTTTGTTTATTAAAGATTCTTAAAAAGTTAAGGAGATCTTGTAATTGCTATTACATACTTTAAATTTTACACTGAAAAGAATGGTTGTGGTAATCAATTGAATTTCCCAAAATATAACTTTCAAAAAGAAAAATTTACATTAAAAGTACAAATAAATGAAGCATAAAGCTACAATACTGAACAAATTTCCAAATTTTAATAATGTATTTCTCTAAATTTTGTTGTAAAAAAAAAGTTTAAAGAAAAGTGATAAAGCTTCTTGTATTAGTGAGTCTTATGCCATTGTGAAAAGGATAAAGTCTTTAACAGCTGAAATATTTGGAATAGACATGCCCTTCTTTGAATAGGAACTGCCTATATGTAGTTTAAGAGATTTTAATATCAAAATATCAAAATTGAGCAGATTTCAGAAATCAGGCTATTCTGATTCTGTTCTGGTAGCATTGCTTTGTTATTACCACTGGGCACAAGCAGACAGAGGGTTGACTGAATTATACTGTACCTGGCATTAATTCATGATATCAAATTATTTTACAGATGTTGTGCATGTTGTATGCAAGGCAGTTATATCCAAGATGATAACTGTTGTAGATGTAACACTGCTTCCATCAGGAAAACCACAGGCATACATCCAGATGATATTATATATGCTAGCTTCCATAATAAAGTAAGTGAGAAATTTGTTGTTAGCTGGACTATTCTTAGAATAAGGAAAGTCATTGTACTCACACTGGCATTGGTGTCTGCTTCGCTGGTTAAGTTTTTGCGTGCAAGTTGGTATCTCCTAAACTACTGAACGGAAAGGGTTTAAACTTTACACACTCGTTCTCTGTGATTATCTGACTTGATGGACACTGGTCCCGTTACTCTGAGGTACCTTTACAGAATTATGCCCCTTTTCTCACTGTCAAGCACAAAGAATAGTCATAGCACACTGTCTTACATACAGCTCTTGTTGTATATAAAACTACACTTGACTAAACTAATAACACAACTCTATATTAGTATCACTATACTTGCTGGTATTCAAAAGTGTTAGCTTATTCCAGATGTCCAATTTTTCTAAGATAGATAAGTTGATAAAAGTTAATGCAAATAAAAAAGAGGTATTGGACCGACTTCTGATTACGGCTTATTCTTTTTCAGATTTATGAGGTACCTTTTTTTGTTAGCATAGATAGGAAGAAACAAAGTGTAGTAGTTTCAGTGAGAGGCACTCTGTCATTAAAGGTGAGTGTCCACTTTGATAAGTATCAATCATGACATTTGTAATGCTACTTTTTGTGACATTTATATTATCTACATTTTTATATACATGGCTGTTGCCGATTTTTGATGTTACTGTGTTTTTTCCCCTCTTAAATTGGATGTTTGCAGTATTATAACTGCTTGGATTATATAATACAAACAATTGTTTTTATATGGCATATGGTCATATTACATGTAAAAAATCTTCATAACTTGTTATATATCATACTTGTTATATATCATTTCCTTAGAAAAGCAAAGATAAAACACTTTTTTGCAAGGCTGATGTTGCAGCAGAAATGAAAGTAGCATAAATTTTAAATCTTCCTTCGTGTTAAAAAAAAATGGCAGAATATTTAGTCTGCAGCAATAAGTACTTGTATAGTATAATTATATAGCACAATATTAAATGATTTGAAAAATTCACTAAAATAGCATAAACATTGTATATGCCACAGTACAATAATTTTTTTTACGGGGACACCCGTTCCCGAGTGCTTTAGTCATTGACTTTGCACTATATGGCCCTCACTGCTTTTGGTTTGAATCCCTCAAGGGACTTTGGGTTCTTTCTTGTCAGGAAGCTATCCAACTAGCTTACGGAACATCGGTGGTTCTACTCAGGTGCTCTTTTGTGAGAACCTGAGGTCTTCCTCCACAAGTACAGTTGGAAAGTCGCAATATGATCAATGACATAAAAGGATAAAAAAAAACAAAAAAACCTTTGTTTTATTTATGTTACAAGAAAACTAATGACATGATGTAATTTTAGATTATTAAAATCCAAAATGAAAAAAATATTTTTAACATTAAGACAGATCAATGTTGTTTAAAACCTTGTAAATCTGTTCATGATCAACACACATTAACTGGATATGTATTATGGTTTCAGGATGTTATAACAGACCTAACGGCTGAGTGTGACTCCCTCGGTATAGATGGCCTAGACAACTGTATGGCTCACAGAGGCATGCTTCTAGCTGCCAAATATGTGCAATCAACATTAGAAAGACTGCGTATTCTAGACCAAGCGTTCCAAAATGCAGAGGTAAATGATGTTATATGGTATCTTATATTAAAAACTTCTTACTTATGAAGATTAATTTAGAAATGTCATTTTGATTAGTCATTCAGTAATTTAAAGGACAATTAAGTGTAATGATTATTTTAAGACGTCTTACTTAAATAATGATGAAAGTGTCACAATCGGCTTCATATAAAAATTGCAAAAGCCCTTGCTTCTTTGACTTTGGGTTTTTATTACCAAAAAAAAATAGACAATTTCTTTCTTGTCACATGAACATCCATTTGAACTGGCACTATAGACACACTGTTTTATCATAATTTGAATAACACAGGTCTCCTTCACTATAAAACAAATAAAGATTGCAATTTGATAGTTGTTGTTGTTGTTTATATTACAGGGAGCTAGGCTAGTTATTACAGGTCATAGTTTGGGTGCGGGTACTGCTGCTCTTTTAGCCATTCTGCTCAAACCGAAGTATCCGGACCTTATCTGTTTTACGTTCTCGCCACCTGGTGGCCTGATGAGGTAAAATATGTGTGTATGATCATATTTTCAAGAAAAAAAATCATTTTATATTAGTTATCATTTAATGTGAGGCATATTTTGTGGAACATATTTATATCATTATAATCACAATGTGACTGTGATGGTTTATATACTTGTATGACAGAAAGATTTTCTGGAGTAAGCTGGCATAGTGCATTCTGCTAGTGCTACAATGATGGTGATTAGAGCATTGATTTGTTATATTTTCTGGTTATTTGAGATATTTTTGTCTTAATTTTATGAAAGTTTAGTTTACTCATTTGTTTAAAACCACTTTTTGGAATAGATTTACTCATGAATTAACAATTGTTTGGACTTTTCCAGCTAATTTATTTGTACAAACAACTTTTTATAGTTACAACTTTAAAAATAAGTGCAACAGATTGACTTGTCTATTGTTAACAGTAATGCATTGTGAAGCTATAGTGCTAAAAGCTTTTTTGTACCAGGGGATTACTTGTAAAACAATTAAAAAAATGTCTATTAGATCATAGCAATGTTCGTTATCAGGACAACGGTATATTAAATTTTGTTAAAACATTTCTTCAAAAGTATGACAAGAAGTTGTTAAAATAAACAAATTTATTAAATTACATTTATTAAAGGAACTCCACTGAGGTCCAAAAGCATGGAAACATTCAATTTGAATTTCTTATATAGATAAACTGTGGCTCCTGAAACAGAAAGATGCAACAGATATTTAAGAAATATACTCAGAATAAATTGAAAATCATATTTTTGACCTATTTTAGCCCAAATTGAGTGAAAAGCGTTGCATTTATCATTCTGGAAAAAAAAAACAGAATGAGTTAATGATCTGAAATTTTGCACTCAAGTTATAAGTCCAGATGTCATGAAATGGACAATTAATCTCAAAAAATTATGTCCAGTCCTGTCATGTGAAAAAACCTCAGTGGAGTCCCTTTAAAGAGGTTTATATAAATTTTATATATAAATTTTCTTGTGTCTCGTTTACCTTGTAACTATGTAGAGTTATAACTTGTATTACAGTTTAAGTGCTAGTCAATACTGCCAGGAGTTTGTGTGTTCAGTAGTTCTAGGTAAAGATATTATACCACGACTAGGTATTCACACCATGGAGGATCTTAAAACAAGATTGTTACAGGCCATAACTGACTCAGATAGTCCAAAGGTATGTATTTATGTTTTAAAACTGCAGTAAAATCAGATAAATTCTCAAGGCAAAAATTTCACAAAATCAACATTTTGGACCCATTGGCATGGTTGAATATTCCCAAATTTCTTCTTTCAGTCCTGTTCATTTATATGATACTTTACTAAGTAAACATTTATTTTCAAAAAATCTACTATTTGCTAAATTTATGAAAATCATCCTTTGCGAAAATTTCTCATTTGACAGTATGTGTTATTTAAGCATAAAATAAAATGACAGATATTAGCCTTTTGAATGCTAATGAATTGACAACACCACCAATTTAGAACCATGCCAGAATGTGCATCTATGCTATGTAACTAAATTTGATCTGCTTCTATTATAGACCATTGCCTCTCAAATACCCACCAGGGACTTAAATGGATTCTTACATGTTGAGAAACTGCCCAGCTATCTTAATCAGGGTCATTGGGAGACATCTAACGTCTTCTGTCCCCAGTAAAGCTAAACAGTTGCCATATAACCTTCACAGTGTTGGTATGATCTAAAATCTAATGAAGTATATATTTTCGTACTATTCCAGTACAAGTTACTTGCTCATGGGGTATGGCAGCTGATTTGTGGCCTGAATAAGGACGAGGCTGAGGAACCGTCAAGTAACAGACCATTGCTTGATAATGGCTCTCGTGTACCGTCATACTGTGGCAATGATGAACAAAATCTAGAGGTACGTAACATTTTATAGATATTATACTCTTAAACTGTTGGAAATGAAAATCATCTGTATTTGTCAACAGTATAGGGCTAGGCAATGAATCCAATGTAAAGTTGATTGAAATTCAGAGTAAAAAGAAATTGAGATACTATTTTCTAATATAGAAGATTTAGGTTTTAATAGGTATCAGTAATAAAAGTTGCCTGTTTTATATATAGTTGTTTTTGATGGGAGATAGATAGTAAATTGTTAGAAGATAGATTATCATTGTTAAACTAATTCTTTCGATTGAAGAATTAATTTTCTTGATCTTATATCATACAGAGAAAATAATATGTTACAATTAGATATCCCTTAAGCAAGGTTCAGACTGCCTATCCAAGCAACTCTATGGTCCCAATTAGTCCCAATAGTCCCAACCAGGTCTAACTGATTTTTTGTCCGATACAAGCTCACAAGAACCTACCAGAAGCATTTGCAACTTCTCTATGACTTTTGACACGGCAACTACTAATCTGATCTCATCTGTACTCAGTCAAACGAACCCGAACACTATCACTACATAATGCTTATTCTGCCAGCTTAACAAAAGGTCCAGAGGATTTTGTACAGATTAGTTTTTTGCCAGACCAAACTAGCTTTCTTTACTATTGTTTTCCAATTTAATCAACATTTACTTGACCATTTACCAAAACTCTATCCAATCGAATGTCAAAAAACTTTGAGGCAAGAACCTTGACTGGTGCTGACAGAATTAGACTATCCGAACTACCCTGTTGAGAAAGCAAGACCTGGGTATAAGGTTATATAGAAATTTTATCAGCTCTAACTCAGATCTCAGGTATTTAATTGGTCAGAATCTGACACAGAATGTACACTGACCAATGAAAATCAAAAGTTCCGAGACTGATCTAAAAATAACCTGAGACCAGTCCTTGATCATGCTGAATTGAGTAGATTGTTAAGTAGTGTGAACCCTGCTAAACTTACATCAGAATATAGATTTAATATTTTTAGTTTTAAAAAGATAAAAATCTTAGAATTTTATTATATAATATTTTACTCAACTAACAGCCTCAAAGAGAAAATGGATTAAGGGTAATATTTTTATCTATTCTTTCTGAAATATATCTGGTATTTTGTTGGGTTCAGTTATTTTTTATTTTATTTTTTATTTTTTGGCCTTTGCATGCTGGCTTGAACCTTTGAACCTGAGGGAACATTAGAGTTTGTTTCCAGTCTGATAGCATGTGTAGTTGCATTCTATTAGCAGCTTACATATATTTTTTAGTCGGTGCAATATACATGCATACTTAGCTTGACTAAACAAAATGTAAAGAAAGTAACCTTAGCTTATCTCATTGTTCTTGTTTTGCATTCAGGTTTTCATGCTCCCCGAAAATTTTTGGGGAAGCATATAGTCGTTGGGTTGTCCGTCCGTACGTACATCCCGAATTCGTGTCCTGCCTATAACTTCATTATTTGAAGTCGGATTTTACAACTATTTCACAGAAATGATCATCATATTGATACGACGTGTCACGCACAACATTTGGGTTGCTACCTTGAATGTCAAGGTCACAGCATGACCTTGCAGCAAAATATTGTCCGGCCCATAACTTCATTATTTGAAGTTGGATTTTACAACTATTTCACAGAAATGATCACCATATTGAGACGATGTGTCGCGCGCAACATTTGGGTCGCTTTATTGAAGATCAAGGTCACAGCATGACCTTGCAGCAAAATAGTGTCCGGCCCATAACTTCCTTATTTGAAGTTGGATTTTATAACTATTTCACAGAAATGATCACCATACTAAGACAAGGTGTCACACGCAGCATTTGGTTAACTATCTTGAAGGTCAAGGTCACCTTGCAGCAAAAACTCGTTCGGCCCATTACTTTGTTATTTCAAGTCAGATTTTACAACTATTTCACAGAAATGATCAACATATTGAGACGACATTCGTGGGCAACATTTGGGTTGTTTTTACACTTTGAACTTTGTCTGTGACATAACTCTGACACTACAAGAGCCTATACCTACCTGTGTCCAAAACCTATTCGGGGAGCATCAACGGGTTGAACCGGCTCTTGTTGTGTAATGTATTTATGCACAAAATTATTCTATTTTTTTTAAACCTACATGGATTCTTATACATGTATTTCTATACTTATTTTACAACCCTTTATGTTGGTAATTTATTTCTTCACTATCAAATAGTGAAATAGCATAATTATTTGGAGATAAGCAAATAAATTTTTAAGATTAAAAATATAGATATACAATCAACTCCGCTTATAACTTACTCAATGGGACATTTAGATATTCGTTCATTATATCCGAAGTTCACTAAAAGCGAAGTAGCAACAACTTGCTGACTTGTTTGAGTGGGAAAATTTGCCGTGAAAAAGGCATACCGGTCACTGGTTACCGGTATAACCGGTATTTTACGGCAGCGGTAATTAAATGTGGGTCATTATATTGAATAATATATTATGTACTTAGTACATGTATTTAGACATGTAGTACTTGTCTATAAAGTGCTTACCATTTGTATTCTTTTACTATTTGTTTGTTATGTTTGGTTAATATTGCAAACAAAAAATCGGTTATTTGGTAATTACCGGGTATTTACAGCATTCAACTGAGGGTACAAAATACAAATTTTCCGTAACAAATAGGAAATTATCATTGTGAGAACATTTTATCAAAATCTTTATTCTAACCTGTGCAATCACTCGATTGAATAATTATCAGATAGCAGTATTCATGTACTGATTTTAATCGAGAGCATCCCAATATTTCAATTATAACAGTTTGTTTTTAACCGAGGAAATTTACATGTTTTTAGCCGTTTGGGACTTGAAAAAATGGTTCGCTATAGCCGAAAATTCGTTTTAAGCGGGTACATATTAAGCAATATGATTTAATATAAAATAAAGAATGATAAAGAAGGAATCGGTCGGGGATGTCAGATTTAGTTCGCTATTAACAATTATTCACTATAACCGAGTTGTTTATAAGTGGGGTTGACTGTACTTGTATATATATTTAAAGCTACAATAAATAAATATGTTAAAATATTTTTGCCTTCGGCCTAAAAACTAAGCATTCTACAGTTTCATTAACCTTTTTAACAGTATCGTTGTAAATCTCATCAAATATTGTTCATAAATTAGGATTTTAAATGGAAAACCCCACGGTAACACTAAAGTTCGTATACGAATTTTAACATGCAAATGAAGACTATAATGCGCTACGTCACGGTGTAATAATTGCTATCCGGAACACAGCAAATATAAGATTTTCTTGTGCAAACACACTTTTACCGTTTAAGCTTCACGGTGCACTAGGCCTGTGGTTCAGAAAAAAAAATCATCTCATAAAAAAGATTAAATTTGTATGAAAATATCCGTTACAATGCAGAAATGTACCGTTAAATTAGGACTGCTACTTATAGTCATGTTTGTTGATTTAATATTGATGTACGGATGATCTGAAGGCGGAGTTTCTCATGCAAACAGAAATTGTACTTCCGAATGCGCCACAATGAGGTTGCACATTTGTATGTTTATTAAACTCATTTTGGTTGACTGGACACCAAAATAAGATCTGGAGTCGATATGAAACCCAATTTATTAATGAAATGTCGCTATTTCTTTTTTTATGAAATTTATTTAATGTAACTTTAAAGTAGAAACAAATGGTTGTCTTAGTTCAGAATCTTTTGTGACCTTTTTTTATTATTTTTGTTTGTTCTACTTTAATAGTGAAGTTAGATTATTCATAAAATTAAGCTTAAGTTTTTTTTTCTCCATTTTTAGCTCGACTATTCGATAAGAATAAGTAGAGCTATTGCAGTCACCCGAGCGTCGGCGTCGGCGTAACCACTTATGTTAAAGTTTTTGTAATAGTTCAAATATTTTCAAAGTCCAAAGACATATGGCTTTGAAACTTTGCACACTTGTTCACCATCATGACCCCAACCTGTAGACAGGAGGAGGTAACTCTATCAAGCATTTTGACAGAATTATGCCCCTTTTTTGACTTAGAATTTACGTTAAAGTTTTTGTAATAGTTCAAATATTTTCAAAGTCCATTGACATATGGCTTTGAAACTTTGCACACTTGTTCACCATCATGACCCCAACCTGTAGACAAGAGGAGGTAACTCTATCAAGCATTTTGACAGAATTATGCCCCTTTTTCGACTTAGAATTTACGTTAAAGTTTTTGTAATAGTTCAAATATTTTCAAAGTCCATTGACATATGGCTTTGAAACTTTGCACACTTGTTCACCATCATGACCCCAACTTGTAGACAAGAGGAGGTAACTCTATCAAGCATTTTGACAGAATTATGCCCCTTTTTCGACTTAGAATTTACGTTAAAGTTTTTGTAATAGTTTCAAATATTTTCAAAGTCCATTGACATATGGCTTTGAAACTTTGCACACTTGTGTTCAACATCATGACCCCAACCTCTAAACAGGAGGAGGTAACTCTATCAAGCATTTTGACAGAATTATGCCCCTTTTTCGACTTAGAATTTACGTTAAAGTTTTTGTAATAGTTCAAATATTTTCAAAGTCCATTGACATATGGCTTTGAAATTTTGCACACTTGTTCACCATCATGACCCCAACCTGTAAACAGGAGGAGGTAACTGTATCAAGCATTTTTTTTACTATCAAGCACTAAGAATAGTCGAGCGTTGCTGTCCTACCGACAGCTCTTGTTTTATTTTGTTGATTTGAAATTTATAGTTATCATTTTTGTACTTGACTAAAGAATTACAAATCTAAAAAAAAAAACTTCTTCTCATTAACATTATAATGATTCTTCTCTTAAAAATTGCATGTAGCTTCCTTAGATATGCCTATTTTCAACTGTTTTGCAGGATTTGATAATCCAGTCCTGCTTTTCTGTCAAAAGTAGATTTACCTCCCTTGATTAGATTTTCCTTTATGGTAAATCTGCTATATGAATGACTAGATGTCTATAACATAATGACAGAGACTTTGAATCTCGGTAATAATAAGAAGTTATTCAGGGTTAGATAATTCATTGTCCTCTGTTATCATACGGAAGGAATTTAATAATATTCATAATTGTTACCAAAACAAAGGATAATGGATGTTTGTGGATAAAATGGTATACTTGTATAGTGATTGTTATCCCATATTCTGTCATAAAAAATCTTCAAATTTACATTTTAAACAAAGTAGTTTTGTGCCATCAACATACATCATATCACAATTAAGTAAATTGCCCAGAGGAAATATATTTTTGGGCTCTAGTCAGTTTGCTCAAATTGGCTTAAATTTCATTGGCATTGCACGATGAAATAAATATACATTATAATTATTACATGTTTATGGAAAAAAATGTTTTTACACAAAAGAAGTAATTGATATTTATAACTTTGAGACAGATTGTTGATTAAATTATGCTACAACTTTTTTTAAAGGAAGACAATTTAGTATATTTTGACCTACCTTATTTTACATTGTCTGATTAAAATTCTATTTAATACATAATTATGACATTAATGAAATTTCATCCTTGCTGTTCATTAACTTTAGTTAAAGTAAACTTTTTATTCATGATAATATTTCATCATGTCTATTTATAGAACGCCCTACATGAAGCACAGCGACACAATGAGCAGTGTAAGATTACACATCCACAGATGTTTCCACCAGGACAAATATTACATATTGTTGAAGCTACCAAAAAAGTGTAAGTTATATCTATTTATTAAGTATTTTAACTCTTAATTTACTGAATTTGTGCAATGAACTTGTCCAGTTTCCATTTTTGGAATTGTTTATATGAATTATGAGGGTATAAAAATGAAAATTTTAGTAAGACAAAAGTATAGAGTCTGGTCAAACTTCATGGACTGCTTTGTTAACCTGTCTCTTTGTTGATGGAAAAGGCTTACATACCAGCAAGATGAGGGTTAAGTTTGAACATGTGGCTTTATACTGGTAGTATAAGCTAATCACTTTTGGTGCCATCAGGTTCAGGGTTCTGAGATCAAAACTGCATGCCTTTTTCTTCAGTACAGAACTATGCTAGCTTATTTATTTGTAAATTATGTCCAGGCACTATACTGTTTGCTGACTAACATCTAAATTTCTTGCAATGTAATGGGCTGTTTCATTGAAATTAGACAATCGGTTGAGGTAATTCAGGAAGTTAAAGGGTCAAGTCAAAGGTCACTGATGCTAAAAATAGACCTCTTCTTCACTTGAAAAGATGAGTGGATCATAATCTTATTTTCAACTTGACATATCTTTAGCTTCTGATCTTTTAATCACTAAAATATATTTAACAAGCTTAAGTGTTAAGGTACCACATCACTGATTTGAAGAACAATATATTTTCTTTAAAAGGGGACCAGTGGCCTAGTGATTATGGTGTCTGCCTCTCAACCCAGGGATATTGGTTTGAGCCCTAATTGGGTCACAACCATGTTTCTTCATATGACATCAGCACTGGTTGGCTCCAGGAGGCAGACTCGAAGTGATTAATAAAAGTTGCAAGAACTTGTTTCGCAATTGAGCTAAAATAGATATATCTTTAAACCAATATTATATTTTCTTCAGACCATGTTGTGGTGTTCCTGATTACCAGGCATCGTGGGTAACAGCCAAAGATTTCAACCAAGTTCTAGTCAGCCCAAAGATGTTATCTGACCATTTTCCTGACGCTGTACAACGAGCTATAGATCAGCTTAACGATAGAGATTATACGCCAATACTCGAACATCAATCACTTGTGAAACACGTTTAATCCTTAACATGCTGAATATTTTAAATGGACTTGTCCCATTTCCATTTTTGGGAGTGTCCATTAGCCATTTTAGGGATACCAATTTGAATATTTAAAGTTTATCAGCCAACAGTATAGAGCCTGGTCAGACTGCATGGATGTGCAGGCTGGCCTGGCTCTATACTGGTGGCAAAGGCTGACGCTTTCGGATCTAGCACTTTAAAGGTTGAATAATTTTATCTGCTGATTTTGTTGGACTGTACCTGTCATGTCTCAATATTTGAATATTGTCACTTGAGTGCAATAACTGGTTAACTCCTATTAAATTTAGGACATAATCCGTTACTTCACTTAATTGAAAATTATGTAAATTGTCAATTTTAAGAATATTTTTGATAACATTTATCGCAACTGGAGCAGCAGTATGAAGTGATAAAAGATGGCAGAATTATGTAGCTGCTGGTGAATGCATAAAGCATGCCAAAATGGATTTGCATGATTTGTCTTATAGTCCTGTTTAATATTAAATATTTCAAAAGAATTAATTTTATATATACCGTTTCTACAAAATGTTTGTTGCAAAAAGGGAGAAGAAAATTGTATATCCAATCAAAAGTTATTTGTTACAAATACTGGGTTATTGTTAATGATTACATAAGATTTTATGGCCTTTCTTGAACTGTCCGGGCCTATTTAGGCTGTTTTTTGTTTTTAAATATTTATGTGCCATATAATGCCATAATTATAAGTATTATTATGTGTGTATGCTAATCATTTATAATAATTTATTTTTTTATAATTTACATGTAGAGTATCCCTATGCTTTATTTTTGATATTTAAAGTCTTCATATTGGCCTATTTTCCCTATGATATTTGTCCTTATTTAAAAAACATGGCATGGCATTCAATCAAAGAATTATTATTTATTATTATTATTTTTAGATACTTTATATCATTAGATTAAATATTTAAAGTTTAATTACTATTTGCAATGGCAGTTATTTTGCAGTCTGGGCTTATTTTTGCACTATCAGTAATTTACTTTAATGTTAATATGCATGTGACGTTCTCAATGCTTAAATTTCATTGTTCACTTCACAATATTTTACTTTCTTAGTACATTTTCAAAATTTTCACGAAAATTAGCATGAATCTGGGAGCATGCTGCTTTCAATTTTGGAATAACTTTCACATCACAACTTTACTATAGGTAATATTTCACATATGTCAGATATTCAGATATAGCCTAATTTTAATCATTTTAAATTATTCATTTCATTATTAACCAATGAGATTATATATTCCTTTAGAAAATGATTGATTTTATATTTGAGCCGTGTCACATAGTGCGTTTGCGACCAGCATGGATCCAGACCAGTCTGCCCATCTGCGCAGTCTGATCAGGATCCATGCTGTTCGCTTACATACTCTATAACAAGTAGAGAAACTGATAGCAAACAGCATGCATCCTGATCAGACTGCGCGGAGGCGAAGGCTGGTCTGGATCATGCTGGTCGCAAACCCATTATGTTGGTTTTGTCATGACGCGGCTCATTTTATTAATAAATCTTGAGCATTGATATTTATCACATGTTTTATTGCTTTAATCTTAATGTGGGTATATTGATTAATTTTTATATCAAAATATATTTGATTTTTATCATTTAAGACCCATTAAGGGTAAAAATACTTTATTTAAATCTTTTTATTATTGGCTTCCTGTTAAGGTTTCAAAATGTTACTCATTGGCCTTATAGCTGTGCCTTCCTTTGCTTTGTTTGCATTTTGGCAATTTGTAAAGGTATGGGTATATTGTATGGAAATTAAAATACCTCTTTGTATACTTTTTTGCTTCCTTTAACACAATTTATTTCTTCAGCAATATTTTCTTCATGTGATGAGCATCTTGCTTTTTAAATTAATTAACAACATTATTACATCATTATTACAATGTTATTATTATATTATTACAATGTTATTACTATATTATTACATCATTATTGCAATACATCATTATTACAATACATCATTATTACAACATTATTAAATCGTTATTACAACATTACAAGACGCACATTTACCTTATTTACAAAATATGGAAACACTATGAATTACTAGTTTATAAAAAATGTTTATATGTAGGTCTGCTGATTATTATTGATTATCTATTCAGTTAATGATAACTTTATTAAAATACTTGATGTACACATGTGATATATATTTGATAACCTGTGATATTTTCTTCCACTCTTTAATTTTTAAATTGTGTCAGAATGATATGACATTGATAGTATATGGATTGGTAGAGAAATATTTTATTTTGATAATTATTTTTTATTGGAATTTATTGATGTGCCTAACTAGAATTCAAATTATTTGATTTTACACTTAAAGATCATGTATTACAGTCTGGAGGAAAGGGACATTTCCAGTGTTTACATGATTTATGCAAATTGGCTGATTGGTTATCCAATCACAGGGGCTTTACATGGTCATTGGCTGACCTGTTTTACAAAAAAAAGAACACATGATTTTGTTTGTGATTTTGTTTGTAAGCAGTTGACCTTGCATTGAATAAAAAAGGCGGGGGCTTCATTTTTCATTGCTAAAAACTGGAAAGATGGATACCAGGGTAGGACCAGATACTAGAATCATATTTTGAATTTTTGTCTCATCTTTTTGTCTCATCAGAGCAAAAGATTCAGTGTCAGTTTTTAGGGTAGATTGATACTACAGTATCCACCAATGACCATATGTCAGTATTTAAAAGAAATATTTTCTTTGAAAGCTCTGGTCAAATTTACTTCAATCTTTTTTTTTGAATCTATGACCACATTGGTGAAATAACATGTGCATCATTCAGGGTAAAATTTGAAGGAGAAAAAATTCTTTGAACAACTTCTTCTCCTCATCCACCAAGGTACCATTTATTCTGAAAAGTGAGAGCTGCAGGACCATCATGGCCCACTTAATTTTAATCATATTCTGTAATTCATTTTTACATATAGATTGATATATTTGTTAAAGGGGGTTTGAAAGGTTCATTTGTTTAGAAATCCATTTTGTTACTGTTGAAATTTGTTTAATGTAAACAAATTATGTAAGAAATTTTTGATTTCATATGAACTCATTTTTGTTTCTTTTAAGATGAATAAATACCTTTGAAGGTCTTTTTAAAAATATTTTTCTTCAAGTGATATTTCCTGCAATTATGTTGCTCAATTTAAATGACTTTATCATGATCACATTATCCTGTAAATATAATGTGTATTTTGCTTGCTTTTAAATAACCTTTCTGTATGAAAATATTTATGATGTATTTTGTTTATTTTTGTACCCATCCTTGTTTTACAGTATTAAAGTTTTCTGTCCAAAATGCATTTGTTTATGATTTTATTTTGTGTATATCCCCAGCACACTAAAGATTCTTAAACAAGGTCAAAGGTTAGTCGTCTGGTATCTACATTAATTAGCTACACTGAGTTGAGACTTTACAAGAATTTAAATCGCAAAACCTTTAAATTGAATAACTGTTTCTCTTGAAACAATGGCTTAAGAATCACAAAACTATCAGATCATTTGGTCCCAAGTTTACTATGACTGCCCTTGTCCATAAACTGTTTGCCAAAATTAAATGTATGAAGTCTTTTATTATTTCACTTGAGCACAAAGAACTCTGGTGAGTTTTTTTCTGATGGCAATGCCTCTGAAGACATCCATCTTTTGTTGTTGTTTTTAATTTCTTTAAACAACATCCCCTCCTACACCTCTTGCTGGATTTTGACCAAACTTCACAGGAGTTTATATAAATTGTTCCAGAATTACGGTAAGTAGGTTAAAAGAGATATGACTCTTTATCTTTACACAAGAGGGAACAAAGACAGGAAATAAAATTGAAGAGACACCAACCCTGGCTGCTGAAAGCCACATATTCAAAATATTTCAACATTCTAAATAATGGTCACAACATACATGAGCCACAACTGTTCCAAAAGAAATTTATTTAGTACAAGTGTTTCAACACTTTCTGTATAGAAAGTTTAAGAAAAAGAATGAAAACTTTAACTGAACATTTGTTTCTTACAGCCAGTAAGTTACTTCTAATTGTTTCTTACTCGCATAATAACCATTATATTTAAAGCAGTATTATGATGTTTGGCATGTGTTTTAAGTGATAAGGAAATATTCTTACAGCAACCTTATAAGAAGCAATATGAATGACACTGAAACCTGTGAAGCTTTCAGTATTTGCATTGTTCAAAAGCATGATAAGAAATCGTACTGATAATTACCGTGACTTAAAAGTTTTAACTAGTGTAACTCTAAAGGGGAACCAAAAGTATGGTGATACAGTGATTGTATCAGGATGTAGTGATCACAATGTGTTTAGTAGTGAATAATGTAGTAATTACCACGTAAGTGTAGATTAAGTTTTACATAGTGTTGAAAATGATGTGAGCAATTTTAGTGTTGAGGTGTTTTAATAGTGTTGATGATATTTCCAGCAGAGATGTGATTAATGGTGTCATGTGTAATTTTAGTGAGTATTTTTTAGTGTTATTTGTGAATTACAGTCGAGACTGTCATATGTGACTTTCCAAGGGATCTTCAGAAAAAGGTCGCATATGACAGGGAGTCTCTAAATACAGTCTCAAAGAAAATTAAATTTAAATATCATCTATCTGTCTATATACCAATGTGACTTACAGATCCTGTATGTTTTGTGATTGATATTGTTACTGTGTTTACGTATCTTGCCAAAAAATATATATGGTCCATTATGGATATAATTATGCAAATAAAACAATTTTCAAACATCAAAGAATATGTAAAATGTGTACTGCAAATATTTGTTCACATTATATTTAATGAATAAATTACATGCATTGATTTCTTATTGGAAAATTTGACTAAGAATTTATAGGAAATCAAGTTCTAATTACCTCCCTTTAATGGCCTTTATTTACATGAAATGTTAAATTGGGTGGTATCTTTATAAATAATGCTTATTTGAACTTACAATATTGACAAATCTTAATTTGAGCATCATATTTATGAAATAAAACCATGAAAAAATTGTGTTACAGGATCTTTAAACAATTGTCCATATCCAAAGCTTTTTCTGGTTCGGTATCAATATTTTTTCCGTATTAATTATGCAGCCATAGAAAGGTAAATTAAAAAAATGCTGCCTAAAAAATCTTCCGTGGGCACTCTATAATTAAAAAAAAATCTAACACAAGTACTCAGGCCATTTTGTACATTACACACACATCGATTACATCATGCTTTCCATGAACAGACGCTACGTCACTTGGTACCTGCATGTATCTACCGGTATATACACGCTAATTGTGTAATTGAGATAGAGGTGTGTAGACTTTGTTTGCTACAGTACTGGATTATAATTGGACTTAATTATTTTGGCCCTCTGGGTGTTAAAATAAGTATTCTTTTTCTGATTAACGGATAATAAAAAGGTGTGAAAGTCGTTTAAATCAGACAAAACATTGCATTGGGACCAGACAATTAAGGTCGTTTGTCACATATGACAGGGAGTCGTTTAATTCAGACCATTTATATAGGAAAATACGTTGGGAGTACTGAAACAAGGTCGGATAAGACAGGGAGTCGTTTAAACCAGGGGGTCGCTAAGGCAGTCTCGACTGTATCTGTATTTAGTTTGACCGTGCGACCACATACACGCATCAAGGACTTTTGTGCAAACATGTGACCGTGCAACCACATACACGCATCAAGGACATTTGTGCTCAAATGCGACCGTGCGACAACATTCACGCATCAAGGACATTTGTGCTAAAATGCAACCGTGCGACCACATACACGCATCAATGACATGTGTGCTAAAATGCAACCGTGCGACCACATACACGCATCAAGGACATTTGTGCTAAAATGCAACCGTGCGACCACATACACTCATCAAGGACATTTGTGCTAAAATGCAACCGTGCGACCACATTCACGCATCAAGGACATTTGTGCTAAAATGCAACCGTGCGACCACATTCACGCATCAAGGACATTTGTGCTAAAATGCAACCGTGCGACCACATACACGCATCAAGGACATTTGTGTTAAAATGCAACCGTGCGACCACATACACACATCATGGTTGTCCTTCATCTCATCATGAGAGGAGGACCAAAGATGTCTTCATCACTACCAGGAGCTGAGATGACACAGTCAACCTGTCAATCTTGGCTATTTGCCTGTTAGATTGCATACGGTTAACTGCTACCATATTATTATTTTGATATTATATACCTTTACTTTCATGACAATGTGAAGGGAAATGCAACTTAATTCTTTGTTAATTTTATTGATATCATTAAATTATTTTTTATCAAATTTAATGATGGAAAATAAAATAAAAAATTATTATCTTATGTTTTTTTAATTTATTTACACGTTTTTACTGTTCGAAACAATATTGAAACGTTATTGCTGACTTACGGAGTGGGTTTAATTATATATTCTTCAAATCATTGCTCGAGGGTATGTTAATAAATAAATACCATGTAATCCTAAAATTGTATGCCTTAAAATACTCCTTAAGCCTTACACTGTCGACTTTGTGAAATAGACTAGCCCTGTATGTCTTTGAATTCAGAACTGTCCATTGTCCATCGATGTCAGAAAATAAAGATGAGCAGATATAATAAATAGTACCGGTACAAGTCTGGTGCATGAATTATAATCATCCTGTTTTTACATTTTTTTATAATTTCTGGCTTTTGAAATTTTGATATGCTTTGCTTGTTTATACAAGTACTGTATTTCCGATTAATTTTTCTATGCTTCACACGTGTTATTGTAAATCATTTATATGAATTGTATATATACTGAAACAAAAAATAAACTTTCTCCAAATTTGAATGTAGATATGTAAGTACAGTATTTCAATCCTTTTGAAACTCGATTTTTACGTTGAATAAACATATCGGGCTTTTATACGGGGATTAGCTGACCGATTTTGCAAACAAAACGAGTTTTACAAGCAACTACATGTATATAAGTGTGTACATCTAAGTAGTACCCTTGAACAACTGGCACATACTTTGCGAAAGTTTCTTTTTTGGTTCAGTATAGTTTAAAGTGACTTATAGGCCCAACGTGGCCGGGTGTTGTAATTTGTTATATGTATGTTATCATATTGTACATATCACAATGTCACTATAATAAAATTTACTTACTTACACTACACGGACAAGACATACTGGACACTATTCATTCAGTTCATATAACTCGCTACAAGGAGAACACTTACTGGACACTTTCATCCAGTGAATATAACTCACTTCACGGACAATACACACTAGACACTATTCATTCAGTGAACATAACTCACTACACGGACAAGACACTATAAACAATATTCATGCAGTGAACATAATTCACTACACGGACAAGACACACTGAGCACTATTCATGCAGTGCATATAACTCATTACACGGACAAGACACTCTGGAGACTACTCATGAAGTGAACATAATTCACTACACGGACAAGACACACTGGGAACTATTCATGCAGTGCGTATACTCATTACACGGACAAGACACACTTGACACTATTCATGCAGTGCATATAAATCACTACACGGACAAGACACTATGAACAATATTCATGCAGTGAACATAATTCACTACACGGACAAGACTCACTGAGCACTATTCATGCAGTGCGTATAACTCATTACACGGACAAGATACTCTGGACACTATTCATTCAGTGAACATAACTCACTACACGGACAAGACACTATATATGAACAATATTCATGCAGTGAACATAATTCACTACACGGACAAGACTCACTGAGCACTATTCAAGAGGTATTAACAAGAAAATTAGTAGGTAGATAGATCTCATTGAGTACAAGTGCAGTGCAATCCACAAGAGGTATCAGCAAGAAACGCTTTCTTCATTGCATTTTTAAAGAATTGATAGCCTTTGCCAGGAACTACCCATAACATAATATCTTTGTGCTAAATTTGGTTTGGTATACACTTTATGGATACACTACTTCTCTGTGTCGTAAACCTAACCGGCTCTTGTTTTTATAAAACATGAAAGAAAACAAAACTTGGATATTTGTAAAAGTAAATAAAGTTTACTTTAAGTTCAACAAAAATGAATAATATATAATCAAAACACAAAACAGATTAATTTTAACAAATGGGTCATTTCATTTTCTATCATTTCTAATACCAAAACAAGCGATAATAGAGCGAAATGCTCTGGTGAAAAATCCTTTCTTTGACTTCTTCTTGGCTGCCAACTCATTTCTAATATCATCTTGGAGTAACTTCTCACTGATTTGCCGAGTGCTAGTAGCTTGTGACTTTGGGCAGATATCTGTTATGCTCATGTCTAAGTTGCCATGTTTAGTAGATTTCTCAGTTTGATCACCTGACGTCTGCTGGTTGGCGGGTTGGCACTGGATGCCGTCTGATTCTCGATTGTCCCTGTTTAACATAAAAAATATAACGACTTATAAAATTAAATATAACGGTTCGAAAAGTTTGCATTGTAAATTATTACATGCTTAATATTCAAGAATTAAAAAAAATCATTGGTAAACCATTTTTCTTAATCTTAAACAGGAAAGTGTTCATTTCAAAATAACAAATGAAAAAAATGATTGTTACTAATTGACACTATGAGGTAGACAAAGAAAAATTTACATCTTTGCAAGAATTACATACCTTTTCAACTTCGGTTGGCAGTTTGATGAAACATTTTCGGACACTTTTGTATCATTCCATTGAGAAGCGGGTACTTTGGAAGTTTGTCTGTCATTTCTGTTTGTATGTTGATTGTAGTCATAATTATCGTCAAGATACATCTTCAACTCTGAAAAAAAAGAGACGATTTAAAGCATAATGCAACGTTAGATTTAAAATTTACTCCGCACGTGATTATACTAAATGTGAAAATGCATTGGTCGCAAAGAAGTACCAGTTACACAAATAACATACAAATCTATCTTGTAACATTTTCATTTTGTGCAAGCTTTGAAATCAGGTTCGATAATAAAATATCATTACAATGCCATACCGTGCAAAACACTTTTACAAGTTTGATATAAGTCACTACTAATCTTTTCAAACTAGCAGTTGTGAGAAATTGTCTTAAGTGCCTTAATATTTTTGTAACTTCCCGAAAACCTGTACGTTATCAAAATTAGTTATTAAACAATTTATTTCAAATTAATTTACCACATGCAGACTGGTTCCTTATTTCAGCTCTAGAACTTTTATGTCTGTGTGTTCGTCTTTTGCGCTGTCCAACTTCACCATGTTTTTGTGGCATCGATCTCCTCTGACCTTGTGGTGGTAAAACGCTCTTACTTCGCCTTTTCTTCTGTGAGGTCTTATCATCAGCTGATAATATAAAGAAAAACAGAATGTAAAAATCTAGTGAACAACTTTATGATGATGCAAGAGAGGGAACCGAAAATTTGCTATTGCCTTGTAAGGCAAATTATAACTAAAATGTTATCAAGTTTTATAACATTATCTGAAGTTTCCTTTTTAAATTGTACAATAAAATTCTCTTAATTAAGCATTTGATACACAATCTAGACAGGACCAGTTATGAGAATTTTTTTAATCTTACCTTTTCTTCGATTTGTCAATTTTCTTTGGGAATCGTGTCTTCTATTTGTGCCACATAAAGACTTTGCCCTTTTTGATGAACAATTTCTGTTCATTCTTGAGTGAGCTTTGCAGTCGTTTCTTGATAACCTGTTCATAATTCACTGTAAAAAAGATTTTTATATTCAATAAGACTTTTAGTGTACTCGCACCAAATAAGTTTGTTCAACATATTTGATTTATTTGAAATATTGTTGTGTAAATTAGAACAGAAATCATAATTACACTTTTTCAAAACTACACATTGATAGTGGCAGAATACTTTGCTATTAAGGTGTCTTTCTAAACCTTTGAGTCATACTGGAGTCATAACCATGTGAGGAAGCGGACTTTGAGAAAGGATCAATTAATATTTTATCACTATCGAGCTAAAATATATATGATAATTATAACTCAATTAGTTGTGTAACATTTTGAAACACTTTACTGACCATTACATTCGGTTAACGAATTAATAAAGCAATTAAAAATAATGATAATAAAAACGCATCCACATACCGTAGTCTGTTGATATCTTATGTTGCGGAACGTCGTTTCTATGACAAGTTACGTCACAAAATAAGATTATAATAACGTCATTACAACGTTAATGACGTAATGGAAGTATAGCAGGATGGTTCTGACATAAATCTTTTAATCTCTGATCAATTTTCTTAATCGTTAATTTTTATTTCAATTAACATTAGAATATATTACACAAGCGTTACCAATAAACATGGCGAAAGATTAATCGAGAGTCTTGATCATTTATTGTCCTTGCTTAGCTTCATAAAATTGTGTATGGAAAGAATATTGTAAACATACCATTTTTTAGAGTTAATCTAGCAGGAATTGATAAGAATGAGCGATACGTTTTTAATTCGTACCAATGTAAAATACAAGGTAAAATACAATAATTCTACATGTATTTCACATTTGTAGGAAAGAGGGAAATTTAGAGTCGCGATTGCACTGAGTGGCAAATCTTAACCCTTTACCTGCTGGAAACGAAAGTGGTAGCCTGAAAAAGAAACAGTAAAGAACCAGGCCAGTCTGCGCTTCCATATAATACTGACTCCTCCTGAAGAATCAAAGTACTGAAGTACAGTTGGGCAGGCCATTTGTCACCACGTTTTTACACGTCTCAATACGAAAAGTTAAAATGTCTTTATAAAACAATTGATAAAAAACATAATGACCGATGCCGTAACTTCTTCAACATTTGTCAGTTTAGACCATGCATTCGTTTTTAGAAAAAAAAACTCTACTCAAGACCACCCCGGAATTACGACAAACCCGCTATTAAGACCATTTTTAAAAGAACGGAATTTTTTATTGTTTATCAGTGTCAATGGTTACATGATCTACAATTAAGAACAGCCCGCTTACCAACTGTTAATTAAGACCACCAGTTTCAGTCCTAATTCTGTTTTTTATTCTTAATTTGAATCCACAACTCAGACCAGTGATAATGAAGTCACCACCTATAAACTCCATATGGGTCTTAAAAAGTGATAATCAGTTAAAATTATATGTAAATTTCCGCTGATCAAGATGTGTACTATAACACCATATGTGAAAAATCAAAGAGTAAGTTTTAAAGAAATTTTACCACCGAACGATGCTAAACATTCAAACAAACCCTTTTTGAAACACTTATTAAGATATGGGTCAAAATTAAGGAATCGCTGGTACAAATTCCAGTCGAGCTTGATATATGCTGCAGAATATATATATAAAACAGGTCACAACTGACAAATAAAAATATACCAAATCTTTGTCCACATTGTACTAAGGTGTGAAATAATTGGAAATAATCTTTATGTAACAAGTGACCAGGGCGGTTTTATTTTCTCAAACTACATTTTTTTTAAAAACTTTACGTCAGCATTAGTGACGATATAGAAGTTCTTATACGTACGTTTAAAATAAATCAATATAAAATCTATAATCAATATCTTTAGTATGCTGAATTTCTTTTATCTATTTCTTTATGGATGATGCTATTCAGGCTCCAATTGAGAAAATCCGTCTTTTTTCAGATATTAGTTTTAATTACAGAAGGATAAACAAAAGATAGAAACATAGATTGCTTTTTGAAAGTGATCCGTCATAATGATGATATTTTATATGCACATATGGATCTCTCCAGCACACATGGAGTTGAAATGGAATTTTGACCGGCGTTTTCTTTGTTTGGAGCCAACTCTTTATAAATGTTTAAATAAGGGTTTGTTTGAATGTTAAGCATCATGCGGTTGTAAAATTTGTAAAAACTATATTTTGAGTATGTGTAGTGACACTTTCTTCATACGTAATGTATGTTTTGGACACACCAGAAGCCACGACCGAAGGATATCATAAAAATTCGAAACATACATGGATAAATATAGAGGAAAGTCAGGAGGGTAGAATCACATTTTTTTTTTTACAAAAACAGCTTTTAATTTTTCATAAATGTTTAAAAAGTTGAAAACTTACCCCGTGAATGGATTGACTGGCTTTTATTACATGTTTAAAAAGTTTAATATTTTATAGACACCGACTCTTTACACACTGTAGGTAATCTATTTTAGCTCAATGGAATAATTCAGTCTACTAATACCAAATAACAAAGTATGTAAAAGGGGAGATCCTCAGACACAAATAAACCATCAATATTATGTTAAAATTTCAGAATCGGTTTGATTGAGACTGTTCGCGGTCTATTCTTTTCTAGGCAAATAAGGACATACTTTGATCTTTACGTGGCCATGACCTTTCTGCTAACGTACTTCGCAAAGTCATAGAAATTTTAACTTTTCATGCAGGCTTTAACATTTACAAGGCTGACTATTACTCTTTTTTATTAAATCATTATATGTGCGTTTGTGAATGGTTAAATTTAATTGTTATTTGGTTAAAATAGTACATGGCCTGAAACTTATTCAAAGTTCAATCTTCTTCGTTGAAATATTATATTACCCACTGTATTGTATCAAAGCTTTCACCAAATCAACTTGTTTATTCTGGACAGAAAATTGTCATTCTTGATAACAACATGTTTCCTGTTCGCAAAGTTCTGAGAAAATACTAGAAACAGATATACATTAATTTTCACCTATATTCGACCAAAAGTCTAAAGGGACACTGCATTTAAAATACTTGCCTCGCGCCTTTATGTATCATTAACGTATAATATATCTTTCAAGTAAACATTCATTTAATTAAATAAACATCAAAGAACATAAAAAGAAGACTTTTTAAAAAAAATCAATAATTTTACTTTACGTTATCAAAATGAATCATTTAAATAAAACGATTTTAACACAAAGTGCATTCTTTAACAATTTCGGAATGGATCATTTCAATTCTTGTCATTTTTAAATCCAAAACAAGCGAGAATAGAGCGAAATGCGTTGCTGAAAAATCCTTTGTTTATATTTCTTCTTGTCTATCAACTCATTTCTTTCTCTAAAGGGACACTGGATTTAAAAAACTTGCCTCGCGCCTTCACGTATCATTAAGTATTATATTTCTGTCAAGTAAACATTCATTTAAATAAAACACCAAAGAAAACAAAACGAAGACATGTTTAAAAAAATCAATAATTTTACTTTACGTTATCAAATGAATCATTAAAATAAAACGATTTAAAACATAGTGCATTCTTTAACAATTTCCGAATGAATCCTTTCATTTTCTATGACTTTTAACACCAAAGCAAGCGAAAACAGCGCGATAGGCGGCGCTAGTGTCGTAGTGTTCCGTAAAAGGGGTCCTGTTAAGCAAGAAGAGCGCTGGTATTATAACAACCAACCTCTTGAAGTAGTAAATGATTTTAATTACTTGGGGGTCGTGTTTAATTATACCGGTTCATTCGTTTTGCATAAGCAGTACGTTATTGGAAAGGCGATTAAAGCTTCAAACATACTTTTAAACAATATCAATAAATATGAATTAAACCCATCGTTATCTGTCGGTTCGATCTTAAACTATGCCTGTCCGATTTGGGGTTTCTCGAAAACAAAAGAAATAGAGCGCGTGCACTTGAGGTTTTGCAAGTCAATCTTGGGAGTCAAACAAAGATGTTTCTGAAAAAAATAATTGTCTCGGCCTAACAGCCTTGCCATTTTTTAGCAGAAACACCCCTTGATGTCGCCCCAGCCAGTGTTATATCCTCGTAACTAACTCGTTTTATGTGCTATAACTATTACGTATCATTCAACCGGGACGTTTAAGTACCATGACATAGTTAATCACATAAAATTATGAAATCATCGTAATTTAAGTAACTTTTTAAGTTTATACCATCAATGTTTATTAATTTTGTGAAGTGACAATTAAATAGTGTACGTGTCGTGCATTCTAATGTTTTACGAGAAACCGGATAAAATGTGTGTTTCATAACTCATCTTAACCTATCAAGAGTTTGAAACATTATTTAAATATATCTATGTGTCTTAAAAAGTTTCTACTTGGCATCACAGTCAAGTCGGATCAAGGATAATATTAGGTAAGCTAAAAACTAAAAATGTATTAAATATTACGTGTTCCGACTTATTTTCAGAATAATAATAAACCTCTATTTTCTATGTTATAAAATTTCTATAGTTTTTATAAGAACAATTTCACCAACAATTAAATTGACTTCTTTATTTGATAATATATATATTTCGACATTTTTATAACAATTATCTCATTGTCATGTCCGTGATCGTAAGGGGGAATTCTTAAACAGTCGTCTTTTCCGTGCCTTATTGTGGCAATTTGGCCACAAAGCTTTAAATGTATCTTTCATGTTTGTGTAAAAAGCTATTTTATATGATTTCCTAATTTTTACCCTAAATTTACTCGGAATTATCTATGAACTTCTACTACATTTATATGTAGGGCAACGCTTTTTTGCCCAACGCAGATTGCGCATGCACGAGAAAATACTACTTCCGGTCAATTTTTCAAAGTATACGATACCAAATGCAAAACCACGGATAAAGTAATACTAAATGTTTTCTCCACTATCAAAATTATAGATATAGAAATTAAGGTGGAAAGTATACACAATGTTAGAATAGTGATATTCTTTAGAGCTGTGCAGTTCTATATAGTGCTTTTTATTGGTGTAAATGAATGATGCAGCGATATGCCGCCGGAATACACCTGAGTCGCCGAAACGACGATTTCCCTTAAAGTAGACTTTCCGCCTTTCTATAGCTATAATTTTGATGGTGGAATATTTTTATTATTATTTTATCGGTGGTTTTGAATTTGGTATCTTATAGAAAGCCTTAGAGTGTTGAATTACTTTTTTCAGGGATGTAGCAGGGGTCCAGAGGCGGATTGGGGTGGGGTGGTGTTAGCCTAATTAATTCGGCGTGAACAGTTTGACCCATTTTACAAACTTTTTTTCATACTGACATCGCCCGTCCAAAATTATATCAATGTCTCACTGATACTGCCACCTGCACAGGGGGACCATGGTATATACTGCTTGATGGTGACCTTAAAATGAGATTTAAGTCATAACCTTATAATATGTATATAAATACGGAATATTATGTTATAGTAGCTTTCTGAGGCTTTGTATTTTTCTACGAGCAGCGGTGGAAAATTGATATCTCGCGAGACCGAAGGTCGAGCGAGATATCAATTTTCCAACGTTGCGAGTAGAAAAATACATAGTCTCAGAAAGCTACTATAACATAATTTTCCTTTTATTTTATACCTTTACGTTTTATTCAGAAAATGAAATGTAGTTGTCAAGAAATAAATTCATGACTGACGGATGAATACGTAATTCTTGCAAACTGGCCACGCCTTTAATAATTTTGGTTCCCGTTTCCAAATGCAACGTTATACAAAGCTAAGATCGGAACCAACGTCAAAAATAGTCCGGCACTTCCATATATGGTACCGTATTTGTCACTAACATAATACGGAAATTTCTATCCGTTGAAGCGTATTTGCGCTTCAATATTTGCGTGTATTTGCGGAGAAAATTTATAGGTATATAATAAATGTCTGTATTTATATACTGAATTAAATCTCATTTTAAGGTCACCATCAAGCAGTATATACCATTCAAACACTGTATGGTCCCCCGTGCATAAACAGCTTATAACAATCTAAATAGGACATCTACCTGTGAACTTGATCATGCTGTTAAAAATGGTAAAAATCGCTCGGTAAGTGTAAAGATAACATTTTCTCTGATAGTATGGAATGCCGGTGGGGACATGCCAATTTGCTTATTTGCCAATTGCTGAATTGCTTATTTGCTAATTGCCGATTTGCTTATTTGCCAATGGCTGATAGGCTTAATGACAAATTTGCTTATTTGCCAATTGCTGAATTGCTAATTTGCTTATAGTAACAGAGATATGACAGAAAAACAAAGGTTTCTCAGTACAATACATTGGTGACCTTGACATTCAGTATATAACGGGCACAGCTTCTTCATGTACTTTGTATGCATGCTTGTAACGCAAAGTTTATGCAAAGTTGCAGTAAGATGCATGAATCAGCAAAAGTAACAGAGATATGACAGAAAAACAAGTTACTAAAAATAGCATCCCTATTCTCTGAATAGTGGAGCTAAAACGGAAACTCAAGATAATTAAAAAAAAAAACTACTTTCTGAAACTGAATTTATTTTTTTCGAAATTGATTAAAATGTATCCATCTGTCTTTCTACCTATATTCTAGGTAATGATGGATTGATCATAATTGTCACAAGTTATAATTAACAAAGCCTTATAAACATAATATTAACATGATATAGGTTCATGAGCTTGAAATAAAGTCTACAAAGACTTGTTATTTTATATTAAACAAGAACTTAGCGAGTCGGACGTGTCGCCTGACGGTAACATAAAAAATTATGTATACATGTATAAGCAAATAAGCAATTAGCAAATAAGCAAATTGGCAAATAAGCAAATTGGCAAATAAGCAAATTGGCAAATCAGCAATTAGCAAATAAGCAATTAAGTAGTTGGCAAATAAGTGGCATGTCCCTACCGGCATTCCATAATGATAGTAGTTTCTTAAAAATGTTAAGATAACTAATGGGTTTTTTGTTCCTTGAAGAGCTGCTTGATTCATACTTTTGCAAACCGAAACTGAAAGTAGTTATTTTTAGATTTTTTAAAAACATCTTCGACAATGCAATATAAGATTCTCATTCACAAAGAAAACAACGCAATAAGTTGATTTTTAATAAATATTATTATAAAAATTCACAGCAATTCTAAACATAAATTTTATTCAAAATCCAACATATTGGAATCAAATCAATATTTTCTATTCCGAATACAATATAATTTATTATTCAGTATCGAAATATGGAGAACAAAAACAAAATTAACAACAAAAACAACAACAAAAAATAAAAGAAAAATCAACAACAACAAAAACGACAGCATTTTTGCTCTTGAGAAAAAATAAAGGTTATACGAAATCAACGAAATATATATCCTTTAAAAAGCCTGAAAATGTTTCAATACCGCGGGATATTTTTGTTTAAAACCGAATCATTTTCAGAATGTTTTTGAATACTGAATGTTGACGTGATCTGTACCCTGCAGTTATGTATTGGCATGGAGGCTCGTAGTAATACCCCTTGTCAATTTCACGGTAGAAAATCATCCGTGAACATCGACTACAGTTAAGGTTTCCACATAGATCCGAATAACTTTCAGGTCCGTAACTGAATCCAGGTGTTGCCGGAATATCAGGCCATTCGTTCCAATGACCGGGTACAAGATCATCAAATGATATACCAACTTCCGTTTGCGCTGACGGATTCTCAAAAAGACTTTTCGAGAAAGGAATGCTTTCTTTTCTTGGAATTTCGAAAACCTTACTGGAAAAGTCATTGTTTGTCACGTTCGTTGTTACTTCATCAAAATATACCGAAAGGTCGGAGCTATCTGAACAGACGGAAAGTTCTACATTGTGCTAACGTAGATTGTCTATCACTATATTCATCAAACGCGTTTTCGACTTGAATCATTTTTAGAAGTTTTTCGCATTCACCCCAAGGATTATCCTGTATATATTCCGTAAATGTATGATTATCATCACTATGACAAGTGTAAGGAAAGTCATCATCTGTCCATTCATCACTGTCATAAAACGTTAAGTCATTGAATTCATCGGAAAGGTCTTGCCAATGATGTAATTTTTCATTTTCTATTTCTCTAGCTTCTTGGCATACATTCATTCCACTTGTGTTAGTTTCGGAGTAATTTGAACTATTAACTAGTTCGTTTTGATTTGAATCGGTATTTTGTTGCTCTTTTTTATTGATCTTAGCGCTTCTTTTTCGTTTTTGTGAGCTTTCTATTGCTGAAACAATGCATTTCTCATTCAAACCATCTTCAATTTTCTCAGTTTTCACATTGTTTATCAAAAGATACAATTTTCCACCTGGATTCTCACCTCGTATTTCAACATTGTTGCCACCATTTTCACTCGTAAGTTTTCGAGAATAAATTTTCCTCGAGACTTTGACATTGATGAAGTCGATTTTTCCTAGAATCTCGAGTTGCTTGAACACCCAAAGTCGCCTGTTGTCTGCTGAAACCCATTTTCCTTTCAGGTTTAAAATTTCAATTTGCGGAATATCTGAAGCGAAACATCGGCCGAAATATATATCATCTAATAACTGTCCAATATCTGTGCCATCTGAAAATTGCTTCGAAATAGACGATTGTGAATAACGTATTTCTGACGGCCGGAATTTGATTTCTTCTTTCTTCGAAGGTGTGACCTTCACCTTTTTTGCTGGTTTGATTTTTTGTTTTTCTTCCAATACATGTGTGTTACTTTGTTTTGCTGCTGTGGTCTTGTTTTTTGATTCTGTCGATTTTCGGTCACCACTAGTAGACGTGTCCTTATGTTTTGTCGATGCCAATTCATTCGTTGAATCTGTGGTTTTCTTTGATTTCCTCTTTTTTGCTTTGCGGCGGGGTCTATCTTTCTTTGCTGCATCCAATGTTACTAATTTCTCATTCTTAACATCTCCGGTAACGTTATTTTTGAGTTTACTTTCCGAATTCTTTCGGCACATATCCAAATTCAATTCTTTCTTTTTTTCTTTATTCATCTTATAACAATACTTATATGTTCTTTGTTTGAAATATAATTAATTCCTTGTTCATTTCAAGCGACTCTTTATACACCACTTTATCTTAAAAGTATTTTCCAAAATTTTGCAATTTAGCATCTCTTGCTTTCATTATGCAGTTATCGGGGCACGATTGGTTGCTATATTTAGAATATTGGTAAACCAAGTAGCCTAATCTATACAGTCGGAAAATACTGAGTGATTTCGGAAAATTGATAAACGCAAACCTTCTTTATCTTTGCACGTAAACAATCTTAAACAATTTTAAGTAGAGATTAAGTATTGTCATTTCAGAAAATGATTATATATCCCCGAAGCCAATAAATTAGTCCATGTTTTCTTGAAATTAAATCAAGTAGATATATTAACAAAATTTCATACAGAAAATCTTGTGCATTAGCTACATAGCACTGTGAGAGCTAACACGACGAATAAACAAAACAGTACGAATCCTATGAAAAGTAGTGGCGAATCAGTTATTTCGTGTGTACCTGATTGTTCATTCCTTGCTGCTTGAATGCTTTGCCTTCGTCCAGTTTCTTCCTCATCAACTGGAACCAGAAATACAATGTCAGGTTTCCTCGCAACTCGACCTCCTGGTAGTATTCTATGTAAACCAATGACATGGAACAATCTTACAAATCCACTGTTTGTATTCCGCTCACTAATGTCAAGTTGATCGTTGACGCGTTCAGGTTGTCCGTTCATGTGGGCACCAGAAGGAAACAGAGATGAATTGCTCCACTCTTGCTTCTCTGAACGTTTTCGCCGTCTTCTATGTTTTCCAACCATGATTAGTGAAGTTAAATAATTTGAATATACAGGGGGTCTCCTTTTTTCAAGATTTTTTTTCAGTTACAAACGTGACAACTATTGTATTATATCATTTGGCAATATTCCAGGCGTTATGAATGTGCACCCATATAATATATCAGGTAGACATTTCGATTTTCCGAAAAAGTTTTTGTCAAATGAATATACATGCATCGAAATAAATAAATCCAGAGAGATAATATGATATTTGATAACGAAACCCATTTTCAGATGTGCGCCGTTGAAATTTGACATATGTTTACCAACTTATGAATGCGGGAACACTGACATCTTTTACTGTATAAGTTATAGTCACACGACATTTGTGTCTATTTAATGCTCACCCAAAATGAAAAAAAAGTCGAAGGAGCGAACTATGGAGGTCGTCCAACACAGCCATATTTGAAATATTACATTATCGGTTTCATAGTGGATAATGTGTGCCCTTACCCACGCCTCCTAGCACTGACGTCTGTTGTCATATATATTGTACTAATTCAATTGCATTGGCAACAGCATTTGGACATAGAACAAAATTACTTCCCCTTTAATCCTTCACTTTAATCCTCCAATAATTAATTTCCTTTGAACCATAACGGCATTTCAAGTTATCAGGGAGCATTGCTTCTAAAGACATATCAATCCCTAAAAATAACTTCCCTTTAATTCCTTGGCGGCATTAATAATTACCAGGGAGATTACTCACACAAATTTAATTATGTTCTCAGTAAATTAATTACCCATTCAAGCATCACGTTTTACAGACTTATTCTTCCTTTTTATGAGAAGGAAGAACTATGTTTGATGGAATTCACTGAGACGTGCCGATATTAAATTTCACCTAGAAATCCAAAGCATTTAGAAAATATATGGAGCGTGCCATTTTGTACAATGGACAGCGCCATTTTGATATCAGGAAGTTTTACTGTAAATTTAGAGGTAAACACAGTTACTAGCAGCAGACGATAGGAAAACAGTATGATTGTGATCATTTAACAAAAGAAGCAAAGTTTGGTTAAAAAAAACCCGACAAATATGTTATTACTCATCACACCTTGTATCTGAACTACCATATAATTGTTATTTTGCGTGTTTAGATTAGTTTTTCGTTTTCAGTAAATACACTGTGTTCCCCTCCCCCCTTTAAATCGGACGAGTCTATTTGTTAATTGCATTAGAAAAGCATCGTATGGTATGTTCCAAGGTTAAACATAGCCCGTTTTAAGTCAAGTGAAACTACATCGGCATGAAACTGCTTTTTTCCAGATTCTATACATGAACTCCTGCTTAATCATTCCCTGCGGGCCGGAGCCCGCAGGGTATTACTACGCGTTTAATTTTTGATGCATGGAGGAGCACGTGACCTGTTTTCGGTACATGGAGGAGCATGTGATCTATTAACCGTACATGATTGGTTAATTGACCTTTTCGAAAACCTTACTAAATACCGTTAGCCGGTACGTTACGGATTTACCTCGAGTTACATCTGATTAAGAACATAGAACCATTACGTGATATTTCCAATTTTCTATAATTATTTTACCGTTTAAGGTGGAAAATCTTGCATGATGTGTTTGAAAAAAAAATATTATCAATGATCAATGTTTCTTTAATATCTATCTCAAATTTTACAAACAATAAATTGTTTATAGTGAAAATCTACAAAACATTCGTAGAGGCATCTTCCATAATAAATAGAGATATTTTCTGCGTAAATTTGTGTAAATTTTGCACGGAATTATTCATACAATGGTACCAGTATTTAATCATTTTCTTAAAAAGAAATACCGTAATTGTTTTATGTTCGACATTCTCTCCGGCCTCCGGTCTTCAACGGTCACCAGTCTCCATAAACCTCCTTCTATTGATCGATTATTTTTAACTATATTCCTGATACAAACGTGTATTTATTTTTTCCCCAAACAATGTTGAAAATAGTTAAATGAAATATCTTTATATCATTAAAAATGTTTCCCGCAGGAAACCATTTTACTTGTATTATCTTGGAGTAGCTTCTCACTGATTTGCCGAATGCTAGTAGCTTTTGACTTTGGGCAGGTTTCTGTAATGGCCATCTCTAAGTTTCCATGTTGAGTAGATTTCACAATTTGGTCACCTGACGTCTGCTGGATGGCGGGTTGGCACTGGATGTCGTCTGCTTCTCGATTGTCCCTGTTTAACATTAAAAAACATATAACGACTTTTATAAAAATGCAATCTGTAACTGTTACAAAATTTGATCGTAAATTATGGCATGCTTAATAATCAAAATTTTAAAAAAATCTGTGAGGATATTGAATGAGTGTAAGTTCAATACTGAATTTATTGCACGAGTTGAATAAAATTATATCATGCGAGCCTCTGGCGAGCATAATATTATTTTATTCAACGAGTGCAATAAATTCAGCAATTAACTTACACGAATTTAATATTCTATTTATCACATACCCAAAATAAAGACCGTTTAAAGTGAAATAAGAGTCATTTTTCATTGACGCGCCTATAGTATAACGCTAACATTTAGCGCGTCTTTACACTATGTTTGTATAACGCTAATGACGTCACGTCAAAATATATGCACGGCCGTGCAATACCATATTTACGGAGTCGCAAAATCGGCACGGGTGTGTGATAAGTAGAGGATATTGAATGAGTGTTAGTTCAATACTGAATTTATTGCACGAGTTGAATAAAATTATATTATGCAAGCCTCTGGCGAGCATAATATTATTTTATTCAACTAGTGCAATAAATTCAGTAATGAACTTACACGAATTTAATATTCTATTTATCACATACCCAAAAAAAGACCGTTTAAAGTGAAATAAGAGTCATTTTTATTGACGCGCCTATAGTATAACGCTAACATTTCGCGCGTCTTTACACTATGTTTGTATGACGCTAATGACGTCACGTCAAAATATATGCACGACCGTGCAATACCATATTTACGGAGTCGCAAAATCGGCACGGGTGTGTGATAAATTCCGTTCTTACACTGAACTAAACAAATATCCTCCATTTATTACATGTTTTTGATGGTTTATAGAAATATATCAGTGAAATATAAAACTGATAATTTCACTGTTCCAAACAGTGAAATTATCAATTTGAAAATTTCATTGTTTTAAATTTAAGCCCTTTACGTTGTTTCAATGAAATACCAGCGTGCACAGTACTGGAAACCAACTTAATGACGTGACGTCGTAAATGACGTCACGTTGTATTATAATTTGGCGCGCTTTTCATTAAGTATTACGTTTAATTAAATGTCTTTTTAAACGTTTCTTTGCATATAATAAAGAGAAAATTTGTTTAGTTTAGTGTAAGATCGAAAAATATTTCACCTCGTGAACACCAAGAGTTCATATTTCACTCGTGGCTACGCCACTCGTGGAATATACCTTTTTGGTGCTCACTCGGTGAAATATATTCCGATCTTACACTGAACTAAACAAATATCCTCTATGTAACGGAAGACAAGTTCATGTTTCAGTGCATTGCTTTATATAGGTATTCATTACATGATAGTCAAAATGTTTGGCAAAAGAGCAAAAATGCAATTGAGATTAGGGCCTATATAAAAGGCATGTCCTTACCGTAGATATTCAACGTGAGGTCTGTGGTATATATGGGAATGGCCAAGTGTCACATAGGTCTGTTTGTAGGTGGATTGCTAAATTCAAAACTGGTTACGAACACCTCAAAGATGCTCCCCGCTAATAGACAGGACTGATTTTAAGAAAATATGAATGCTAGAGGCATTTTATAGTACAAGTATATCTTGAGAGTTTTAACCTAATATGGGTATGCTGAAGACGATGAGGGTGGATACCAAGATAATAAAATTGACCTTGACCTTCAAAACGTCAATTCAAAATGGCCGCTTAAAAATACTGAAATAGGTCATTAAAACTATGATACAATATGATGCAATTAATTATTCTTGTCAAAATCAAATGATTATTCAATATGATCAGAATTTAATGAGATTGGCCACCAAATATAACGATAATAAGCCTAATGGCTCAATAAACAGTTATATACAGCGCGTTAAGGTATAAGACTTAGATTGAAAAAAAATCACTGTTTATGTTTTGTTTACTTGACTTATATTTTTTAAAGACTAAACTTAGTTTCAAATCCTTTTTTATAAATATTACCAAAGAATGAATATTTCATAATAACAAATTAATATTTCGTAACTATACGAAATAATATTTCGTAATAAAGAATTAATATTTCGTAATTACGAAATAATATTTCGTACATGTAATAACGAATCAATATTTCGTAATTAAGATTTTATATTTCGTTTAAACGAAATAATATTTCTAATTGGGAATTATTATCTCGTAAATACAATTCCGGGAGAAAGTGTGGAAAATGTCACTACATGTGTTCCGTAATTTTCAACATTATTTGTAGCTATGGTTTTTTTAAGTTGTTCATTTTGTTTTCATTTATTTTGCACTTATTAAAGTATTTATGATTTAAAATTAATATTTAATTCAATTATTTTGAAATGTCAAAAATGTCATTTCAATGCCATATACACAACACAAACCGAGACAAAAGTGTTTTAAAATATATACTGCAACCATCCCCCACCCCCAAATAACAAAAAAAACAGTAGGTCTTAAAAAAGGGAAACAGTAGGAACCGAACCATAGACCTCTCACACATCAGTCAATCACTTAACCGGCTATGGTACAATAACGTTTACATTTTTAGCAGATATGACTTTCACTAAAATTAGTTTTATAGTTTTCTATACTCGTGAACTTTAAGAACAGTATTCTCACTCGTGGCTACGCCACTCGTGGGAGCCCACTCGATGAAATAAAATTTCATCTTACACACAAACAAACAAATATCCTCTATTAATTCTCGTAAACTTTACTAACGAAATCGAAGTGGAATCTAATATTTCAATGAGTGCTGTAATGTATTCATAATTGACAGGTCAATACAAAATAAGCAATTAGGCTGTGAATACAAACAAATAGAATTTTGTTGTTCCAACATGCAAAAGCGGGATTAAGTATGCGCAAAATCACCACAAAATCTTTTTAAAGGCGACATGTGACACATTATAAAACTTATATATAAAATAAAAGATACCACCTTTGTTCAGCCTTTTCTCTAGAAACTATTAACTAAAGACATAATAATAACATAATTGCACGTATTTAAGAAAAAAAAACGAATTAAGGCAGTACAAAATTTTAAGAATATAAGCTTCTAATATGTTTATCCTACTTAAAACATTATCAGGATCAAAAACTCCTGTTGTAACCCAAATATCTACGACATTATGGCTCTATCTCAATCTATGAAAGTTGTTTTCTACCGCAGGTTTATATATAAAAATGTGTTAATTGAGTGTTGAGCAAACTAGGTAAAAAATATCCAATTTTTTTTACAAATCCTACTTTTTAAATGGTTACAACAACATTTCTGTCCCATTCTTTTATAAAATATGTCACTTGCTGAAATATTGAAATATTGAATGAGCCGTTTTTCAGCACATTGTGAACATTACACAAAGTTTTTTTGTGTGTGGTTTTGTTTGTATTTGTTGTTTTCTGCTGAAAATAATATCTGCATAATTCATTTTTTAGATTCAATTATAACTGCATTAGGGTATACGATGGATAAAAAGTCATCTTAAACTTAGAAGTGTATACTTCATCACATTCTTAACAAAAATTACAGAAAACACCAAATGTTTACCATCTTGTTTAAAAATAAGTGACTATTTTATTTGAAATTTAAAGTTAAAGTTAAAAACAACAACAACAATAACAACACCATATTTTCATCGAGTCATAAAATGTCTGAAACCGGGAGATTGCTACGTGTGCTTGCTTTACCATGGCAGCTCTCGAAAATTTTGGAATTCAGTCACGGTTTTGAGAAAATTCTACATGAAGAATATCACATCATTTGATATACATTAGAATTCCGGGTACCCTCCAATAAATCCAGGATATCTTTAAGTAACAGCAAAGCTATCTGTAAAAATATTACTTGTAATAAATCGAGTAATATTTTCTTTGACCATATATAAAAGTCACGAGGGTTGGCTACATAGTAGAGGTGTTAAAATATAATTGTAATACACCTTTGTTAGCCATTGAAATAGTATTTAATGTATAAAGGACTTTCAAAAATGGTTATTATTCAGAGCGGGCGCTATGGTGCGGTGGTAAAACTGTATGCCTACAAATCAAGGGGTCGTGAGTTCGATCCCCCGCTACTCCACTGAACGAAAAATGACTACAAGACTGACAAAACCAGGACATCGACACAGAATGACGGCAACCATAGTATACAAGAGAAGACCTTAACGGAAGAGGAAACAAGTACCGACAGTACAAGACCGAAAACGACGATCGATAACAGAAGGAAGAACGGAGACAAGAACTGACAACAAGCGAACAGAAACGAGGACCGATAACAGAAGAACAGAGACAGGGACCGAAAACAAAAGAATAGAGACGGGGACCGTAAACAGAAGAACTGACAACAAGCGAACATAGACAGGGACCGATAACAGAAGAACAGTGTCAGGGACCGATAACAGCAGAACTGACAACAAGCGAACAGATACGAGGACCGATAACAGAAGAACAGAGACAGGGACCAAAAACAGAAGAAGAGAGACGGGGACCAATAACACAAGAACAGAGACAGTGACCGATAATAGAAGAACTGACAACAAGACAACGGAGACGAGGATTGATAACAGAAAAATAGAGACGCGGACCAATAACAGAATAACATAGACGAGGACTGATTCCAGAGACGGGAACCGATAACAGAAGAATTGACAACAAGAAAACGGAGACCAGGACTGATTACAGAAGAATAGAGTCGGCAACCGATGACAGATGAACGGAGAAGAACAAAGACGAGAACCGATAACAGAAGAACAAAGACGACGACCGAAAACAGAGGCGAGAACCGATAAAAGAACATCTGACAAAAAGTTGAACTGCGACGAGGACCGATAATAGAAGAACGAAGACGACGACCGATAGAGAAAGATGCCTTTGATATCCATCCATTTGATATATCATCCATTTCATGTTAAAGAAATTTGGCCATTTTAAATGGCCATTTCAGTGGTCAAGATCAAGTTTTTCAATTTGGTATCCACTTTCACCGGATTCAGCAAACCTTAAATAGGTTAAATACACCAAGATGCCACTTGTACTACAGAATGCCTCTAGCATCTTATAGGGAGCCAAATTCTCAAAGTCAGTCCTGTCTATAAGGTCGCTCTGCAACATTTACAACCAATAATAACATGTAAAAATCCACCAAATCGCAATATATACCGTGACGCAATTGGCTCGCTGACAAACTTGTCGCTAGCACGTGTTCACAGTATTTTGAAAAAATCGAAATCTTAGAGAAAAAGAACACTAGTTTGGATACCTCATTTGCTTAGCTTATAGAACTTTGTTGTTACTAAAACGTTACGAAAGTCGTCGCCCCAAAACTAGTATGAAGTACTTTAAAGGGCAGGATCAAGGATTAATAAATGTGTGTGAAAACAGCCAAATGTCATTTTTTGGAACATTCCTCATAATCCGTGAATTCCTGATGTTTTGTTATGCAGAAATGTGCAATGTACAAGTCCGTTGTAGCTTACACGAAAAGGAGCTTTAAAACAGCAGAAACTTTTGTCCAGTCATATTTTTCTATGATAGTCCTACATTTTTCACAGGAGATCCATTGCCAGAAAAGGCCACATTGCTCCAACTAAAGGTCAAGTCATTTATATTCAGGTGTATTGGCATTGGACCTTAGAGACATAATTCATGTTATTTAGAAGAGAATTTTGCCAGTAATGTTGAACGCATTACTGTTTGGACATAATAGGAATTACTTGATTCGTATTTAGCTCGACTATACGAAGTAAATGGAGAGCTGTCCTATTCGCCATTAAAGTTTTGGTGCAGTAAAATATTTTTCACTATAACTTTCATTTCTTTAGGTATCAACTTCAAATACATGTTCCTTATCATCAACCACATCTTAGATTATCTAACTCTAGCACCAATATTTTCAGATTTATCTCCCCTTGAACTTAGAATTTTCCTTAAAAATTCTTTTTTTACTGTTACTTATTTATTTCTTAAGGGATCAACTTAATACTTCAAATATATGTTCCTTATCATTAACCACATGTTATGTGGTAAGGTTCATAACGCACCATTATTGCAAGAATGATCCCCCATAAACTTAGATTTTTTATTTTTTACTTGGAAAATGTTGTTTTTTACTATTACTTCTTTAGTTTTAAAGGTATCTACCTAAAACTTCAAATATGCATTCCTTATCATCAATTACATCTTATGTGACAAGGTTCATAACTCTTGAAGCAATATTTTCAGATTTATCTATCTTTGAATTTAGGACTTTCTTTAAGATATATTATAACTACTTTACATTTTAAGGTATCTACTTCAAACTTCAAATATAGATTTCTTATCATTAAACATATATTGTGTGACAAGGTTCATAACTCTAGCATGACTATTTCCAGAATTATTCTCCCTTGAACTTTGAATCTATGTTAACAAATGTTATTTTGTTACTATAACTTAATACATAATTATACATAATTGATTTTTCTTTCATAGTTCTGTCTACCTTACTGCGTCCAGTATTTTATTAGTCGAACTTCGCTGTCTCCTGTGACAGTTTTTGTTTGGTTTTACGGCGCATCAACACAGTTTAGGTAATATGGAGCCGAAACAGAAAAGATGATTTTGGCTAACTTCGGGTGTTACAATCTCATATCTCTTAAGATCACGCAGGCTTAAAACAAAGTAAACGGTGGCTGAAAATTCTGATGCCATAAAACCCTTTTAGGCAACTCCTGCCACAAGGGCCAAGAATTACTTGATGATTTATATATTTATTTCTATATGTCATATATTTTAAATATCATGCATGCATACCTTTATGTAAATAAAACCCCAATGAAAACAAAATCACGACATTTGTAAAACGATTAACTTTATATTTAACAAAAATAAATCATATACTTAAAACACAAAATAGATTTACTTCTTTAACATTTTTCCAAACGGATCATTACATTTTCTGTCATTTTTAATTCCAAAACAAGCGAGAATAGAGCGAAATGCGCTGGTGAAAAATCCTTTCTTTGATTTCTTCTTGCTAGTCAACTCATTTCTTATAGCATCTTGTAGTAACTTCTCACTGATTTGCCGAGTGCAAGTAGCCTGTGGCTTTGAGCAGACACCTGTAAATTTGCTCATGTCTAAGTATCCATGTTGAGTAGATTTCACAGTTTGGTCACCTGACGTCTGCTGCGTTGCGGGTTGGCACTGGATGTCGTCTGCTTCTCGATTGTCCCTAATTAACATAAAAAATATAACGACTTTTAAAATTGCAATATAACTGTTTGAAAAGCTTGCATCGTAAATAATTACATGCTTAATATTCAAAAATTAAAAAAAAATGGTAAATCATTTTTTCTTAATCTTAAACAGAAAGTCCAAAGTATTCATTTCAAATATACACATGAAAAAAATATGACGGTCATTTTTTGACACTATGAGCTAGGAAGGAGAAAAAATATATCTCTGCAGCATTTGATACCTTTTTAACTTAGGGTTGCTTACTGAAGACACTTTTGTATCATTCCATTGAGAAGCGGGTACTTTGGAAATTTCTCTTTCATTTCTGTTTGTATGTTGATTGTAGTCATAATTATCGTCAAGATACATCCTCAACTCTGGAAAAAAAAAACAAAGTAAGAAACCGTTTAAAGCATAATACAAAATTAGTTTTTACGGCGTACGTAATCATACTAAATGCTGGCAAAGAAGTACCATAACACAAATGACATAAATCTATCTTATAATTTTTTCCTTTGGTTCAGGTATGTTAATAAAATATCGTTACAATGCCAGACTTTGTTATAAGTCACTATTCTGTTCAACGCAAATTTATACAGTTGATAGCTAGGGTATCTATGGTGTCTTATTTTTTAAACACTTTTGAAACTTCTCGACTTCATGTAGTTATCAATAGAAGTCATTAAAAATCGTTTAAAATCAATTTACCATATCCAGACTGGTTTCTTATTTCAGCTCTTGAGCTTTTATGTCCATTTGTGCGTCTTTTGCGCTGCCGGGCTTGACAATGTTTTTGTGGCATCGACCTCCTCTGACCTTGTGGTGGTAAAGCGCTCTTACTTCGCCTTTTCTTCTGTGTGGTCTTAATATCAGCTGTTAATATAAAGAAAGTGAAGAATATAAATATCAAGTGACAAACGTCATGATAATGTTAATGTTCCATTTGGAATACCTCGTTGGTTTAAAAATATTTATTTAAGCTCGATTGCGAAACAAGTTCTTGCAACTTATATTAATCACTTTCGAGTACACTTCCTGGAACCAACCAGTACTGGTGTCATATGAAGAAAGATGGTCGTAACCCGAGTAGGGCTCGAACCCATGATCTATGTGTTGAGAAGCAGACACCATAACCAATAGGCCATCGCTCCCCTTAAATATCTCGTTGATGGGAGGGAACCGAAAAGTTGCGTTACAATAATTAAATAACCCTGTAAGACAAATTATTGCTGTAATGTCATCAGATCGACCCTCGTGTCAAAGGGTGACTTAACATTGTAGATATGGACCCACGTGATAGTCAAGCATTAAAAAGTTACAAATAATACTCTCAACGATTAATGCATAATTCAAATGAACAATGTTTAACATTTAAGAAAATTTATGAATTATTTCAAAATTTACCTTTTCTGCTATTTGTCGATTTTCTTTGGGAGACGTGTCCTCTATGTGTGCCACATATAGACCTTTGCCTATTTGAAGAACAAATTTTGTTCATTCTTGAGTGAGCTTTGTAGTCGTTTCTTGATAATCTGTTCATAATTCACTAGCTGTAACAAGATTTTAAATTAATTTAGTGTCCTCAAAACAAACTAGTTTGTTCAACATATTTGATTTTACCGGTATCTGAAATATTGTTGTCTAAATTAGAATAGAATCATAGTTTCACTTTTTCAAAACTACAAATTGATAGTGGCAGTAGACTTTGATGTAGATGTAATGGCCTTTGATAAGATGGTGGGTCCAAGTCAGACCGGAGTCATGATGCATGTGAGGAAGCGGACTTTGAGAATGGATTTAATTAATATTTCATCACAAACGAGCAAAAATAAAAATGATAATTGAAACTTAATAAGTTGTGTAACATTTCTAAACACTTTACTGACCATTACATTCGGTTAAACGAATTAATTAAGAAATTAAAAATAATTATATAAAAACGCATCCACATACCGTTAAGTGTTGATATCTTATGTTGCGGAACGTCGTTTCTATGACAAGTTACGTCACAGTATTAGATTATGATTACGTCATGACAACGTTACTGACGTGATGAAAGTATAACATAATGGGTCTGACGTGTATCTATTATTTTTTTATTTAACTTAACATTATAGTGTTACCGAAAAACATGGCGAAATCTGAATCCTCCATTTTCCTTGCATTGATTCATAAAAAAATGTATAAAAAGTATGTTGTTACAAATGTTATTTTATCACACACCCGTGCCGATTTTGCGACTCCGTAAATATGGTATTGCACGGCTATGCATATATTTTGACGTGACGTCATTAGCGTTATGCAAACATAGTGTAAAGACGCGCTAAATGTTAGTGTTATACTATCATGACTATAGGCGCGTCAATGAAAAAAGACTCTTATTTCACTTTTAACGGTCTTTATTTTGGGTATGTGATAAATAGAATATTAAATTCGTGTAAGTTCATTACTGAATTTATTGCACTCGTTGAATAAAATAATAATTTTATTATGCTCGCCAGAGGCTCGCATAATATAATTTTATTCAACTCGTGCAATAAATTCAGTATTGAACTTACACTCATTCAATATCCTCTATCTATGAGTTTGTGTAGCAAGAATTAATATGAATGAACAATATGGATATAGATTTCAAATTCGTACATACATATAAAATGCAATGTTTTTATTTAATGTTTCATAAAAACGGAAAATTTAGAATTGCGATAGTACTGAATGGCAAATTTGAATAAAAAAGCGAAAGTGGTTAACCTTTGCTACCAATAGAGCCCAAGATCAACTGAATCCTCATGAAGCTTAAAGCCCTATAGAATATTGACCCAATCTTTTCAATTTCAAATGGTTTGTTGACTTATTGGATTCTGCTGTTGTTGTCGCGAATTAATTAATTAGAAAACATGCATTAAACATAAGTTTATTAAACATAGTTGTGACGTAGGCATTGTCCGATTTTCGCTCCTATCAATAATTTAAATTAAAAAAATATTTTACTTTCATTCACTGCAGTCATTCTAACTGAATGTTTCTGTCCGGTCATGTTAAAAAATGTTCCTGAATGAGAACGCGTTTTTGACAAACATTGTCCGTTTTGGCTGTATTGGATAAACAAACAAAAAACAGTTTACGATGTGATAGGCTGGTAACACTGTGTGACTTTACATATCAAGCACTTGCAAATTCAAAACTAAAAGTTTAGTTGTTTCTAGTGAATATAGTTATTTTCTATATCTAAAGGTTAGCTTTTGCGAACACAACTGCAATATATAAGCAAAATTATTCGCCGAGCACTCAATATTCAATCAGTGAATATAACTCACTACATGGACAAAACACTCTGGACATTATTTATGCAGCAAGTATAACTCACTACATGGGCGAAACATATTGGACACTATTCATGAAGTGAACATAACTCACTACATGGACGAAACATATTGGACACTATTCATGCAGTGAACATAACTCACTACATGTGCAAGACACATAAGACACTATTCATGCAGTGAACATAACTCACTACATGGACGAAACATATTGGACACTATTCATTCATTAAGTATAACTCACAAGACACACTTGACACTATTTATTCAGGAAATATATGTGAAATTTGTTGAGTCTGAGTTATTAACTTCAAAAGGTATAAAATTTGTCATATGAAATAAATTTGTAGCAGAAATGGTACATTTAAAAAGTGTGTTCACTAGAGGGCGCTTTTTTGTCACAGTCCCCAATCAAGATGACAAATGTCACAAGGCCGAGAAATCTGAAAGAGACACTAGATAATTTTGAGTATGCATTGGTTTTTAAGAAGTATAATCCAATAAAAACAAAATTTACAAATATGTTATATGGACGCTCGCACATGCGTACACACGGCTCACGCGCACGCAATAATATTTCAATGTTGTTGCGTATAGCTGTGTTGAAAATCACAATACATAAACAAAAACTACATTCGATACACGTATATAAACATTTTTACTTGCTTATTCGTGTTTATATATATTAACAATCTATGGTTTTTTTTATCTTTCCATTATTTTGTTTGTATTATATTAATGGCTATATCTCAGTTGCAAATCTATGGTTAGTGCTTACTCGTGAGTAAAATGACATATTTTCCATCTAAGGGTATATAGAAGGTGACCAGGTGAAAGTCAAATTAGGTTAACATCCTGCCATAACTCCTTTCAATTTTATAATTTACTTTAAACAAAAGATATTTAAGTCACATGGCAAAACTTTGCCCAAACATTTTCCAATATCAACTGCTTGTCAATTACCATAATTGAGCCGCATCACGACAAAGCCAACATAGTGCGTTTGCGACCAGCATGGATCCAGACCAGCCTGCGCATCCGCGCAGTCTGATCAGGATCGATGCTGTTCGCTATCAGTTTTGATAATGTTATAGGGTTTGAAAGCGAAAAGCACAGATCCTGATTAGAGTGCGTGGGTGCGCAGGCTGGTCTGGATCCATGCATGTCGCAAACCCATTATGTTGATTTTGTCGTGACTCGGCTCAAATATGTAGTCAGTTCAGCTGAACTTGTCAATGAAAAAATAAGCACATTTAATAGTTTAAGTTCATTTCAGTAAGATCGATTTTTCAAAGCGAAATATTTCATAATTTTTCTCCGTGTAGGTTTAAATGTAGGTTTAAATGTAGGTTTAAAAATAGTATCGAATTTAACAACGATAGTAATTCTATAGATAGATTAAAGAAAAGTAATATATACATGTATGTATAATAAAGTCATTATAATGTACACAGTCAATATTTATATTCAAAATAGAAACCGCACAAAATATTATGACAAGCTATTAATCTGTGAGAAAGTTTAGCCAAAAAGTGTATTTTGATGAAAATAGTATGGATTATTTTATAATTATCTTGACAAAGTTTTGAATTGGATATAGACTTTTATTTTTCACTATGGGCAATGGTTCTTCTAGGTAAGTTTATCTTTTATCATCAGCATAAGCTTCGTCGTTGTCGTCATTATTATTATTTTAAATTTCTATTTAGTAATGCAGACGACAACTGATCTATATCGGGTACGTGTTATTATTTAGAAAAATACTTTTAGGAAAGTGAATAAGTCCTATGTCTGGAGTCTTCATTACCAATAAGACTGATTATTAAAAAGGTCAGTAGTGCAAACATATTAAATCCTTTTAGGTATGCCGAATCTTTAGTCTTTGCGATATTAATAAAAACTTTAAACTTGAGATCGATACTCAACAATGGAAATAATTTTTTGGCATTGCCTTGGGACTTACGAATAAGCAGCGTTGGGATAATATCAAAAAAGTGTTTGATCTCTTCCTCCTAAAAAGGAAAGTTTGCTGCATTATAAATATGTTAAAAAGACTATTGACAGATTATAATGACCGTATATAAACGGTTGTATTACAATCCCGGTAATCGCTTATATATATGGCCATATAACCTGTCAAAAATCGAGTGATTATCAGTTTTGAAAAAATTATATGACCCAGTATCAACGGCAATGCGATGGTTATATAGCAAATAATTGTCAATGGTCATATAATTTGTCAAAATCATTTTATCCTGTCACTTGTATCAATTTCGGCCCGATAACAAGGTGCCGTATATTTTTACTGATCTACGGCACTTGATCACGTGGTATGCATGTTTGCCGGACTACTTTTCAAGAAAAAATATATAAACTGTCGTTAAATCTTCTGTGTGTAGAATAACGAATTTTGGAAACGTTGATAAAACTTTGTTTGTTTATTTTTTATTTCACTCTATAATTTTTCAAGCGAAATAAAAATTATTAAAAGTGAAATAAATGTAAAACTTAACTCGTATGCGACATTAAAATAGCGTACTTGATTTGATTGTTTTGCACGTGCTGTTTGGCGCTACATTGTGACGTCACGTAAACAATACTTTAAACGTCTGTACAGCGTTAACGACTGAATAAAAGATATTGGTGTTCGAATTCATTTTCTTAGTTAGACCATTTTGTTTCATTCTAGATAGTTTTCACAACAAAATTCGACAAAAAAAATTGTTTTTATTTATCACATTTTTCAAACAAAATGGACCCCTCAATGTGAACTTTGAACTTTGAACTTTGAACTTTTATTTTCAAATTCTAGGCCTCTGAGAGGCATCAGAATACAACATATTAAACATGAACAAATGACGTAATACAAATTTGCTATATAACATGAACAAATGACATGATACAAATTTGCTATGACTAGATAAACAGAAAATTATCATATCAGACTAAATTTGAGAAATATCAGACAAAATTTGAGCAATATCGGACACTGAGCCATTTCTAACACATAGGAAAATTTGCTATATAACATGAACAAATGACCTGATACAAATTTGCTATGACTAGATAAACAGAAAATTATCATATCAGACTAAATTTGAGCAATATCAGACAAAATTTGAGCAATATCAGACACTGAGCCATTCCTAACACATAGGAGATAAAAATACATGTTAGCCTTAAGAAACATAATATTATACTACACAATACTATTTACTATCAAAATGTATACATATATTACACAACCTCGTTTATCATTTGAAAACATGCATTACTTTCCTGCAATAAACAGCAAGTTTAACAAGCTCGTTTTTGTCTGTACTATTCATTAGCAATGAATATTTCAAAGTATTAGGATTACTAGTATATCTTACTGAAATATATTTACGACGCTCCTGCTTAAAAAAGTCACACACAAACAGGTAATGAAATTCATCCCCTAAAGAGTTTGTATTACATAAATGACATGTTCTTTCATCTCTCGGGATACCAAAGAATCTCCCCTTTTCTATAGGTAATCTATGGTTCGTACATCTGAACTTTAAAATAGCATTAGACAAATGGTAAGGCAAAGTATCTAGATAATTTTCAAAAAACAAAGGAATCTTTGTACATTCTGTAATTAAGGCTTTTACTGGACTCAGCCACAAAACTATGCCATTGTTGTAAATATTGATCTCTCAATCTAGTTTTAACAATGTTCTTGAACAATTGCTGTGAAGAAGGTATATTATACATCCAGTAATTTGACATGCCCAGAGAGTCCAATAAATTGTGTACATAATTGATCCAAGGTAGTTTTACATTGTTATCATCACTATACAACTTATAAGAAACATTATACAATATATGACATATTTTCTCAGGTTTAGCATTTAAAATTCTATTCCAGTAACATAAAATATGAGTCTTAACATGAATAGACAAAGGTAGCACCCCTAGTTCACCATATAGCATACAATTAGGAGTGCTTTGTTTTAACCGAAGAATAAGTTTATAGAATTTTAACTGAAATTGATCTATCAAGTCTAAATTTTCAATTCCCCACACTTCACTTCCATATAACAAAATGGGTGCTACCATTGTATCAAACAAATGTATTTGCATACTAATAGGCAGGTTCAGCCTTCTAGACTTTACTATTACAGAGAACATTGCTTTTCTAGCTTGTTGTAACAAGTATTCTTTTGTTTTAGTAAATTTACCATTATACGAAAACTTTACGCCAAGATATGAAAAAGAGTCGACTACTTCTAACATATTACCTTAAAAAATGAAATTAGGAGCATTACGAATACCACGTACATTTTTACAAAATACAACAATTTTAGTTTTTGCAGGATTAACTTGGAGACTCCACATATTACAGTAACTACTCATTGCATCAAGTGCCTTTTGCAATTCATCTGCAGTTTCAGCAAACATTACAGTGTCATCAGCATAAAGTAGTATGTACAATTTAAAATAAACCTCAACATCGAAGTTACTCAGAGTATCATTTACTACTGAAGATAATGAAACTAGACCATTAGAAAATACACAGGGAGAAAATAAAAACGGTGAGTGCATTGTTGTAGAATAATGCACACTTCGGACCTTTTTTGTTTATATAGAAACATTTCCGATAGTGTGATTAAAGGTAGTTTGCCTAATGAAATTCTTTAAAAAAAAACGGTTACAGGATAAATAGAATAATAGATTGGTGCCGTGGATGGAGAAAGTTTATCCGGCTCTGCTCCGGAATTTATTGGGTTCGCCTTCGGTTCACCCAATAAATTCCTCCGCCTCGCCAGATAAACTTTCTCCATCCACGGCACCAACCTATTATTCTCTATATAAAGCATTATTAATACTTTTAAAAAAATGGTTACCATCAGAAAATAATTCATAAATTTGCACCAGCCGTGTTTGTTAAAGATATAACTTCTCGATTATCTAATAATTATGGAGGACAGAAACATGCACAGTTATAATAAAAAACATACCTCTAAATATTAATTATTTTTCAGTCACTATAATATACGTATGCGTTTTTGAGTGATACATTATATGATAACTTACAAATGAAAAAAAAAGTTCACAACAAAAGACAACAACAACAAAAACTCCAGCAGGCAGATGAATCAAATCGCTCTTTTTACTATTTTACTTTTTTGCTTACCATAATATTTTCATATTTTCATATAAATGACTAAATATCGTACTGTAGGAATACCCAACAACCACACAGGGTACGTGGTGAAGTTTCACAGAGGACAGGTTTTGATGCAGAGGTGTCGCGATTGGTCAACGGATTGATAAATCTATCATCACAGTTTAACAACAGATCGTAAGTATATAGAACTTTCATTTAAATGCCCAAAAGTGATTGATAAATATTTTATTAATCAAATATCGTATTCGGTGATTTATACCAAACAATATGATGAGCATAATGGGTACCAAACCGCATGAACATGAATGTGTATATATCAAATCCCATGAACATAAATATGAATGTAGAAAACGACATGAACATAAATGAAGAAACAAAGCTACACGAGTATGCATATACAAAACCATATGACCATAAATATAAAAACACAAAACAATATGATCTTTCCTAAGTATTAAATATTTTTAAAACTGTAATCTGAAGAACTATTCTCGTCTTTTTAATTTCTTGAAAGTTTCAGTTCCTACCAGCTTAAACATTGTTACTCAGTATCAAATCAAGTGTAACGAAAGTAGTACTTTCATGTAACATTAAACTTAACCTGATTATGCAGGTTTATATATATATAAAAAAAAACCCTTTTAACATTGCAGAATCAATATTTATTTTCTACATAGAAACCGCACACAATATTACAAACAAATAGCGACCCATATATAAATATAATAGAGATTATAAGTGGAAAAATATCATGTATGATTTAATAATGATTTAAACTGACATTTAAACTGGATATTTACCTTTAATTTTTATCATGGGAAATGGTTCAGTAAAGTAAGTTTAAATTACTTATCTGCTTGATGTTTATTGTATATAATCTACTTTCAACATATTTTTAAAATCGGTGTACTATGCCGTACTTTTATTAAGGCCTAATTCAAAACGAGGGCTTTATTATCATCATATTGTATTGTCTTAAATTTGTTTCCATTTATTATTTTTTCAGATGATTGTCGACTGTGCTTTGGTGTGCAAAGACAATCTACAATGAGTTGTTACTAAGCTTAGATAGGAAAATCGTATTATGTTAGTAACAAATACGGCTCCATATACATAGGTTTCTGAAATAACTGATAGAACTCCACTGAGGTTTTTCACATGAAAGGACTGAAAATATTTTTTCCAGATTATTGTACCATTTGATTAGGTTTAGACTACTAATCTTTGTGTGCAAAATTTCAGATCATTCGTGCACACCGTTTTTCCAGAATAATAATTCAAATTGTGAAAAACTTAGCCAAACTGAAAAGCGTTTAAACGCTTTTCACTAAAATTAGGCTTAGAAAAGTATAAAAATACGATTTTCAATTTATTTCAAAGTATATGTATTAACTATCTTTGCATATATATTACTGGTTAAAGTGTCCCAGCTCATTTATGTAAAACTGCCCTCACACATACCTCGCGACCTTACTGCGTCCTTACTGCGACCTTGCTACGACCCAGGACGCAGCACAGTCGCCATGGACGCAGCAAGGACGCAGCGAGGTCGTAGCGAGGAACCCAAGGACGCACAAGGTCGCAGACCGTCGGCGACTATTTTGAACATGCACAAAACAGTCGCAGAAACTCTGCGTTCTTGCTGAGTCCTGGTTAGGTTGCAAGAACGTAGTAGGGTCGTCGTACAGTCGCAGGACAGTCGCCGGACCAACGCAATGTCGTCGTAGAGTCGCCGTAAGGACGCAGAGAACATAGCACAGTCGCAGCTGGGTCGCCGATGATCGCCGTGGGGTCGCCTTGGGGACGCAATACAGTCGCAGTGGAAACGCCATGGACGTAGAAGGGTCGTATTGAGGACATAGAGAAAACGTACTGAACACAAGTTTGCAGAGCCCCGGACCGTCTGCGAGAGAAATTTTCTGCGAGAGAAATTTGGAAATTTGAAAGAAAACCAACGATTTTCGAAAGAAAAATGGTATTTTACTAGTTTTCAGGTCGCAGTAAGGTCGTGGTTTATGTGTGAGGGCAGCATAAGACATTCAAATGTTATGTTTTAGACTTTTAAACCTCAGTGGAGTCCCTTTAATAAGTATATTGAACATCTTTTGTCTTAAAACGTGAAATTATATATATATATATATATATATATATATATATATATATATATATATATATATATATATATATATAATATTATATATATATATATATATATTATATATATATATATATATATATATATATATATATATATGTTATATATAAATTTTCCAACGCTGCTCGAAGCAAAATACAAAGACTCAGAAAGCTACTACAATATAATATTTCGTATTTATCTTAAGCATGTGCATTTTCTCGACACTGATAAAAACGATATCGTACGGACGTGCATACAGTATTAAACTACTCAAACATTACTGACTAACAGACAGGGCACTATTCACACGCTAACTGATAGCACACTACTCACACACTAACTGACAAGGCATTTCACATAGACTGACAGACAGAACACTGCTCACACACTTACAAGCCACTATTCACACACTGACTGACAAGACATCACTCACAAACAGACAGACCACTACTTACACACTAACTGACAGGACACAACTTACACACTGTATCACAGGACACAACTTACAAACTGTATCACAGGACACTTCTCACACACTGTATCACAGGACGCTACTCACACACTGTATCACAGGACACTACTCACACATTGTATCACAGGACACAACTCACACACTGTATCACAGGACACAACTTACACACTGACTCACAGGACACTTCTTACACACTTTATTACAGGACGCTACTCACACACTGTATCACAGGACACTACTCACACACTGTATCACAGGACACGACTTACACACTGACTCACAGGCACAACTCACACAAACACTCACGGGACATAACTCACAGGACACAACTCACACATTGTCTCACAGGACACAACTTACACACTGACTCACAGGACACTACTCACACACTGTATCACAGGACACAACTGACACACTGACTCACAGGACACAACTTACACACTGTATCACAGGACACAACTTACACACTGTATCACAGGACACAACTCATACACTGTATTACAGGACACTACTCACACACTGTATCATAGTACACTTCTCATACACTGACTCACAGGACACTACTCACACACTATATCACAGGACAAAACTCACACACTGTATCACAGGACACAACTCACATACTGACTCACAGGACACTTCTCACACACTGACTCACAGGACACAACTTACACACTGACTCACAGGACACTTCTCACACACTGTATTATAGGACGCTACTCACACACTGTATCACAGGACACTACTCACACACTGTATCACAGGACACGATTTACACTCTGACTCACAGGCACAACTCACACAAACACTCACGGGACATAACTCACAGGACACAACTCACACACTGTATCACAGGACACAACTCACACACTGACTCACAGGACACTTCTCACACATTGTCTCACAGGACACAACTTACACACTGACTCACAGGACACTACTCACACACTGTATCACAGGACACAACTGACACACTGACTCACAGGACACAACTTACACACTGTATCACAGGACACAACTCATTCACTGTATTACAGGACACTACTCAGACACTGTATCATAGTACACTTCTCATACACTGACTCACAGGACACTACTCACACACTATATCACAGGACAAAACTCACACACTGTATCACAGGACACAACTCACAGACTGACTCACAGGACATAACTTACACAATGACTCACAGGACACAACTCACACACTGACTCACAGGACACAACTCACACAACTCATACACTGACTCACAGGAGTCTACTCACACACTGACTCACAGGACACTTTTCACACACTGACTCACAGGACACAACTTACAACACTGACTCACGGGACACTTCTCACACACTGTATCACAGGACACAACTCACACACTGTATCACAGGAAACAACTCACACACTGTATCACAGGACAAAACTCAAACACTGACTAACAGGACACAAACTCACACACTGACTCACAGGACACAACTCACACACTTTATCACAGGAAACAACTCACACACTGACTCACAGGCCACTACTCACACACTGACCGACAAGGCACTACTCACACACTGTATCACAGGACACAACTCACGCACTGTATCACAGGACACAACTCACACACTGACTCACAAGACACAAACTCACACACTGTATCACAGGACACAACTCTCACACTGACTCACAGGACACAACTCACACACTGTATCAAAAGACACAAACTCACACACTGTATCATAGGACACAACTCACACACTGACTCACAAGACACAAACTCACACACTGTATCACAGGACACAACTCTCACACTGACTCACAGGACACAACTCACACACTGTATCAAAAGACACAAACTCACACACTGTATCATAGGACACAACTCACACACTGACTCACATGCCACAACTCACACACTGTATCACAGGACACAACTCACACACTGACTCACAAGACACAAACTCACACACTGTATCACAGGACACAAACTCTCACACTGACTCACAGGACACAACTCACACACTGTATCAAAAGACACAAACTCACACACTGTATCATAGGACACAACTCACACACTGACTCACATGCCACAACTCACACACTGTATCACAGGACACAACTCACACACTGACTCACAAGACACAAACTCACACACTGTATCACAGGACACAACTCACACACTAACTCACAGGACACAACTCACACACTGTATCAAGAGACACAAACTCACACACTTTATCACAGGACACAACTCACACACTGTATCACAGGACACAACTCACACACTGACTCACCCAACACAACACACACACTGACTCACAGGACACAACTCACACACTGACTCACAAGACACTTCGCACACACTGACTCACAGGACACAACTTACACACTTTAGTTCAGGACACAACTCAGGCATTGTATCACAGGAAACTACTCACACACTGACTCACATGACACAACTCACACACTGACTCACAGGACACAACTCACACATTGACTCACAGTACACTTCTCACACAATGACGCACAGGACACATCTAACACACTGTATCACAGGACACAACTCACATACTTACACTAACTGACAGGACAGAACTTGCACAATGACTAACAGAACACTACTCACACACTGACTGACAGACAGAACACTACTCACACATTTACTGACAAGATACTTCTTACACACTAACTGACAGACAGGACAATACTCACACTGACTGACAGACAGAACACTACTGACTAACAGACAGGACACTATTTTGACACTGGGTGACTGACATTACACTTCACACACTGAAAGATAGCACACTACTAACACACTGACTGACAAAGCATCCTCACACACAGACTGACAGACAGAACACTGCTCACACACTTACAAGCCACTACTCACACACTGACTGACATGTAACTATTCACACACTGACAGACAGGGCACTACTTACACACTTATTGACAGACAGGACACTACTAACCCACTAATTGACAGACAGGACACTACTAACACACTAATTGTCAGACAGGACACTACTAACACACTAACTGACAGACAGGACACTACTCACACACTGACTCACTGGACACAACTCACACACTATATCACAGGACACAACTCAGACATTGTATCACAGGACACAACTCACACACTGACTCACAGGACACAACTCACACACTGTATCACAGGACAAAACTCACACACTGACTCACGGGACAAAACTCACATACTGTATCACAGGACACAACTCACAACTGACTCACAGGACACAACTCACACACTGGCTCACAGGACACTACTCACAACTGACTCACAGGACACAACTCACAGACTGACTCACAGGATACTACTCACACACTGTATCAAAGGACACATCTCACACACTGGCTCACAGGACACTACTCACACACTGTATCACAGGACACAACTCACACACTGACTCACGGGACACAACTCACACACTCCATCACAGGACACAACTCACAACTGACTCACAGGACACAACTCACACACTGACTCACAGGAAACTACTCACACACTGTATCAAAGGACACAACTCACACACTGACTCACAGGACACAACTCACACACTGTATCACAGGACGCAACTCACACACTGACTCACAGGACACAACTCACACACTATATCACAGGACACGACTCAGACATTGTATCAAAGGACACAACTCACACACTGGCTCACAGGACACTACTCACACACTGTATCACAGGACACAACTCACACACTGACTCACGGGACACAACTCCATCACAGGACACAACTCACAACTGACTCACAGGACACAACTCACACACTGACTCACAGGAAACTACTCACACACTGTATCAAAGGACAAAACTCACACACTGACTCACAGGACACAACTCACACACTGTATCACAGGACGCAACTCACACACTGACTAACAGGACACAACTCACACACTATATCACAGGACACGACTCAGGCATTGTATCACAGGACAGAACTTGCACAATGACTCACAGGACACAACTCACACACTGTATCACAGGACGCAACTCACACACTGACTCACAGGACACAACTCACACACTGTTTCACAGGACACAACTCAAACACTGTATCACAGGACACAACTCACAAAATGATAACAAAACAAGACAAATAGTGTCATTTATAATTGTGACAACGTTATATAGCTTCAATAATAATTTTCTAGATACAACTTTGTAACAGGATTCGAATCCACAGGGAAAGGGGGCAAGTGACCTGAAAAGTATGCACCAACCGCTTCAATTTCTTCGTTAAGTCCCTTAAAAATATACTTAGCACATCCTTGAGTAAGCTATTTTAATCACATAAATTTATTTAAATTTATGAAATTCTATTTAATGTGTTTAACTTGAATGAAAGAATCAATAAGATATGTACCGGAAGTTGCGTTCCCTATAACAGGTCAACTAAGTTGATCTTTTCTTAAAAAAAAAACCTGACACTATAATATATATTCATGGTGACACCTTTTATCGTGCAGAATTTAAAACATAACAGATCTACTTTCTGTGAAGTCAAAACATGTTTATTTTATGTTTACAAACAGGCAGTGTAAAAATTATCAATATTTTTAATATCAAATTAAAGCATAGTATACGGTCGTAGTGATTCAAGATGAAACGACAATTTTCATAGGCTAAAATAAGTCGTGGCCACAAGATGATAACTCGTGGCCACGAGATAATAAGTCGTGGTCACAAGATAATAAGTCGTGGCCACGAGATAATAAGTCGTGGTCACAAGATAATAAGTCGTGGTCACGAGATAATAAGTCGTGCTCACAAGATAATGAGTCGTGGTCACAAGATAATATGTTGTGGCCACGAGACAATATCTTAAGGCCTCAAGATAAGGCCACTAGATAAAAAAATATATGCAAATATCACCTATATGCCACCGTAGGTTGATGCTTTTAAGGTCGCTCATTAAAATATTTGCCCTTTTCCTTGGATTCTCTCCCGTCAGATCTTGGTATCTAGATAGTTATTATTGAATATATAAATCAGATGATAAATGACTCAATTTGACAGTTTTCTGAGTCTCTTTCTTTTTTATCAAAACTGACATATACAAGTTTCAAAGACATGAGTCAATTCTTTTAAAGTCTTCTCCTGTTTGATTGGTACTGCTACTGCTTCTGCTGTGTTACTTCTACTGCCAATTTCACGTTTTATAATATTGCTACTGCTACTGCAAATTTCAGGTTTTATAATATTGCTACAGCTACTGCCAATTTCAGGTTTTATAATTATGCCACTGGCACTGTAAATTCCAGATTTTATCATTTTACTACTGCTTCTGCTTATTTCACGTTTTATGATTTTGTACTGCTACAGATGTTCTGCTGCTACTGCCAATTTCAGGTTTTATTATTTGCTACTTTTTCTTCTTGGCTGCTGCTACTGCCAATTTCAGGTTTTATTATTTGCTACTTCTTCTTCTTGGCTGCTGCTACTGCCAATTTCAGGTTTTATTATTTGCTACTTCTTCTTCTTGGCTGCTGCTACTGCCAATTTCAGGTTTTATTATTTGCTACTTCTTCTTCTTGGCTACTGCTACTGCCAATTTCACTTTTTATAATGTTGCTACATGTTTCAAAGACATGTGTCAAATTTTTTGAAAGATCTTCTCCTGTTTGGTTGCTACTGCCTCTGATTTGCTACTTCTACGGAAAATTTCACGTTTTATAATATTGCTACTACTGCTGCTGTGCTACTGGTACTGCCAATTTTCACGTATTATAATTTTGCCACTGCTACTGTCCAGCAGGACTATCCCTGTTTGGACAAATATATTCACAAGAGTAATGCCCCCCCCCCCCCCCCCCCCCAGTTATATACTTCAAATGAGCAAAGACAATTGTTTTTTTGTTTGGTTTTTTTGTTGATTTTGCCAATAAACTGATTATTAAATGAGCCGCGTCATGACAAACCAATGTGACCAGCATGGATCCAGACCAGTCTGACCAGGATCCATGCTGCTCGCTTACCAACCATTTTACAAGTAGAGAAACTGATAGCGATCAGCATGGATCCTGATCAGACTGCACGGATCTATGCTGGTCGCAAACCCATTACTTTGGTTTTGTCGTGACGCGGCTCATATGAACAAACTATATTGCAGGGAAGTACGACGCCCGATATCAAATGTATCTAATCATGGCGAGCTATCTCAGTGGATCCGCAAAGTCGTCGCATATTCATCGCAGTATGATGACAAAAAGTAAGTTTACTCAACCATAAGTAATTGTTGGCAAACATGTTTTTTTTTAATTAATTTATTTATTTTTTAAGATCGTAATCCCGCCGTGATTTTAATAATTAATTATCTATTACACATTTAATATGTTTCTTTTGTGTGTATAAGTATATATATATATATATTTTGCCCAAAACGATTTTGCCATCAAGTTCCTATGAATCCAATTTGATGACGCAGATTAGTGTTTGAAATACTTGTTGACTATATTGTCAATTAATTATCAAATTAGACCGTTCTTATGTCTTGTTGGCATGCGCATAAAATAATAAAAACAACATAAATAGTTGCCTGTTAACATAGAATTTTAGAATATATTTTCAAAATCAGTTTTTTTTATCAGAGTTCAGAAATAAAACAGTTTAATGTTTACTGGATGGACTTTCAAAAAACGAGCCAAAAACTTAATGAAAATCCATATCTATTAATAATAATAGACCCAAGATTAAAAAAAAATAATATTTTATATTAATTGTATAGTTTCGCTAATGCACCCGCTTTTGACATTGGTAAAAGAATGTTGTTTTAAACATATTAGGCATTTTAACATATTAGGCTTCTTGTATCAGAAACAGAAAACATTTTATGTATTGAAATTGAAAGAGTGAATGGACACCATTTAAGGCAGATACGTTTTCAGACATTGTTAAATTTTCTATTGAACTTGATATTTTGTACATTTAATATTCGTGATTGGTTGTTTATATTTTCAGCTGGTCTGCAACATGTGTTATTGGTTCTCCAAAGGTTTATCCCAAGTATGGAGATAAACCAGGAGTTTGGGCCCCGGCTGTAAAAGACAATAAGCAATTTTTGGAGGTTATTATACATTTTTATCTATTTTTTGTATTGCAGCATTTTTTCTTCCTAATACCATATTTCAAAACATTTTACTCGCGCAAAAATGAATACAAACATCAAGAAGGAAGGGCGCCGTTCACTTAAATGCAAGTTAACCGAACAGACACTAAACATTTATAGACGAAAAGGGGACGAGGAGAAAAAGGGGAGATGTCAAAACTTTATTTAGTATCTGACATTGATTAATCAAAAACACAAAAACAAGAAACATTTAGATTTTATCCATTTGGTCGTTTTAATGTTCCATACAATGCCATAGGAATTTTATAAATCACATGGTGTGAAACATTTACGACGACAAAATTAAGGAATTTTATTTCTAATGTTCAAACTATTACAACTAGTATATCGTATTTGTTTTATTTACGCCGGAAACAAGTATTTTTTGTTAGGATTTGCATCACACACACTACAGTCATACTGTTGAATTTCCAGTTTTACTTGAGGATAACGGGCGGCCCTCCTTCGTGCAGTTTATTTTTTAAAGAAAAGAACTGACACTGGGGTAGACCCACCGGCGTCCGTAAGCTAGCTCGATAGCTTTCTCCCATGAGTCACCGGCGGGTTTCGAACACTAAGTCACGGCGGTTCGGGGTCTCATGATTGTCCATATTATCGAAACTAATGTGTTAAAGTGCTTTTTCAAGGATACTGAGAGGTTTATAAAGCTACTTCTTAATTATATTTCACCAGCTAGAGGTGAAGGAGAGTGTATATATAACTGGTGTAGACATCTACGAGACTTACCACTGTGGCGGAGTAACAGCTGTGAAGGCATTGCATTCACCTAACACCTGGCAAACACTTTGGCGGTCAGCACAACCGTTTGATAGTAACACGTCTAGAATTTTTTCTCCTCCTTTAATGGTATGTTGCTTTCCGAAACGTTTTGTTAATATCTATATGTATGGATGATGATATACTTGCTTTACAAATATTTTATAAAACTGTTTTTCTGTTCGTTCTGTTCTTATTCCTCAAATTGAACATCGTCTCTTAAAAGAAATTTAACGAGAAGGTTAATAATAATATTTTAATAATTAAAATATATATTATCTGGGAGGACATAAAAGTGTATATTTCATGACTATCTTAGAAGTATCTCTTTTGATATTGATCTTTATTAGAAGGTTAAATATGTTATTTTTAGACCAACCGTTTCATATAATTGTCAAATAAAAATAATCAAGGTGTGAAATGAAATTTGCCGTCGATAAAATACATACTAAGGAAACTTATCTTCCGTTCCGCTCTCTATAGGTTAATTAGTAAACCTTTTAGAAACGAACGCCACAGGTGCCCTATAAATAGCTTTCGGGACACTGTTTTGAAGAGGCCTTACAGAGATATGTCTTAATGATGAAGTTGTACCAGCTTCTATATGCCGATGATACATTTGCTTTTGCTGAAAGTCAAACTGACCTTTAAACAGAACTTTAAAACATGTCTGAGTATTGTAAACTGTGGCACTTAACTTTTAACACTGAGAAGACAAAAGTTGTTGTATTTTCTCGTGGTAAATTAAGAAATAAGCCTGCATTTTATTTCAATAGTGCGCCTCTAGAAGCTATAGATAATTTTAGTTATTTAGAGCAGAAATTTAAATTTCATAGTAAATTAAATAAAACAAAAAAACATTTGACAGATCTAGCTAGGAAGACTATGTTTAATATTTTGACTAAAATTAAAAAATACAAAACATTGTTTGCCAATTGATAATCAGTTACAGTTATTTGACAGTATGGTATTAGGAGAATTCCCTATTGAAAATGATTTCACTTGCAAAATATGTTGATTTTTTTAGTGAACTAGTTAATGGTAAATATATGTGTTTTTTAAGTATCGCACTGTATTATCTCCACGAAAAATGCATTTTACATTGTCAGTGGATTGTTTCCCTATTTTTGACTCAGTAAAATATGGTTTTTTATGTTGCCTCTTTTCCAGACTACTGATTTCAAAACGAAAATAATTCGAATTGAAATTGACTGTACAGCATGTAGATCCTGGGTTGAAATAGATGCTGTAAAAATTCACGGTACAAGGTATATTTATTTGACATTCTTTAATTTGAAGTGACTTTTTAATTGTAAAATATTTTCTTTTAATTGTACTTTGTATATTCAAATCACAAAAGCAGAGCTATCATCTGAGAGAATTAATATCCAAATTACACCTTAGAGATATCGTCAACTTGCACAAGTGTGTGCATATTTTAAGATTGAATGCAGACCCACCTTTGTGCCACACACGTTTTGTATATAAAATAGAAAAAACGGATTGTTTACGATGGCTCATAACAGTGAAATCATGGAACATTTACTTGTTAAATGTTTTAGAAAAATATCTGGCTATTACGGAAGAGTATACTGACCCCCCTTATATATTTTATATGCCTGTTTAAAATACGACGATACATGATAACAACATAGTTCGTAATGGTTTTTTAAAAGTTATATATATAGTTCATATTGATCTTTTCTGTTTTTTGGCTACTATACTAGTAAAGATACGTATTATAAACTTAAGTCTTTCTTAAGACCTTACTTTTATTTATAAGAAATATGTTTTTTCTTCTTTTCATTGAAAGTCTACCTCAAGAAGCAGACGTTGTCTTGGAGTAAACGCTTTTATTTATTTGAAGACAGTATGTTTTCGAGTCATTATTTGTTTGACAGATATAGAGATGATATAATCATATATAATATATATATTCTTTACCTGAGTTTTTAGCTTAGATGATGTTTTATATGTTTCCTAACATAAGTTGATCGTTATGATAACACGCTTGCGGTACACGAGTATCTTGCCAGTATTATATAAAATGTTATAATTTAACTGATATATATTATTATTATATAAATGGTATTGAAACTTTGAGTAACTCATACTATAAATATTTCTTACATCTTTTTCAATGATTATACATGTTTTTTTTATATATCAAAACGAGAAAAGGGCCATTTAATATTATAATAATAGATGCGACTTATTATACCAAGAGAATCTAATTTAATTTATAAATTCATACATCTTTTTTCATGAGATTCATAAATTATGATAAATGCTAAAGTGTACAACTACTGTATGTTAAGAAGAACATTCTGTTCTCTTAAATTTCCAAATACCATCGAAGAAACAATGCATATTTGTGACTTATGGTGTATAGTAACAGATAAAACTCTGCAAAATCTATTTTAGATATCATATAACTTGTCAAGTTTTTAAAGATATGTATTATACAAAGGTTTTTTTCTTGAAGGCATAAAAAATATATAAAGGGGGTCAGTATACTCTTCCGTAACTATGCATCAACCAGGTTTGATTTTTTACAGAGATTTATCAACTTGTAAGACAACAGGCCAGCTGGTATCACCGGGTGCTGCTTCACAGACCGGTGTCACATCACAGTGGATTGATAAAGTTATCTCATTTTCCTCACAATATGACGACAGGAAGTAAGTTTGAGAATAATATAATGACTTGGCATATGATGGAATTATTATTTTACTGTGCAACAAGTATCTTACAAGATAAAATCAATTACAATGGAGTTAATTGAGCTAGGTTTATAATTGATTTTGAATACTTGAGAAAGTAAAGTAAATCACTAATCATGTTACCACATGACCTTTATCTTAACTTTATTCTTAATTCTCTTCATGCCAAGAGGCACATAAGGCATGGACATTTGCCTTTACATGTTGCGGTCTGAAGCCTCTCGGCGCGCTGTGCTCCAGAAGTTCCATTCCGCCTTGTTTCTTTCTACCTCCACCATTCGACACCAAGTTGTCTTTGGGCGTCCCATCTTCCCTTTTCCCTCAGGCGTCTATCCCAGAGCCACAGCACAATCATCTGCTGGATCCTTTCTCGGCTGATCCAGTTCTATCCTTCTCCTGATCTATTCACTGATGTTAGTTGCTTCTGCCAACTCCAGTACAGTCTGATTAGGTATGCGCTGTTGCCAATCTGATCATAAGGATCCTCTTTAGGCATTTTGTTTGGAAGGAGTCTCTCATCCATGAAATCCCATCGAATTCCAGTTCGTTTTTTTTTGACTGTCTGCTGCATCACCCAGTCTATTATCAAAGGGAACAAGAACTCTGACATGCAGCAGCCTTGATTTACGTCAAGAAAGAGGCTTTGGTCTCATTTTCCTTCAATCACAGAGCATTTAAAGTCTTCATATAGTGATTTAAACATTTAGATCAGCTAATTTGGTATACCGTATTTTTCAATATGATCCAAAGACTGTCTCTGTGCACTGAATCGAACGCCTTCTCGAAATTTACGAAGTGGATATACATGTACATAGTTAGCATTCTAGTTTTTTTTCTTATGTCCATAATTTCAGTAACGTGTTGTTTTAGGTAGGAATGTTGGCCCGACGCATACTTCAATTTTACTCGAGGAAAGTTGGTTTGATTTTGGAGTTTCCTTCCTAGACTGCTTTCCATCTCTGGAAATTGAGCACAGTCTGCTGACTTGGTTTCATATCGATGTTTTTCCTTCATCTTGTGTGGCAGAATGGCAGTGGAGGTTTAATATTAGAGTTTCCTTCTCTTAGATGAGCTGTCCTTCAAGACTGATGCGCCTCATCTACCCAAATAACTGGTTTTCAGGCGCCAGATATCTCGCCTTTGCCCCTTCTCCTATCAGTTGTATCAGTTCCGCCGGGCTTGTTACAAATCATTCGAGCAGGCTAGGAGTTGGACTTGGTTGTCAGAGGCAATAAGAGACGCATGCTATGAGGAGCACTTTATAAACAATGGGAGATTATCCCCATTGCCACCTCTTGACCACATGACCTTTACTGTATTTCAAAATTGAGATACTTGTAAGTTTTGCAAATATTATTATTCATGAATATAATTTTGAAAGATACACGATGAATTTGATATATTTATTGTTTATGCAGCCTATTTACATGTCTTTAATATCGGTTACTTTTCAATATTTCAGTTGGCCTGCTACATGCGTTATTGGTTCTCCAAAGGTGTACCCTAAGTATGGAGACATACCAGGAGCTTGGGCCCCGGGTGTTAAAGACCAAAAGCAGTTTTTAGAGGTCACTATTCAATATCATTTCAATACATCCTAATATGCGAAGATTGATCAAAGTATATTGTAATATGGCGAATTAAACAGTCAACAGCAAATACACTTGTTAACCTCGAAACTTGAATATCTCTTGCACTAAAATCAAACATTGATAAGATTGTTTATATATTATTATATTGTCCTTCAAATACAAATAAACCTAGTCAATGTAAGGCGAAATCCATTATCTCTGGAAATTATATTACGTAATAAAACAATCAACTGGTAGTTTCAGTCGATAACATAAATTGTGTGTATTAACGACAGTTAATACAGTAAAACAGAAGGGTTAAATCTTTCCAAGTTTTTGATTAGAGAGATCAAATTTCAATATGAGAACAAATTCATATCTACTGTTAACAAACAATATTATCATATCGAAACATATAGTTTTCATTTTTGTCGATTCTGGTGGTTATGTGTTGAAAATGCGTAAAAACAAATTACATGTATATATTAATTAATAGGTTTTATATATTGTGAACAAAACATTTCGGAAGACATTCAAGAATCTCTTGCTTTTATTTTAAATATCACTACTGGTAACAAGTAATTCAAAAGCAACTTTTTAAATTTCGCTAATAATGATGATTTTAATATGTTTTTCCTATCAGCTAGAGGTGAAGGATAGTGTATATATAACTGGTATAGACATCTACGAGACATACCACTGTGGCGGAGTAACGGCTGTGAAGGCATTGCGTTCACCTAACACCTGGCAAACACTTTGGCGGTCAGCACAACCATTTGATAGGAACACGTCTAGAATATTTTCTCCTCCTTTAATGGTAGGTTTTGTTTTATTTTACTCGAATTCTTTTGTTATCAAAACACTAGGACACAAAAAGATGAATAAAGTATTGAAACAGTGCCATTTCAAAAAAAACTATCAAAATTGACTTTCATTATGAAACAGGATAAAAAGTAAAATTAGAAATATCTATTATTAGAAAAGATATAAAAAAAACAACAACAATAAAAAATCAAACAACAGATATGAGCCGTGTCACGACAAAACCAACATGATAATGCATTTGCGACCAGCATGAATCCAGACCAGCCTGCGCATCCGCTCTGCTCGCTTACCAACCCTTTTACAAGTAAAGAAACTGATAGCGAACAGCATGGGTCCTGATCAGGCTGTGCAAATGCGCAGGCTAGTCTGGATCCATTGCGGTCGCAAACACATTATGTTGGTTTTGCAGTGACGCGGCTCAAATTGAAATTTGAACAATTTTGGACACATCTTAATTCGTTATCCTTAATTGAAGTGAATGTCATATTTGTTTCAATTTTATAAACAACTACATTTTCATGTAGTAAGAAGTTTAACTACTATATGATGTATTGATAAATATATTGATATACATGTATTTATCAGAGGGGTTATATACAAACTTTGTTTCTCTTTTTTTGTACTTTATACCTTGCCTTTTTTTCCAGACTACTGATTTCAAAACGAAAATAATTCGAATTGAAATTGACTGTACAGCATGTAGATCCTGGGTTGAAATAGATGCTGTAAAAATTCACGGTACAAGGTATATTTATTTTATATTCTTCAAATCTGAACGTTCTGTCTTTCTAGAAACATATTCATTCGTGTTTGTATATTTCAACAAACCGAAAGTGGGAAAATGATTTATAACACTTTTGATTTAAGTGCACTTCTAAATTATTTGATGTAACTTGCAAACCCATGCACATATTTCAAGATTGAATGCAGAAGCACTGGCCTTACAATAAGGGATTTTTTTAATTCGTTCCATTTAACGTTCTGAAATTGAATATAATGAAATAAAACCATTTATATTGTTCAAATTGTGTCTAAAATTAAACTTATTCATATATTTCACATTCAGTTTATTAGATTTTGCTATAGAATGCATTTCAATAAAACTGAGCGTAACATGTGTCTTTGGTGCAGACATGACACTTGTTGAACGTAGTAACTGAAATAGTACTATAATATGTAGTCTTTTAATCATTAAAAATTTTAAGGGAATTCTTTAAGAACGCTTAAAGCAGCAAAATTGAAAAGTTGCAGACAGTTGTTTGACAAAGTCTGTTCATGAACGGATGTAGAAATTGCTGGCTTCACACCTCTAGAAGCAAGTCTGGAAAATTATCAAAATAAAGTAATTGCTAATATCATTAACTTGTTTATCAAATGCTTAATAAGGTGAATAGTATGTTTAATTATATTACAGAGATTTGTCAACTAGTACGTCAACCGGCCAGCTGGTATCACCGGGGGCAGCATTACAAAATGACACAGCTTCACAGACCGGTGTCACATCACAGTGGATTGATAAAGTTGTCTCATTTTCCTCACAATATGACGGCATGGAGTAAGTTTAAAAATAATATAACAGCCTTGCATAAATTATGATGAAAAGATTACTTTTCTGTGCAACATCTCACATATAAGATCAGTAACATTGGTGTTTTTTGAGATAAGTTTATAATTGTTTTTTTTAGATAGAGGAAGTGAATCTCTAATCATGTTGCCAGATGTGGGAAGCATGTCCTTTGCTGTATTTCAAAATTGAAATACAAGAAAATTGTGCAATTGAATGTTTTGATAAATAAAAGTTTGATAGAAACATGATGAATTTTATATATTTATTATTTATATAGCTTATTTATGGTAATATTATATCGATTAATTTTCGATGTATTCAGTTGGCCAGCAACATGTGTTATTGGCTCTCCGAAGGTGTATCCAAACTATGGAGACATACCAGGAGCTTGGGCCCCGGGTGTCATCAACCATGAGCAATTTTTAGAGGTAATTTTTTGATACCTTGGAAAAATGTTTGGAAATAAATTATTTGTAAATTGATGGGTTTTAAATTGTATGAGCAAATTAATTTGGAATTTATTCAAGATACAAGTTTGTCTATTTCTTTTTCTTTCCAGTCAAATATTGATGACTGTAACAGGTCATTCTAGGTCAACTTTAAAAATACCTCTTTTAATGATGCTTTTTATGTTTTCCTTTGTCAGTTGGAAGTTGCGGAGAGTGTATATTTAACTGGTATAGACATTTACGAGACATACCACTGTGGCGGAGTAACAGCTGTGAAGGCATTGCGTTCACCTAACAATTGGCATACACTTTGGGAGTCATCACAACCGTTTGATAGTAACAAGTCTAGAATATTTTCTCCTCCTATAATGGTAGGTTTTTTGTAGTCCCGAACATTTGTTATGCAGAAGACAAAAATGATAAATAAAGCACTGAATTATGTTTTTAAAAAAAGTGCAATTGCAATTCATTATCAAGTTTAATTCGTATGTTTTACTAAAGATTAGTTTGAAAATTAAATAAAAAATAATGAAAAGGTCGTATTCTTATTATTGGAGAAGTAATGAGCAAATGTCAAATACTGAAATATGTGCAAAGGCACGCTATCATTTAAGTATATTATTGTATTTATTAATTATATATTATAAATAAGTTAGTTTGTTCTGTTCTGTATATAATTACATTCTGGTTAAGTAAGAACTATATTGATATAAAACATAAATCAGTAAGGTTCCACAAAACTTTGTTTCCACTGAGAAAATACTTTTTACTTTGCCTCTTTTTCCAGGCAACTGATTTCAAAACGAAAATAATTCGAATTGAAATTGATTGTACAGCGTGTAAAACCTGGGTCGAAATAGACGCTGTGAAGATTCATGGTACAAGGTACATTTGTATAATCATTTCGAATTTTTCTTCTTTTCTTCCAATTTTTGTAGAAACATATTATCTCAAAGGCATCTTATCTATTATGTACTTATTTATAAAACTGACAATTATTTGAGAGAAACTATTTTTGATTATACTGTCAAGCATTCTTCTTCTAGCACCGACCATACAATAGGGCAATCTTACGAAATAAAAGCATTTATATCACATATTTCTATGCTTTTAATAATTATGTGCAATCTCTAAGAAACACACACCGTATTGTTATTAATTAGTTGATTTAGCATTAATCCTTACCATGCTTGATTAATATAGAAACAAAACTGAGAAAAAAATTCATAATTTTAAAGAGAAATTTCAAAATAAGTACTTACCGAATAGCGAACAGTGCCGACTATGATCAAAAGGAACGGGGTTTTTCTGCTGCTCTTGGTATGCACTGGTCGCAACAGGCTGAGAGTCTAGATACAACTACACGCTAGATAATATGAAATGTTATATGGCTGATATATTTGATTATTTTACAGGAATTTGTCATCAACTAAGAATGGTCAACTTGTGACACAAGGCGATGTATTACCAAAGAGACAAGCACCATGTGACAGTAGTGATTGTGCTACATCACAATGGGTTAATAAAGTCATTTCATTTTCCTCGCAATATGACAATAAAAAGTAAGTTTAAGAAAAACGCCTGCGTCATTAGTTAGAACTTTCCAACCGTCTTTTTGCCCGTTTCTGTACGGTGTCCTGCTGGGTGGTATTCACTTGCCAGTGACTGCTTTCTTTGAACATTGCCCTCCGTTGGCAAAAATCTCACTTTTACGTAGTAGAAATAAATGTCGTATCAAAGATAAATAAAATAAAATGAAATAAATGAGGTAGAACAATATTGTGGAAAACGTGTAGAGCTGTTCACAGAACAATTTAGTAAAGGATTAAATAGTTTACAGACAGGTTAAGGTTTTAAAAAATTCAGGAATTCAGAGGTTTGATACATGTTATAATCTGATTTGATATCTGCACTGCGGAATACTCTTACAATATTCTTATAATCTTAAAGATATAAATTGTTGAATGTTTAACCATTTCTTAAATAATTATTATGAACTTTAATAATTTCAGATGGCCTGCTACATGCGTTATTGGTATTCCAAAGGTGTACCCGATGTATGGAGATATACCAGGAGCCTGGGCACCGGGTGTAATAGACAATAAGCAATTTCTTGAGGTCATTAATAATCTTGTTTACAATTTTCTTCTGTGGCATTATTTTTCACCGTGAATTGTGGTTTTGGTTACATTACGATGTTAATTAAAATAATTGTTAATTATTCAGAGTTTTCATAATGGCCTTAATGTTGAGATACAGAGAATCATATTAGCCTTGGTCTAATGGCCTCTGGCTTCAGCTCAGTAACAATGCTAATATAAAAAAATTGTTACGCTATATTATAAAAGGGAAAAGAAATATATTAATCCCAAAATACGCACTCTCTATTTCTGCAATATTATGACAACGTTGATGTCAAACAGTTCAATCGGTTGATAGCAATTTTCATTTTGACATAGTCCTGAATGTCACATTTTTATGGCATTGTTAATATAAGTACACGATTCATAAATGTTATATTTTGATCTGGTTGACAAATGTTTTCAGGATGTTACTCTCAAAATTGTTTAAATAAAATGTCTTTAAAACGACTTATAATTAAATGAAAAAAGAAAGATTATTTTTACAGTTGGAAGTGGCGGAGAGTGTGTATATAACTGGTATAGACATTTACGAGACATACCACTGTGGCGGAGTAACAGCTGTAAAGGCACTGCGTTCACCTAACAATTGGCAAACACTTTGGCAGACTGCACAGCCAATTGATAGCCGGATATCGAGAGTTTTTACTCCTCCTTTAATAGTAAGATAGTTTTATACTTCAGTCTCATTCTCTGAAGAGACTTTTCTAAGAAAGTGGTCAATGTTAGCAGAGACACCAAAATCTGTAATGGAGAATGTCAAGAAGAAAAGATACTTCAAGAGTTATTTTAAGTGATGTTATGCTCATTTTACCGTTGTCAAGTTGAGGTGAATAATGAATATTTATCAAAAGATTTGCTACTGTTATGGTGATTGATCATTAATTGATCATGAAAAATGTTTATGGTACGATATAAACTATATTTAATTCTTAAAAGGCTTGAAGAATTGAGTCTTACCAATATATATATAACGAAACATTTTATAGAAATTTTCCTTTGACGCGTGAATTATTCTAATACCTTGATATGATACTATATTGTTAAAAGCGGTGCTTGCGTGTGTGAGACTTTTCATTAAAACTCTCGCTATTTTGTCAGAGTTCGAAGAAAAATATTAATGTTTATAAATGCAAACGAAATATAAACATTCCTTTTGAAATATATATATAAGTTTTACTCATGGCCACTAACGGTACAAAAAATACACATTATAGTATTAGCATTGTCCGAGAAAATATTGTGATACTCATTTTTGTATTTTCTGATCACAGATCAGGAAATACATTGCCGACATTCAATATCTGGGACAGCGCTTGCCGACAAACCTAACAACACAAAGTAGTTCTCAAAACAGCTTAAAACTAGCGATTAAAAAGAAAATATTTTTATTTTGTTACAAGTATCCAACGAATTATAACGCATTCATATTTTTTCCAGCGTACTGATTTTAAAACGAAAACTATTCGAATTGAAGTTAATTGTTCAGCATGTAGATCCTGGGTTGAAATAGATGCTATAATGCTGCATGGAGAAAGGTATTTTTGTTTCCTTGATTTTTACTCTTCTATGTTTTGTCGTGATATGCACAATTATTTTGTCTGATTTTTTTAAGCACATGTCAGGAAAACCAGTTCGAAGAATTATTCAAAGCTGATGTACGAAAGTTTAAACATAATATGTTTAAATTGAATACATATTTCATAATTGATGAAGTCTCTGTTGTTTCTAGCGGTTAGTAAAAGAAAGGCAAATGTGTTGCATAATTTTTAAGATACCGATATTTGTCAATTCAATACTTCTGCTAAAAGAACGGATAGCTACTCGAAAGCAGCAAAGCCATACTACAGAATAATTCTAAATACTTATATTGTCCTTTTCCTTTATTTTAAAGGGTATACCAATTTTGTTTGATCATATTTTAGAAAATTGTCAACTAGTCAATCAACTGGACAAGGAGCTGTATTACGAGATGGTGGAGCGTCACGGGCAGGTGTCACATCACAATGGGTGGATAAAATTGTCTCATTTTCATCACAATATGGCAACGAGTATGTTTTACATTGATATAACAACCTTTCACGAGATAAAAGCAGTATTCTTCTATATGACATTTATATAAAAATGAATCAATTTATTGATTGGAACTTTCAAGAGTTTATCAAACTGGTTGATGAATATCAAAAATATAGGAGTATACAAAGAGATCGCGTACAGGAACACTATGAAATTGTCTTTTTTTCATAATGACATTTTAAATTTATCTTCATTGCTTCAACCATTTTCTTAATCATTCTTAATCATTCCTATGAATGAATTCAATATTTCAGTTGGTCTGCTACATGTGTTATTGGCTCTCCAAAGGTGTATCCAAATTATGGAGACATAGCTGGAGCCTGGGCCCCGGGAGTGACAGACGATAATCAATATCTAGAGGTAGTCATTTTATTTTTTTCCAAACTAAAGTAGATATTTTTCATTCTTTTGTTATTTCCTGATTTTTTTTTACACTTTTGTCCTCCCCTTTTCTTTACGATGCTAGCACTATCAACAAACAAGTTTCAGCTAAAACCGTACAATTTTTTTCTTAAATGAAAATTGTTTGATATTTGTAAAATAATGTTGATAAATTTATATATATGATATTTGTTATAAAAATGGCTATACTCATTTGTGATAGTTTTATTTTAAACCATGTCATTATGACATTTTAAATAAATGCCAAAGGCATTTTAAATAAATGCCAAATTTTCATTCAGGTCAACGTATATTTCATTTTCTATCTTCCCTAACGAGTTCCACACAGCCATTGATTCTGACCCTCCTATGTTATTTTGACGACGATGTTCACAAATTAATTTCTGCTATTTAGTATGAATTTGTTTTCTTATCAGTTGGAAGTGAAGGAAAGTGTATATATAACTGGTGTAGACATCTACGAGACATACCACTGTGGCGGAGTAACAGCTGTGAAGGCATTGCGTTCACCTAACAATTGGCATACACTTTGGGAGTCTGTGCAACCGTTTGATATTACTGTTCCTAGAATATTTTCTCCTCCTATAAAGGTTTGTTGTATTTTGTCAATATATGTATACATGATGGTGTAGTTATATAACAAGTATTATATACAGATGTTTTTGATTTTTGTGTTTTTGATATAACCGTTCAGTCCTCAAACTGAATCAAAACTTTATATCAGTCTCTTTCTAAATTTTTTTCGATAAGATGTAAATACACATTATGAATGAGAAAACCTGTAATATTAAAATTGTGTAATATATAAAAAACAACTTACTGTATTACCACAATAGAGTTTTAGAAAACGCTATGTTAAAGACAATTTTTGTGCCATACTTTTTTACTTTCTTCAATGCAAGCCAAATCTCATTGCCAAAAGCAACTTTATAAACCTAAAGATGTTAATAATAATATTCATTGGTTTCTTATTGGCTCATACATATTAATTTTTCTTTTTTTCTAAACATCTATTTTTACATACCATATTTCAGCAAGTTGACTGGAAGACAAATAGAATTCGTATTGATGTAAACTGCTCTGCATGCAGAACTTGGGTGGAAATAGATGCCGTGCAGATTCATGGTTACAGGTAAGTTGAAACATACGTGCATATATTTAAGTTTGATTGTGAACCAAGTTTTGGCATCTTTAAGTTACATTGTATTTCTTTTATAGAGTCTGCTTGTCGGAAGATAACAGTAATGGTTTCGAGGTTATAAAGAAATCCTTACAGCTCAAAACTAGAATTCAGACATTTGATTGGTCGTAAATTGCCACTGAATGTACAAAGACCAATGAAAATCATGCAATTTGAGACAGAACTAAAAAAATGCTTTATAACCTCATAACATGGTATCATGTGAGATAACGTAGCCAGGACAAATAAGGGCTCGAACTCTTAGTCCCTGGATTGTGAGGAGGCATACACCTTAACCACTAGATCACCATTTGCTACAAGTTCATTATTGAGTTGCAAATACCTGTTCTATTGGGATCCATTTTATACTCCAACCTTTTCACAATGTTTACTCTGATTTATAGCCGTAACATTTTTACATACAATAATTATGTATTTGGAAACGTGCTGTGTTTTTATATGCAATAACATTAAATTAAAGCTTGTTGTTAGATGATGTTTTATTTACTTCCTTTTTTTTTCATCTGAAATTTTAGGGACTCCAATTCAGGGACTCCAGCAGTTGATACTTCTACGGCTATGAGCTCTGGGGCCATCGGTGGTACTACAGAAACAGTTGATCTGTCTCAATGGGTGAAACATGTAACCAACTTCTCCTCTCAGTATGATCAACAGGGGTAAGGCAGATAACTCAGTAGCAATAAAGTATTGGTTTAAAAAAACATTACAGGTTTTTAAAATTAAATGAAATTAACTGTACTCGTAAGAACCAGAAGTGTTATTTAATTAATTTGATAAGAACTGGAATTTGTAATTGCAAATAAATAATTAAATTGGCCGGATGATTTTAGCTTCCTAAATTGATTTTCCAATTATTCATAAAATGCTTAACAAAATGTTTTAACTTATATAGAGATTTTACGCATTGACCGTCTAAAAGCATATGCTCCCTTTATTGTATTTTATATTTTTTTCTTTCTTTTTCATTCGACCTCAGGGACTAAATGACATACATGTATATGACGGAATAACAACTATGCACCTTCTACAGTTCTAAAATGAAATTATTTTATTTTAATGTACTTGTTCCTGTTTCAGCTGGCATGCAATCAATGTGATAGGGGTACCGAACGTTTACCCAGAATATGGTGACAAACCAGGAACCTGGGCACAACACGATTCTTGCTTAGACGGGCTTCAGTTTTTAGAGGTATGTACATAATTATGCTGTATTGTTTTCTTCTGGTTAGGTCTGAGGTAGCTGATTTGGATTAAGAACATTGAGCAGCTCGTCATGGAATCAAATGATTAAAAGTACAAGTTGATTAAATTGCATTATGCACTATTATACCTATCTGACCTTTTCTTCGCTTACGATTTCTTTTTTAAAGTGCACCAAGCGTTCTTTTGTACAAAAAGCTTTTGTACCCTTGAAAAAAATATTTATCTGATTCAGTTTCAATAGGAAGAATGTAGGTATTGATAGGAATACATCTTTAGAATTCGTGCACTTTCATCGAATTTATACATACTTTTAATATAGTATCTGAAAATGTTTTAAAATCAAATGTTTTATTTCCAAGATCAATAATATAAACTTAACAATTTAACCATTACCAATATTTCTAAAATTGTTTGACTGTTAATCGCTGATATTCGATTCCAGGTAGAGTTCCACGAACCAGTTTATGTTTCTGGAATAGAAATATACGAGACATTCCACGCTGGCGGGGTGGTCGCAATTAAAGGCTTAAATGATGACCGGACATGGCAAACATTATGGAAAACAGACACGCCTACAAACATAGAATCTTCTAGAGTGTTCTCCCCTCCTCTAAATACTCAAGTTAGTATATATTCATCTCATCATGATAACCTCCACTGTAGTTATAAATTTCAATGATGATGTCCACAATCAAAGTTTTCTATGGTTTTACCCAAGAAAATTAACTGTTTTTTTTATAATTTACAAGTACACAAATATAACATTTAAAAGTTTTGTACATGATTTTATATATTATAAAACACAAAGACAGTTATTTCAGGCATTTAGCTGTGCGACAAAGAATATACGTATAGAAGTAAATTGTACAGCAGCTCGTTACTATGTTGAGATTGATGCTATACGTCTTCATGGTTGCAGATATCCTACAGGTATATGTTCATGCATATGCACTAGTATAAGTTAAATCATCGGTGTTTGTGGAATAGTGTAAACTCTTGCCTCTCGACATTAATGATGACATTTGGAAATGTTGCCCCCCTGCCTCTGGCAACAGTTCTGGCAACAAACATCCATGCATGTTCAAACGCATATTATTAAATCGCTTTGATAGAGGTTATATTTCACCTAATCCTTTTTAATGGAGGAAGTGGCATAAAAATATACGTAAGTCACTTTGAAAGTGATATATCAATTTCGATCTGAATAGAATCATTTCATTAGTCACGTGAATTCTGGCGTTGTGTAGCAATTTTTGCTATGTCACAATCCTTATGTATTTCAACCATTTCATTAACCTGCTAAATTTGAGTAATGGAATTGTCCTGCTATGGATTGAGAGCTGATCATTAAAAGCTTAAGGGATTTCAAAACACTAAAATTGAGCTACCAACAGTATAAATAAAGTCTTTTCAAACTTAATGGATGTGCAGCTGTCCTAACAGTATACCGTTTACAAAAGCGTATCACTTTTGATTCCGACAAAATAATAAGAATGGGTTGAATAACACCGCGTTTTTACCATTTCAGATGCACCACCATCATATGACAGTCTGAATCACGACATTGCATACCCTCCTGTATATTCTTCGATGGAACCAGCCCTTATGCCCTCGGCACCTATTGTACCTGTATCGCATGCTTTCATAGAGCCAGTCATTAATGATAAAGCATCAAGTGACTGTCAGTTTCTGTTAGAAGGCAAACATACTGTATACGCTCACAAAGCAGTCATCTGTGAAGGTAATGGAAACATCAAACAACTGTTTAATGAAGAGGCAAAGGAACCGATGTCATCAGATGGAAAGGTATGTAGAGTACTTAAGTATCCTATCTTTAGCCATTTCTTTTTAAATGTCATCGCTTTGATAGAACACAATCAGTCACATGACCTAAGTATTCATAGTTTGTGGACTGCCAAACTTTCTAGCATAAATTTTAAGTGACTATCAGATGTTATGACCATTAATGTGACTTATCACTAACAGTTTATGACTATTCATCCAAGCCGTTTGTTCAAACAGCGAAACTTTGTCCAACATTTAAGCGTTGTACAATATAGCATGTTACTTTATACGTGTTGCAGATAATGAAAGAAATAAGTGGAATTTCTCACGTTGGATTTTTGGGGTTATTACAACATATTTATCATAGTCGGTTACCAGAGGGATATAAAAGTGTGATGGATACATGTGATTGGAACGGTACATCTCTTAATGACTACACATGTTTAATGCTCATAGATGTTTGGAGAGGTAAGATTGAACATATCAAATATTAAGCTATTCGTTATATTTGAAAGTTTTGTCCTTGTAGGAAGTACATATATAAGTGTTATACATTCGTATGCACATAGGGTAATCCTAATTTCGGGATGGTGTTTGGTGTTAAACAAAAGATAGAGTATTATATCATGTTTATATTTTCCAAAACGATTGTCATTTTAAGATTGCAGTGGCAAAATTGCCATGGCAAAATATAATGAATAATTTCCCATGACAAATATTTCTTACCATGGCACAATATCAACTGGCTAAAGCTTGTTAACTTTAACAGCATGTCTACAAAAAAGAAGTGAGAACAGAATCATATTTACTTTGAAACATGTATGGAAATACTATATACCAATACATGTGTAGAGTTTACTGAAACATGGTGTGACAAAATGAAACCAGCGGCTATTTATAACGTCAGTTATAATTCTTGTTTTAATCCAACATTTCAGCTGGTGATAAGTTTAAAATGGAGGATATGAAATCTACTATTGAAGTGGGCATAATAAGCAAAGTTGATGAACATAATGTGATAGAAATATACAAAGCTGTGTCGGAAACTTCTCCTGTTATAGGTAATTCTTAAAACATTAACGCTACGAGATTTTTAAGCAGCCTTCATCTTTTACTTTTTTGTTGGAGAAAAAAATCTGCGTTGCTTCAAATTTAGCAATTCAGTTATCTTGGAAATATGCATCAAAAAGACATATGATTGTTAGGCCTTCTTCAAAACAGCATCCCGAGAGTTTTTTTTATAGAGCACCAAATGACGCTCGTTTCTAAAAATAGAAGTTCGGCGGGAAACAAATCATCAGCTTTACTAAGAGGACACGAAGATTAGGGTTATGGAGAAGTTTTCTTTTTGTTATGTATTTTATCGTTTAATCCACGGCAAATGTCATTTTACACCCTAATTCTTTTGATTTGACAATTATATGAAACAGTTTATCTAAAAATTAACTTTAGAAAAACTGAAGGCCGTTTTAAGTAAGGAGCATGTCTGAATATTAATGTTAAATGACGGAATGAGTTTGAGATACTTAAAGTGGCTATAATATCGTATTAGTTTCGTTTGTTGAATAACTTTCCTTTATAATGTTCCATCAGTTTTCATGCGTATTTATCTGTTTTCAGAAACTGTCAAAGACTATTGCAAGCAGTACATGACACAAAATATGGAGAAGATAGTGAACAGTCCAAACTTTACTTCACTACCACATGATATTATGGCCTATCCATATTAAAGTGACAAAATGCTCATATTTTCATGGCCAATTTGAACTGACTTGACTGAATGTTTCAAAAGATTGACTGTTATAATAGTGATTGACCATCATTTGATATTGGGAACTGTTCAGGATAAAATATAAATGTGCCTTACATATAAATTATATAATATTTCAATTATAGAATTGAAAGGAATAGTGACAAAATGTTAACGTTTTTGACTTTCAACTGTTCACTCACTATAAACCCTTAGATGGACATAATGGCCCTCAAATTAGTCATGAATAGTTTTCACATAGAGTGTAATTGAACAGAACAGTTACATACCCTCAGCAGCACTTGCATTAGACTTTGCAAACAAACTGTCTGACACTCGACCAGACTTTGTATTCCTCAACGTTTCTTGTCATGTACAAAGTCGTTTGTCAGTATGTTTGTATATAGGCGGCAACCCATGGTGCGGCGTGCCGATTTTCCGTGGTATGTTTCTATGCATAAATTCCCGCTCTTCCAGACGATGGCATAATTTTCAAAAATGCAACAAACGACAATTTTTAACATTTTTACATGATTACAGTCTTCCCAGCTTTCAAAAGCTAGCAAAATTAAATGTTGAAACCAAATTAGAGAAGTATCTTATGATGTTTAAATATACATGTATATTTGAATTAAACGTACTGTTGCATAAAGTTTTTTTTTAATTTTTTGTTTGTTTTCATCCAATATGGTTTGTGTCTGACATTGTCTTCAGTCGTTTACGTTTTTCCGTCGTGCTATATTTTAAAGTTACATGTAATAAGAAATGAAAAGTCGTGCTAAGAAAAGTTTAACAAGAGCTGTCGGTAGGACAGCAACGCTCGACTATTCTTAGTGATTGATAGTAAAAAAAAAGCCTTGATTAACAGGTAAAATTTTCTCAGTAAAGTAAAAGGCAAATTTTTTCTTTAAATCCATATTACAGTTAAAGGCCTTGGAGAGAGTCCTATTATGCTCTAAAGAAGAGTATAAAATTTCAACATGTTTCAAAGCCTTATGTCAATGAACTTTGAAAATATTTGAGGTATTACAAAAACTTTAATAACGTAAATTCTTAGTTGAAAAAGGGGCATTATTCTGTCAAAATGCTTGATAGAGTTACATCCTCCTGTCTACAGTTTGGGGTCATGATTGTGAACAAGTGTGCAAAGTGTCAAACCCGTATGTCAATGGAATTTGAAAATATTTAAGGTATTACAAAAACGTTAACATAAGTGGTTACGCCGACGCCGACGCCAACGCTCGGGTGACTACAATAGCTCTACTTATTCAGCTAAAAATCCATTTAACATATTTTCACATTAATGAAGTTAATATTAGTTCATTTTGAAATTTGACATCGTATGTGTTATTTAATATATCTGTATAAACATGTGCATATTTAAACAACAATATTATTAACTCGCATGGCTTTGATGCATGAAGGCAAAATGTAAACTTGTTCTGCTACACGTAAGTGTTTTGACGGTGAAATTTGTCCATCCGTTCGTTTGAAAATAGTTGTATTGCATGGATGATGATCTGCGGGATAATTCCTAACCCTTACCATGTCGAATTCGTTGATAGAAGTATAAGGGTATCCGTTTTTTTTTCATAAGATGGTCGGTCAACAGTATGAAGACGTATAGGTATGATCTGACTCTAAACTAATAACTATAAATTCCAGCAAGTTGAAGCTTAATACATTGTGAATAAAATCAGAGACTTGTATTACATTTTATTCAGTTAAAATGAACGCAAAGTGGCGCATATTGTTGGCAAACCAAAGTTTCGAGCTGCCAGTAGAAAAGCACTGTACGTTGAGGCAAAAGTCGTTTATGAGGCGATAAACGTCAACATAACAATAACACCCTGGATGAACAAGTTTTGTCACGTGACCACAAATGCAAACGCAGATTTAACATTTCAGCAAATATTTGCGATATCTTTTTTTCCACTGCGAGCACAAAAATAAGACATAGACCTTAGGACCCGGCGTAAATTAAGCTTTTATATTATGTGAGTAGTCATTACTAGACTTTAGTAGTTTTTTAGAACACTTCGACACAAATGTTTTTTTCGCAAAGCAAACGCCGATAGATTTTACTTTTTCCTATCATTTTTTTTTCACTGGAAATACATGTGGAGGTAAAATAATACAGGATATGTCTTTTTACATGCCATTCCCGTCCCTAGCTCATTTATAATTCCATTAGCAAAGTTATATTTGACATAATCCCATGTCATTCCCCGTATTGTCTAATTTGCAAACGTCGTTTGAACATGTAAAATATGCAAACGCCGGTTGAACATATTAGATATACAAATGTATATAATATTTCTTGCATCTCAGACAGGATTTTCTTGCATCTCAGATAGGATTATCTACCGTTTACACCGGTGCTGGAAAAGTCTGTCTTACATCCCCATGTAAGACAAGTCGCGTGCTTTAAATTACGTCATTGATGCGCACCTTTTATGAATGAATCGCGTTCTTAAAATGACGTCATTTTTTCCGTTATGAATGAAGTTGTATGTTCATACGTTACTATAAGAAAAAAGTGCGTAATGAGAATATCAGTTTTCATAATTTCTGTTCCGAAATTATTGACATGTAACATGCAAGAAAAAGAATCAAGCACCGGCTGTCAGTACAGACGGGAATATCTAGCTGTCAGGAAACTGTTTAGCAGAAACTCGACAGAGCCTCGTTACCGCTGTAAACAGTTATTCTCGAGCTAGATATTCCAGTCTGTACAGGCAGCCGATGTAAGATTCTTATAATCTACCGTTGGTTTTTTCCCGAAACCTCTCCTCACTGGTGTCCCCGAAATGTACCTACCGCTAATGGTGGGTCAATAGCGATTACCTTTACACCGGTGCTGGAACTCTTTGTCTTACACCCCCATGTAAAATAGATAAAAACAGAATCCCTGAAGAAAGCCCAACACGGCAAAATTGAAAATGCTGCAGGCTCGGTTTGATTGAGCCTGTTCATGGACGGTACTGGAAAGTGCAAGTTACCGTCCACGCCCCCTAGCACCGGCTTAAGCAGAATTCAACATTTAAACATGAGATAGTAAAATTATGAATTTAGAAACATCCGCAGATGTGTTCATACGGCAATTATCATGGAACCTTCAATGTGACACTTTCGTGCCATTCCATGAAAAGCGGCGTATGGTCCCCAAGTAATAAAAAGCGTGTGCCCTAAACGAGAAAACAATGGGCGGAGCTAAATAAAATGGAATTTTGAAAGGGGATCAGAGGTTATGAAGCCTGCGTATCACAGATAAGACGTCAAAAGACAAATTTAAAAAGCAGGCAACATATCCTAAGGGTGATTCAACATTATTCAAGTAGGAATATTGGAACCACCCAACTAGAAAATGCCGAAAACTTGAAACTAAAAATACCACAAGCACAACAATAATGTCGTGCTGAACGATCTTCAAGGATCGAAAATATAACATCATTGATTAAATGTACGGGGAGACTTTTAACAGCCGCCACACGGCACAAATAACACGGATGTGATCATAAAATAGATAAAAACAGAATCCATGAAGAAAGCCCAACACGGCAAAATTGAAAATGTTGCAGGCTCGGTTTGATTGAGCCTGTTCAAGTCGCGTGCTTTAAATGACGTCATTGACACGCGCCTTTATTAGGATGACGTCATTTTTCCTTTATGAATGAAGTTGTATGTTCATACGCTACTATAAGAAAAAAGTGCGATATATATACATCAGTTTTCATAATTTCTGTTCCGAAAATATTTGACATGTAATATGCAAGAAAAAGAATCAAACACCAGCTGTTCGTACAGACGGGAATATCTAGTTCTCAGGTAACTATTAAGCGGAAACTCGACAGATATTCCGGTCTGTACCGGCAGCCTTGTGTAAGATTCTTATAAACCGGTGGTTATTTAAGTCAAGTTGCAAATATTGCAATTCTCTGAACAAAAAACTTCTCTATTTTCTCTTTTTTTATTTTAAAACATTCTTCTTCTTGAATAACAAACTTTTATAAAACTTCTGTATATCCCATGTATACATAAAACCATATAATCTTCTCAAAAGTCAATTCCACACAAAATCCGCTGGGAATAAACTTTGATTTTAAAATGTAGAAAAAAATCCCATCTTCTTAGGTTGAACTATACAGCGACGTTGAACTACATAGTGAGATCACTTGGAGTTACTTGTTTCAAAAAAAAATTTAACGAAGGTGTTTTCTTTTGACCCATCTGCAGCGTTGAGAATTTGGACCTAAAGCTCTTGTAGAATGTGCTGTTTCGTTTTTATGTTTATCTTCATAAGTCTCTTGAATAGTTTTAAGAATATATGAAGCCAAAGTTTGTGAAGAAGCTTTAGAATGAGGTACATTTATTGTCAGAAATAAACTTGTTTAATCTTTACGTCTGAAGGATTTAGTTCTTTTAAGATAGATAGCAAGTGCTCTTCTTGGATGGTCTTAAAAGCTGGTACAAAAAATTTTGCCGATGAATGACCAGGTCTATCCTGTTTAGCCAAACCTTGTCTGATAAAAGTTTCCCCATCTGCCTTCACAGAAATAGCTCCTCTAATGTCAACGCTTGAATGTGGCTGGCTCCCCTGAATGTCGTGATAGCTGTAAGAAAAACAACTTTTTATGTTAAAAATTCAATAGATGTTTTTCTCAAATGTTCAAAGGGAAATCTTTGTAGTGAACTAAGAACTTTAGGCAAATCCCATTCAGGCAACAACTTTAATTTGTTACAGGAGTTCTTAAATTGAATACTTTTAATTATCTTATAACAAACGGATGTTGACCAATAGGAGTGCTATCTACTGGAGGTAAAACTGTAGATAAAATAGAGCGGTAACCTACTGTAAACCTTTATTGTACAAATCTGATAAAAACTCAGCACAAATATTTAAGGATGCTGTGAAGGAATCAATATTCTTTTGACGACACCATATCATAAATTGTCTTAATTTACTGGAGTAATCTTTTTGAGTACCAGTTCTCCAGCTGGTTGTAAGAAGTTTTGAAAAAAACGTTTTCTAAACTGTCTGTCGATAGCAACCGTGCAGTCAATTTCAGAACACCTGTATTTGGATGACATATCTGATATTTTGGTTGTTGTAACACGTTTGTAACCAATAGAAGACATAACGTTTGAGCTTCCGACACATTCAATAAATCTGGAAACCATGGGCGTAGTGGCCAGAATGTTATTAGAATCAGTTTGCAATGAAATTGTTTAATATGATGAAGAACTCTGGAAATGAGACAAATATAGTTCAGCGTTCAAAAAGACATCAACGGGTGCTTGCATATACACTTAACGAAACTTATAAGAACTCCGACCAATGTTTTATTTTATTGTGTTAGAATTACTAATAACTAGTCTAAGTCGATACTGTATAAACTGTAATCATAGTATCCTCATTTTGCGTTTCGGATGATTGATTTTGTTATAAAATCATTCATGCAGTCAGAAAGTAGAGTCAGTAAACATTTTCAACATTTAGTATATATTTTCAAAACCGGAGTTTTCCTGCAATTTTGAAATCGGAGTACTTATAAGTTTCGTTAAGTGTATTTCAAATGACCAACCGACGTTTGCCCATTTTACATAATCAAACGACTTTTGCAAAATCGACAACAAGTGGAAAACATGGGTTTATCTCGAATATAACCTTGCTAATGAAATAATGAATAAGTTAGGTACGAAAATTACTTGTAAAAAACATATAATTTCTATTATTTTCCTTCAACATGGGTTTCCAGTGAACAAAAAAGATTAGAAAAGGTAAAACCTATCGGCGTTTGCCTACCAAAACGAAAATTTGTGTTGAAGTGTTCTAAAAAATCTCAGAAGCCTCGCAATTACTACATACATAAAATAAAAGCTCAATTAAGGCCGGGTCCTAAGGTCTAGGTCATAATTTTGTGGATGCAGTAGAAAAAAAGATATCTTCAAATGATTACCTGAAATCGGGTCCGTAATTGCTGAAATGTAAAATCGGCGTTTGCATTTGTGGTCACGTGACAAAACTTGTTCATCCAGGGTGAATAAGCGTCAACAATGCAAAAAGTCTTCGACCAGGAAATAAGCATCAGCGAGGCAATAGTTGTCAAGGAAGCAATAATCGTCGACGAGGCAATAAGTGCAGTGGTTATTGTTCTCTTTGCAAAGAGGTATTGAATCAGACACAAGAGATCCGTCTCATACCCGATAAGTTGTGAGTGGTACTGCAAGAATCATAGTCATTATTACAATGGCGCATGTTTCAGCTTCAAAAAAGGTCTTTTGTTTGGCGGAAAAAAGAGGCCAGGTAAATAAAAATCATATGACGCTGCATTTCCGTAGTAATCTTTCACAACTGGCCAATTTATTTTTTTTTTAAATGTGTTGGTTATTATTATTACATAGACAACTTACTAACGCTTATCAGTCAATCTGTTTGGCTAATTCGACAAAGAAATAAGAATCTATACATATAAATATTACATAGTAAACTTAGGAAAATTGTTTAAGTATACCAACGCTACAGGCTTTAGGTAGTTATGATGGAGCCATACATTTATCGATAAGATAACCATTGCTTTTGATTCACCATACTCGTTCGAGGAAACCTGTACATTTGTATTCAAATTGTTAGTCGCAAAAGGGGCATAGTAATGTCAAAACCAGTCAAGACCAACGATATAGTTCTCTTTCCCACAAGAGGATGTTATAAAAAGAGCAATGCCTTATTAATTCTGTAAAAAATATAGTTTTACAAACAAGAGACCATCATGGTCCTATATCAGCCACCTGCGATTCATCGTAGAAAAGGTCAATATGCTTGAATAATGCAGCAGTAGGTCAATAGGACCAATATCAGCTTAAATAGATTCGCTAGGTAATGCAAGAAGTGAAGGGTATGTAACTGTTTTTTTATTAAGTCTGTTAAAAAAAATTCTTATTACAAATTAATGAAATAAATGCGACACCTAGGTCAGTGTCTATTTACCAAAGTAACTTTATAAAAGTCTACCAGACATTGCTCCATACCAATTAGCTAAGCTCTTAGTTATGTTGTTCTACAAAAAGTTTTATATTCCAATGCTACAATGTATGTGTTAGTCCATATAAACAAAAGAACCCAAAGGGCGGGGTCAATTTTGACCCAAAAGGCATGATTTATATACCTATCTATTTGAAGTGGGCAATAGTTATGCCGGATGCCAAATATCTAAGCTCTCGAAATGTGATTTCTGGGTGAGAAAATTCTTAATATTGTTTTCATTAAAAGTCAATGTGTGAGCAAAGAACGCTGCCAATTTTTACCATTAGACCGTCAAGGCAATGTCACATGACACACATTTAAGCTCTAGGCCAAGATATTTCTGATTTCCTTAAAAAGTCTACGCAAAAAAGCAACTCATGGGGAAGGGCCAATTTTGATCTTTGGATCAAAGAAAAATAAAAACACTACATACAAGAAATAATTTTTATTCACAATTAACATGATAATGAACCATTGGCACATGTATATACATACAACAATTACACAAATATAAAACAATTGACACAAACTCACACTATCAATTTATTGTGACTTATTTTCATATGTATCAGTATTAAAATTGTAAACATGCCTGTACAATAATTCTGAATTCTTATTGGATATAAGTCATCTTAATAATACATAACAAACATGTATACTGCCAAGCTATAAAAATCCCAAATAACAGCTATAAAAGTCCCAAATAACATCTAAGTTTTTTTTAAATGTGTACATAATAATATGCAAATACTTGTCAATTTTCTTTTTTATTCATGATAAAAGCACTATTTTAGCACTAATTTTAAGTCATTGAAGAAACTCATTATACCCATCTTTATTTCTGATGACTTGTTGCCATAACAACTACTTTACTAGAAATAGCAGCAAAAAGTAATGTGTTTACATTAAAAATCAAGCTCAAGAAATAAAGATCATTATCTTCTTGTCCTGATATTGGCTTTTAAAGTTGTGATTCATGCCATTTGTTTACAAGTTCCTTTTTGCCATGGAATCAATATTATCAAATACATGTAAATAAATAATACCCACTCTGTTCTCCTCTTAATTTATTTAAAGTTTTATGAAAAATCTGCTCAATAATAACATATTCTTTCTTGACTTTATTTTATTTGTGGCATTTATATGCTTATTGGAAGATATTCAATTACACTTAGTAGCGCATATGATTAAATATGCCACCTAATCAAATTTTTATTTTTTTCAAGTAATAATCACTTTATACTAGAATTAAAATGAGTACATCATACACACATCAACCAGGGAACCATCACCTGTTTGAATGATAGGCAACTAAAAGGTGTGGATTGGCTAATCAAAAACTAAATCATTAAGGAAACGTCAATTGATGACATCACAAACCTATAAAGCATGTATGTGTACAAATGTAATATTTTATAGACGATAGGTTACATTAAAGTTACACAAATTTATATTAGTTTGGTTGTGTTGGTAGCTACAAGCTTATTCAAACACTCTTAAATACTTCCTGGAACCAATTAGTACTAAGCAGTGAGTTAAGTTTCTTGCTAACTTAACAATGGCTTGCCCCTGATGTGGTTTGAACCCAAATGGCCAGCAATTCTTAAATAATAAGTCCAACATGTTAACCACTTGGCTACACTGCACCTTGGGTACATTTTATTGAGTACTTGCTGAAAAAAAGTTCCGCTGCATTGCATTTAAGCCACATACATAATTTGCTATGTATCTCTAACATTTGTAAAAATTATTCAATGGAAACATCACCGTCTCTTATTTCATTTGCAAAATGTTAAAACAATTGAAATTTTTATACTGTATTTTTGTAATCCATTAGGAATGGCAAAATTTTCAGTTTTAAATTGATATTTGCCAGGTCTCCAGTTTCCCATTAAGCAAAGTGAAGTTGAATTATAATTCCATGGCAGTGTTTTGTAGCATAGCAGTGAAATAAAAAATATCAAGCTAAATAAAAATCTGGAAATGCATGGCAAGTGTTCATTGACTTACTATGCTATTTTTTTGTACAATGAAGAAGTTATATTTCATACTTAAGACATAGTACCCCCTTAAAGTATTATTTCCTTATAATTTTCTTGGCAGATATTTGGATAATACAGTTTCAACATCCCCATTCATCAAATGTTTAAGTAATTGTTTGCCTGACAGGAATGTGTAGATATCTTCAGTTTGTAGTCAAAGACAAAAGAAAGAAAAATATTTCCTAAAAGCTTGAAAAGTAAAGGATTTCATTTTTACTATTAAATCTTGTAAATTTAGTATTGTAAAAGTGATATACAGCAAAATCATTACTATTTGTGGGGCACAACCATCAACAAAACAGAAAACAAGTGCCAGAATGGTTTGTCTGAACAAAATGTAATTTCTGATTATCTAGAAATTTCTTGTAAACGGTATACTAGTTATTACCTGTTTACACTTTTTTTAAGTGGCAAACTCTAAAATGGGACCTAGATAATTGATGTGAACAACTTGCAGGAGAAACATCTGAGAATGTTCTGTCCTAAACAGCATACATGTTAAAAAGGTTCATGAGAAGTTCAGATATGTTTTCTTTTTCACTTGTACATTTGGCAAATAATATTTATTTTTAATCATATTAAAACAGAACCAGCCAATGCTTCTATTTAGTAAACAACATGTGTAGGATTCAGTTCTTACAACACATGTAGAGTTCTAACAGAACATGTAGACTTCAAACATGTGTAGACTTCTTAAAACATGTGTAGAATTTTAACATTAACAACATATGTAGAATTCTAACAACATATTTAGTTTCATCAGTATGTGTAAAGCTCTAACAACACATGTTAAGTCCTAACAAAACAATTATGAGTTCTTACAACACGTGTACATACATCTAAGGACTAGATTATCACCATACAATGTATGTTAAGAAAATAAATAAACAACAACAACAAAAACAAATATGAGATAAGAAACAAATGAGATAATAAAGAACACATTATTTTCGATACTGAGGTGGGATATTTTTATGTGTTTTTTCTTTTTTCTTTTATTTACACAACTCTTATATCAGACCCTTAACCTGCTGAATTTGTGTAATGGAATTGCCCAATTTTTTGATTTGGAACAGTCCATTTGAAAATTAAGGGATTTGAATATCAAAACACAAATATTAAGCTACCAACAGTATAGAGCCTGGTCAGACTGCACGGATGTGCAGGCTGGCCTGGCTCTATACTGCAGCAGGCTTAGTGGTACATTAATCACCGTACACTTACAGTTAATAAAGTTGTATATTTAGCAACTGAGAAGATAATTGGAAATTATTCATCATTTACTGTAGCTAGAAATGGGAGAAGTTCCCATTAAATCTTCATATATTGTGCAATATAAATAACACAAGATAGTTATATAACCAATATCTACAAACAATTATACTGAAATTTCAAACACGCACAAACCAATGCCATTTTTTTTCTTCTTTTTTATTTCTTTTTGTATCTTTATTTTTATGAACATCCATAGAAATTCAAACTTTTATCTAAAAGACATACAATAAATATTAGTTTTTATTAATATATACTGTATATACATTAATTTTTTGCTGTCTTAATATTACATGCAAATGAAAATTTACGACTCAAAAACGTATTTATACATACAATGTAGATATGTATACATTTAAATTTGGTAAAATTAAACTTAATACCTATTGAAATGTTGTATAACTTAAGACATAAATTTACCATTCTAGATAATTTTCATGACATTTCCTTTCCAAGTACTGAGATATTTGTGAATATATCTATAAGCAAGCATGCAAAATAACTTGAAATACTTTATTTGCAATTTCTGTCTTAAACTCATTGAAAATGACTGATGCAATCTAAACAAGCGTATTTTAAAAAAGCATGTTTAACTTAAAAGATTTGCATTTATGTGAGGAAATTGAGAAAAAATACAATCCAATCTTAACTAATACCTAGTTTGGTGGAGACCAACTAACTGATTTTTGAGACAAATGAATTTTCTATTTAGTGAGAAGCAAATTGTGTAGAGAACAACTTTGACAATAATACGATAAAATACAGAGCAAGAACCATGAAAAATCCTTGAACCACAGCTGAAATACAATCTGTACAACCTCACTTGTGAGTTTTATTCTATGCCCACAAGCAGTTAGAGAGAAATGATGTCAACGGCACTGATTGAATGATGTAGCATAACAATAAACTCCCCTCCCCTTAGACACCCATTTCTTGAGGGGGGGGGGAAGCTTTAGCATGAATAATTTTAAAAAATTCTCTACTAAAATCTTAAGTACCCCAGCACAAGTTATGATAAAAGACTACAATTACAGAAGACAAAGAAGATAAAAGATAAAAACAAGCTTATTTCTATCTACCAAAACTCTTTAAACATGTCATACTTTACTCATGGTTTATTCTTTTAAAGGTACTGACCCACACACAGTTGTTTGATATTTCAGCGGGGACAGGCTAGTTTTTTTTTGTTGTTGTTTGGTTTGGTTTTTGTGCTAATTTTGACACAGTTTTGGTCATATATTGGCAGTCCAACAATACGATCTAACTGGCTTTCCTGGAAAAAAACTATCCAGTAATTACCAATATTTCTGCAAGTGACCAGGTACTATTCCTACATGATTTCTGAATCAGAAATGAGAGACATGTGGACTCAATGTTCAAGATTTATTGTCACAGAGAAATTTTGCCTTGTGCAAGGATTGAACCTGTGACCTAAGGATTACAAATCCAATGCTCTTCCTACTGAAATAAGAAGCTAAAACTGTCTGGCCCCTAAACAACACTGTATCAGGTAATGTTAACAAGATATGCATGTAGATAAAAGTTTACAGTCTTCATGATATTTGTGTGATATTGTTATGCTTCACTTGAGACAGATGTAAACACTGCTGCTTGTATGATAATTCAATATTTACAAAATAAAATGTTGGAACAGTTTTCAATTATGGCAGTTTAAAACAAAACAAAATCTTGCATAAGTTGATATTTCTCAGAGCAAGACCTGTATCAATCATTCAGTTACATGTAGATGTATAAATCTACGGTGTTATTTTATCTTTTGATGAAAACACTCAAACCACAGTGTGTGGGAGAGTTGCTTTAACTTAACTTACAACAGACTAACTGAAAGTAACCTCTTCTGAAAATGATATATGAACAGCGAAAGTGATAAAACTTAAAACATAAAAATCTTTTTTATTCTTTAATGAAGACCACACATAATTCTCTTTTCTCTTTTGTTCACAAAATGATGACTGACCAACCATGATATGTACACTGTGTTTGTTTTAAAATGCTAACAAAAATATATATATACATGTATATAATTACGATAAACATTTGGTTCAAGAATTAAGACATCAATAAATAACACTATTCTAAGTGGGAGAAAGGGTGGGGAAAAATGAAACTATCACAAATTCTTCATATACAAAATAAAACATCAGGTTTTAACTTTACACAGATAAAAACTATCATAAATACATATAAAAAATCAATTTATCAACAAAGTAAATACATGTAGCTATATATCTAGCTCATAATTGTCAACATAATGTAACTTTCTTTAATAATATTCAAAAGTTTTGTTGTTGTTTTAAGAAAAACAAAAACAAAAAAGAAATGCCTCCCCCCACCCCCTACATATACAACAAAAGTGCAATTTAAACAATTTATCTCAATACTAGAAAAATTATTAACATTGGAAAACATATTTTTTATCCCTCACTTATCCTAATTTTTATTAAAATTTTCTTCAAAATGTCAATATTTCAAAACTTCCTATGTTTAATACTATGACATTATTTCAACAAGAATGTCATTTAAAGTGCTTGACGCTCCATGGTGCTTTGATAAAGTCAAATACTTGACCATACTACTTAGAAAATCAGGCAAATCTATGAGTGAGACTTAAAACAGTGTTGAAGCACCACACTACAAGTAGACACCATATTCCGGTATATACCAAATAAGGCCCATGAATGATTAAATGCTAACATCTCGCCTTTTAAGCTGCCGAAATACACTCTAAGACATCTAATTAATCTTCACATCGATCTATGTAAGAAACTGAATGAAAATTAAAAATCGCCGAAAAAAATTGATAAGTGATAAGTGATATTTTTCTACTTTGTGATCATGATTTCTGCCAGTGTTTAGAAATACTGCTCCAACACTGTGAAACAGTGAGAAAGGACATTCTGGCAACTATATACTCCCGAAAAAGAAATATTGGGGAGAAAAATTTGTACAAATTTTATGTGCTACTTTTGTTTTCAAAATTGATCATTACTAAAGTTGTTTGACAAAAATTTCATTTCAATTTATTAACTTTTCACCTGGTTTACAAAAAAACGCTACTTTTATGTCATATTATGTCAAACATGATGTTTTTTGAGAATTTATTTTGACTCAAGTTGAAAATGTAACAAGCTTGCAATGGTCAAAGCAAATGATGGTGGACTGTACATTACATGTATATAATATATAATACAAAAGCACTTTTACACCAAATTATTTCCTAATCTCTAATTAAACCAAAATTCATTCTTACACGAATAATAATACCTCTATGATGAAACTGTTAAAAAATGAACAAGACTATATACTAATTTAGCTGAAAATATTAAGTCAATTTCTACGATAAAATTTACCCCATTTCTACTTACATATCATTTCTATTTATATATCATGTAAGCAAAACATATTGGAATGACATTTTTTACCAATTTAATAAAGAATCATGAATGTGAGCACATGAGAAATATTCACAAAGAAAAACACTATAAAACAGTATATTCATAAAGAACACACAATAACTTTATATTCATAAAGACAATGCTCGAGTTTTCTGCATTCATTAAGACAAAGAAAGATTTATATCTATGATTTATTCATAAATGAAATAACGTGACCTTGATTTTTTTAAAATTCAGGATGTAGAAAAGTAAGATATTTGCCCTAGGAATGAGAAAAGAAAGTTTGCATTCAAAAACAAAGTATTTTGGTATTGCTAATCCAGTTGATAATTTTTTTGAATGAACAATCCCAAAATCTTCCTTAAAAAGTCACTAGGTTCTTGGTACAATAAATCATTATTTCAATTTTATCCATTGTAATCTCATATAAAGATCTGTCTTTGCTTGAACATGATCTCATTTTAAATCAGGATCTCCAGTTATTAAATTATGATCTCACATTTAAGCAGTAACCCAATCATCAATGTGTTACAATATGATTTCATTTTAAAACAGAATTTCAAGTTATTATATCATGATCTCATTCTATAACAGAAATCTGTCACAGTATGGTCTTATTTTACAATATAACAATCTGAAACTTAAACTACAACTTGACACTTTCATCAACACAAAATGAAATTTACTCATACTGAACAAAAAACATCTTGTTATATTAAACCAACATTGAATCACAAACTTATCTTTTCAATTACAGTCATGCAAATAAAGCAAACAACCAATTTTTTTTTTTCATATTTTTTTTTTTTTGGCTGCTGACCCCTTGGCTCCACACACTTTGCCTGCTAGCGGCAACTGTTTCTACTCATGTGGCCAGTACAGGCCAAGATCAGCCAGGGCATATCCATGCCATCTGATCATGGCTAGCACAGTCAGTTTATATTTTGAAAATTCCCCTAAAAATGATAAATAGTTAAGTCCATATTGAAAGATGGAAAAGTCCATTTAAGATATTTAGCATGGTCAGGGTTTAAACCTGTGACTGTACATGTGCTTATTTGAGAATATGTATAAAACAAAATATTTTATCAAAAAGTTTCTTTTTTTTAGTTTTTTTTGGGGGGATTAAAAACTACAACTAAATATCAACATTTATCATTATAAAGACAGTTAAAATGTAAATAGTGATGAGTCAAAAACAGCCAATATACATGTAAATGTTATAAAAAAAAAAAGGAAAAAAGAATCAACTTTTTTCAACTTATCTGAAAGCATTAAATATTTACAGCAACTGAGAATTGCACTATGTTAAATATTCATATACACTGTACAATGTACTATTCAAGGAAATTAGTTGAATTATCTAAAAAAGTAATTTTGGCTTATCAAATAAACATGAAATATTATTTTCGGAAAAAAAAATACTTAAGTTTCATTATATACACAGTAGGTAGGTTCATTTTATTATATATAAAAAAAACATTGCAGATTTGTTGTTTTAAATCTACACTGACTCTTGAACAAATACAGCTTAAAATTAACACTGTAATATTAAACCCTGCTTTACTGAATAATTAATTACTAATAGTTCAATGTGAGGAAAAATAATGTCTGGAATAATTCCTGTAATATTGTCTGGTCCCCTTCAGATCTCTACAGCTTAAAATAATGTCATGTGATTACAAGATCAGCACAACCCAATTACCAGTCATATATTCCCAAATACACCCATCCGTGATTTTTGTTCAAACAATATACCACCACACATTCGAGCATTTTGTCTTTTGTTTTCTCAAATCTTGCTTTCCTGTGAATGAATATACATACATATGAAGTTCTGATCCATCACTGAAACTCGTCATCGGAACTAAGCAGAGTTGTCTTCTCATTAAAGCGTCTACTTGGAGTTGCCCCCCTTGGTCCTCCCTGACTATGAGGAGGAGGTGGGTGCTGAACTGATCCCGTCGAATGGTCTTTACCTGCTCCTCCAGAATGTCGACTATCTTTATGAGAAGATTCAGAGTTCGGCATATGGCCATTTTGTTGGTGTTCACGAGCACCGTTTCTGTTCTGGTACTGATCGTACGACCAGCCAGTGTCATTGTGCTCCTCTTCGTGTGGGACTTTCATTCCTTGCTGAGTATACTGTTGATAATGGGGATGGAAATTATGAATGGCATCTTGCATCATGTCCCTCGGGTTCATCGTTTCTTTCAAACTGCTCGATATACTTTGCAGGGAGACCGTCCTGCCGGTTGTGTTGGTGGGGCTTGAACTGTACACGGCGTGAGGGAATGCAAATCTTAGGGCGATGGATGCAAAGAACATTTCGAAACAGATGAAGAGATTCTGGTACCCGGCTGAGACAGTACCTATACCTGCGGTCTCTGATCCGTCCTTCGAGTAGATAGGGCTTATAGCGCCAGCGTGCTCAAGAATAGCCAACAGTACACCTGTAATCATACAACTCAATCGTTTAAATCATAAAATTACAAGTTATTAATTTTTACATTTTCTAGCAATAGAAGAGATATGTTGTCATTCCTGTGTAAGGAATGAAATCTTTTAATAAAGAGAAATACTCGTATTTTGACACAATTCTGAGAATTAAAATCCCATGCTTGGCAATATTATACCATCAAGTTATTTATATTGTTATCATCAAAATATTCTCATCAAATTGGTATCATATATGATAATGGTCCCACAGACAAACACATTATGCATAAACTATGTACATGGATGTTACAAGTGAAAATTGACAACAATCTATGATCAGTACTTAAATCTTTATATAGCATATACTGACTTTTGCTAAAATTCCATCTAATGCTTTACAAAATAACAATTTGTGTAACAAATTCGAGAAAACTTCACATTATTATTATTATATAACTACATTAAATGGTGCATAGAGGTCAAAGTCAGCACTAACCCAGACAGCAAAAAACTATTAGATTTTTCCCTTGGGGCTATATTATAAAATCTTAAAATTGTCAAAACAGTGAAAATTGCTTTTAGTTACTAGCACAACTCAATTACAAATATTAATCCTAATTATTATGACTGCAAGCATAGAAATTTCTTTCACCATTTAATTGAAAATGATCAAGATAACTTACCTTGCCAGAAGGACAAGAAGATGACAGATTTGACGGTGAGAAACTTCCAGACGGGATCGTACGCACTGAGCAGGTCCCTTGTAGCATGGTAGAACAGGAATAGTGCATACAGCGCCAGACTGACCGAGATGTTGTAGATGATGGTGATGTACAGGTAACCACTTGCTGGTCTGTAATAAAACATACATAATTAGATTAACATTGAATTTTGATCTGCTGAAACTAATATGCAAAATATAATTAAGAAATATGCTCAAAAGTAAATTAAAATTCATATTTTTTTGTTAAATATTCTTCGCCTGATTTGAGTGAAAAGCGTTGCTCCATTTTGGATCAATTAACAACTTAAATAATCTTTCTGGTAAAACAAAGTGATGCACTCACTATATTGGTCTAGACCAACATCAAATGATAAATTTCCAAAAATTATTTTCAGTCCTATCATGTCCCTTTAATCTAGTAAGATTTAAGGGTTTTTTTTTTTATTGTAAAATCACTGAGCAAAAAATTTAATCCTGTTCTTATTAAAATTCATGACTATTTCATGAAAGTTTAGAATATGCCAAACACCCTCATGATGCAAAATACAAATGTGATTTAGTCAGGTTCACTGACAAATGGACATTATATTGGTAATTATTAACATCTTTAAAGGGACTCCACTGAGGTTTTTTTGACATGATGGGACTGATAATATTTTGAGATTAATATTCCATTTGATATAGGTCTAGACCAATAACTTAAGTGCAAAATTTCAGATCATTTGCTCTCTCTGTTTTTCCAGAATAATTATTTTAATTGTGAAAATTGTGCATTGCAACACTTTTCACTTCAATTGGGCTTAAAATAGCACAAAAATATGCTTATGCTTTTCAATTTATTTTTTGGAATATTACTTTATAATCTTCTGCATACCTTTCTGTTTTAATTGCCCCAGCTGATTTATGAAAGAAATTAAAATCTAACATTTAGGGCTTTTGACCTCCTGTTGAGTTCCTTAAATATACAAGAAGAGAGAGATATTTTGTTCCAGTTTTTTTTAGAAAATATGGCCAAAGTTCAAGTCTTGGTACAGTTTTTCTTTATGTCATCAGACTGCATGGCTCGATAAAAGCATATAATTATCAACCAAGACAAACAAATGAACAGGTCTTCAGAAATACAAATAAAGCGAATCGGAAGTTTGTCTTCTGAAATGATTCGTCTTGTACAAGATGCAGCTTGTTTTCTTATCCCTCTTTAATCATATTGTATAATATGTTAGTTATGTAGATGTAGAACGTACTGAATCTTAGATTCTGGAGGTGTTTATATAGACTTCAGGGATAGAAATTGGCCACATATAACCATGCTTACATATCATGAGGCAATAAGTTCAAACAATTAAATACAGTGTAACAATTCACAGAATTCCATTCCCTGGGTGACTAATCTGTTGGCAATTTAACTAGGGACAATTTTGCTATATCAGTTAAGTTCTTAGACTCACAATATTATCAATAAGCTGACACTGATATAACATACGCTGATAAAAAATGTATACAAGAGTGTCTGTGCATTTAATTTCTGGTTTGTGTGACTGCTTTAACAGTTTATCAGGCAAAGATTGTATGACTGCTGTAATAGTTTATCAAAGAAACAATATAGCTTCAGTGTGTCTCCCTTCTTGGGACTGTTTAAAAAGTTTATCAGAGAAACAGTGTAACTTAATTCTAGAAATAGGAATCAGAACCTGTGTCTTCTTTTCATTGTTTAAATCACTGCATGAACAAACAAATGGTGTATCTTCAATCAGTCTGTAGCTATGTTTGTATTATTGTTGCAACAGTTTACCAGACAAACAAATGGTATAACTTAACCCTAGAGATAGGAAAACAAAGTCTGTAGCTTTATTAGTTTGTGTAACTTTTGAAAAAGTTTGTCAGACAAACAAAATTGTGTAAATGGAACATAATTCTAGAAATAAGAAATGGAACCTCTGGCTTTCCCATCCAGTTTGTATGACTGCATTTTAATTTTACTCTTTATCTGATCAAAAAAGTTTGTTTAACTTAGGGAAACTGTTAACAATCAAAAAGTAGACACTTCACAGTGGCTGACATAGGATACAGAGGAATCTAGTTTCTAACTTTGAGCATTTAATGCTCTATTCTAGGCAATTCTAGCGACACATTGTTAGTTTGATTGAAGCTGACAATTGGCAACAATGCTTCAATGTATTTACAAATTGATTTCCTTCTTCTATAATGACTGGTCAAGGGTGCATTATTTCTTTACTAATGAAAGTTCAATGTTTCTGAATAAACTGCTAAAACTGATCATACAAGCATCGAGAAAGTCATTCACAAAATTACAAGAGCCGAATGTGGTGTTAATGCTCGCTCTTCAGGGCACATTCTATAATAACCATTATTTGGTAATATCTAAGGGGCATATCTAATATATTTGCTCAGTAATGTCTTTATCTACAATTTGCCTTGCCGTAATAATAAATAATACCAAGTTTCATGTTTAAAACTTCGAAATTTTCCTACTTATTAAGCCATTTAAAAAATTGTTTTAAAGGGAATTTATTCTATTGAGCATAACTCCTACAACTATTGCTTTCATATAAAATGCCCAATTCTTGCAACTGCATCTTGTCTAAATAAGTAGTTCATTTAAGTTTGGTGCTGATCCCTTTCAAAATTTTTGAATAATCAGCTCAATAAAAGTTTTTGACACAATGACACAGGCAAGCTAAAAATGGCTTTGGTACAAATAACAAAACAAAATTATCATTAAAACAATTACAGTAAAAACTGAGCGAATTTCTTTACTTTAACCAGCAACATGACAATCTCAAATTTTGCCCGTTGGGAGACATGAGAAGTTTATTGGTGAAGTTTCATGAAACATAAGAAGCGATTCCTTCATCTAATTTGGCAGCCATTTAAAAAAAAGGGAAGATCTTTAAACATAACAAGCTTGGTGATCACTGCTTACACTGGTGTTGAGAGACTTTCTTGGGAATTCTTCTATTATCACACATTTCCAGACATGTTTAAACATGATCAATATATTTTAAAAGAAGATGAGTTGTTTTGAGTCAAAATTAGTTAACAAGATATCGCTTTTACAAAACATGTTTTTAAGTTACTTGATATACCATAAATAATTCATAGAAACATAACTCATGCTGTTATTATGAGATGCAATGTTTGGACATTGTTTAATTTTTGGGTATGATATGGTAGCTAACTGGAGCTGAAAATGTAACTGCCTTTAGTAATTTAATTTCCAATAACTGATACAGTCTTGTTTGACTTCATTGCTCAAATTCTATCAAGAGGTTTTGTTACTGTTATGACATGCAGCAGTTTCATTCATTGTTAATCTATACATGCAAAATTATTCTGCAAATCATCTATATAAGATATGTATCAATATTTACAGTCTCCTTGATTGAGTAATCAAAGTACTTGAAGTACTGGTACAAAGAATTGTTACTGAGGGGACCTTAAAGCTCTTTTTTTAAATATCTAACCCTTACCACACTTAAATATACCTTGAATGCACTTGTCCATCTTTCAATCTGGCCCAAACCATTTAACATATTTAGGGAGAATTCTTAAATAGCAAACACAGTGCAGACCATGATCTGACTGAGGGCATGGGTAGAATCTGTTGCCTCAAGCAGGCTAAGAACAAAATGCTCAAAAAGGGGAAATAAAATCCTCAGTATGTGTCATATGAATACCATTAAGTAGTGTCAATTTCTTCACTATTAACATTTTGCTGATTCCTGCAGCCAGCATTCTTACAGTTAATTTATTTATGTGTCTTGAAATGCTGGCTATATATGAGCCGTGTCACAACAAAACCAACATAATGGGTGTGCGACCAGCATGGATCCAGACCAGCCTGTTCACTATCAGTTTCTCGTTAAAAGGGTTGGTAAGCGAACAGCATGGATCCTGATCAGACTGCGCGGATGCACAGGCTGGTCTGGATCCATGCTGGTGGCAAACCCACTATGTTGGTTTTGTTGTGACACGGCTCATATAAAAATAATTAAGAGAGAAGATCGAGAAATACGAGAAATGCGGTGTCATATCTGGAGGAAAATTAAACAAAACCTGTATAAGTAATGTTTCAATTTTCTGTAATTATTATCAATTTTAGGAAAACCTAGAAGAAAATTAGAAATGTCTCAGTTCTTCAAAATTGTAATATATAAAAGCAGACCATTTCACAGTCTTCGAACTACAGGTATATTCATTTAAATGCTAGATGTGATAATGACTGTCCCAAATTAAAAGCAAGTTTATAAAACAAACTCAAGGGGTACGAGTTGAATTGACTTATAATTAACACTACATGTAAGTGTAGGCAGCAACAGATTCCATTTTAAACCCAAATCCAGAAAAAAGAAAAGGGGCATTTTGTACCGTCTAATCATATTTTGCACTGTCAAGCTATTCAGTCAGTAAAATTTTTGAAAATTTTTTCCCTTTAAATTTTGGAATTTTGGGTCCGAATTAAAAGGGTTGGACAACCCAAATTTAAAGTTTTTAGGGAGAAAAAGGGTTAATGCAAATTTGGATACACCAAGTGTTTAGAATATGACTACAATAAAATTATACCCCCTTACAGATGATGAAAAACTTAAATCAGACTTCAACATTTCCTTAAAATTTTGCCACCCAAAACAAAAAAATAGGGGGCTTTTTCCCGTTTTTTTTCAATCAGCAGACGGTGTGACCCATGATACCCTGATCCAAATTTAACATAAAGAGACGCCTGGACAAAGTGTTGAACGGGTTTAAATTTTTAATATACCCCCAAAAAAATAAAAATCAAAATTGTGATTGAAAATAGGCCCCAAAAAAGGGAACTTGGGAAATTTTTTTTCCTTTTTTTTAAAAATTGTTTTTCATTGGGGTTTTTTGTTTTTTATAAATGAAAAACCCGGTTAAAAGGCCCTTTAATTTTTATAAAACTTTTTTGAAAGGAAATAATGCGCCCCCATTTTTAAAAATTTCCCAAAAATTTTTGGGTCTTAAAGGGCAGATGAAATGTTTCCCCATATAATAAAAAGCACTGATTCCTGATTCATTACATATGAGCCCCAGAAAAAAACTTGTGTAAAATAAAATGCCCTTTTTATTTCCCCCAAAAACGGGCCTTTTTCAAACTGTCCCTAGCTTTTTCTGTTTAGAAATTTTTCAGGAAATTTCCCCAAAAAATCGGTTTTTTTTTTTAAACTATTCCTTAAACTTGTGGTCTTTTCATTGACTTATAAAGTCAAGTTGAAAGATTATTATATTTATGATTTAGAACCTATATGTTTAGTCTGTATTATACTGAAAATATCATGTATAAAATATCTAATCAAGTAGATATCTAATGCAAGCCTTACTATTGAGATAAAAACAAAAACAATAAGAATAAAAATTTTAAAAAATTGTAAAATTTTTCTAAAAGAATCAAATACAATGTTGCTGGTCAGCATTTTTATTCGGCTATAAACAATGGTCACACAATGCCATCACAATTCTGCATCAAACTAGAAAGCAATATCGAAAACTGAGTTAGTATGTTAACTTATGCAGCATACCTCAAGACAGAAAGTTAGAATATTATTTAATAATTGACATCATAATTACAAGTCAAATATCATTCCTGCAAGACAAATGTCAGATATCATTATAGCAAGTCAGATAACATAATTGCAAGTCAGATGTCAGATATTGTTCTTGCAAGTCAGGTATTGTTCTTGCAAGTCAGATATTGTTCTTGCAAGTCAGATATTGTTCTTGCAAGTCAGATATTGTTCTTGCAAGTAAGATATTGTTCTTGCAGTCAGATATTGTTCTTGCAAGTCAGATATTGTTCTTGCAAGTAAGATATTGTTCTTGCAACTCAGATATCATTATTGCAGATCAGATATTGTTCTTGCAAGTCAGATATTGTTCTTGCAAGTCAGGTATTGTACTTGCAAGTCAGATATTGTTCTTGCAAGTCAGATACTGTTCTTGCAAGTCAGATATTGTTCTTGCAAGTCAGATACTGTTCTTGCAAGTCAGATATTGTTCTTGCAAGTCAGATATCATTATTGCAAATCAGACATAACTCTTGCAAATCAGACATAACTCTTGCAAGTCAGATACTGTTATATCAAGTTAAACATCATAGTGCAAAGTCAGATATCATTTTTTTCAGGTCATAAAACATTATGGAAAGTCAGATATCAGAATTTTATGCCAGATATGGTAACACCAAGTCAGGTATGATAATAACTACAAGTCGGATATCATAACTACAAGTCAGAAATCAATACAGCATGTCAAGAAGGCAAGGCAAAATGCGTTATAACACAGGAAGGGCCTCATAACTGTAAAATTAAACTACTCATTAATACCGATTGTCAGATCTGAAACAGAAATTAGGAAGAATCCTCAATTAGAGAAGATAATTCAAAGCCCTTAAGACTGTACAAAAAGTATAAGGAAAATATAATTAATAAGAATGTACAGAATTTTTTAACTTTTACACTATTAAAATTTTGTAGTAAAATTAGGAGAAATAGCTAAGAGAGAGTTACATAACTTAAAATAAGAGCCATAACTTGATGAAAATTAAAATACATAAATAAAGGCCCATAACTCAATGAAAACTATAATACATAAAATAAAGAGCCATAACTCACTGAAGACTAAATTACATTAAATTAAGGGCCATAACTCAATGAAAACTAAAATACAAAAAATAAAGGGCCATAACTCAATGAAAACTAAAAATACATAAAACAAGAAACATGGCAATGCCATGAAACCAGGTTTTCAATTATCGCCATTGTAGATAAATATGTTGTATTTGAAATACAAATACAAGCAACAAACAATGTAACTATGTGCAATGTAAAACATGAATAATGTAGGAGGAATTGCCACTGAAGAAGTGTTCACTATAATATTATGTATAAGGAAAAAAACAAAGGGCCATAATTAGGTCAAAAACTATCCAATCACAAAACCCCGACAATATGTGCCAGGGTGCTTGATGACAAAGCTTCTGTGAAAGTTTGAACAAAATCCGTTGAGAAATGTAGGACGAGTTCAGCACAGAAGAATTTGTTCACTATAATTATATTTGATAATTCTGTATAATGAAAAACAAGTTACAAAGTAGACATGAAATAATATATCATATCTTTTTTAAATTACCTCCAAAGATGATATGACCTTTGACTGCCAAATCAAGTTAAAATCATGTAAACAGGATTTTCAAATGTTAATGTCACTGTGACCTTGACCTTGGAGCCAGCCATGCGGAACATGCGTTCTGCACGTCATCTTGATGTGTAAACATTTGTCTGAAGTTTCATCAAAATTCTTCAAAGGGTTGAAGAGTTACAGAGCGGACAGGATTTTCAATGTTAATGTCACTGTGACCTTGACCTTGGAGCCAGCCATGCGGAACATGCGTTCTGCACGTCATCTTGATGTGGTAAACATTTGTCTGAAGTTTCATCAAAATTCTTCAAAGGGTTGAAGAGTTACAGAGCGGGACAGGATTTTCAATGTTAATGTCACTGTGACCTTGACCTTGGAGCCAGCCATGCGGAACATGCGTTCTGCACGTCATCTTGATGTGGTAAACATTTGTCTGAAGTTTCATCAAAATTCTTCAAAGGGTTGAAGAGTTACAGAGCGGACACAATTTCGTTTGACGCCCGCCCGCCCATCCGCCCGCCATACCCCAATCTAATAACCAGGATTTTCAAAATTGAAAACCTGGTTAATAAAGGGCCATAAGTCAATGAAAACTAAAAATACATAAAATAAAGGGCCATAACTCGATGAACAATTAACAAATCATCTCAGATATCCTATACACAAAAATAATCAAGACAAAGTTTTGTGTTGGTAAGATAGCCAGAAAGAACATAGACAAATAAAATGAAGCCTTAACAATTCCTCTTATACTTAATATGGGAAGCACAAAATGGAAATATAATTATAATCAAATATATCACGGATTTTTTTTTGTTTCTTATTTTGTCAAGACATAGATCATGTCTGAATAGCACTAAATGAAAACCATTTACATGTGTAAACAGATAAAGTCAACTCCTTATGGGAATACATTGATGGAAGATTTCTGTCGCTTTCTTACAGAAAAGTATGATCACTCATTATAGGGTGTTATGAGAAAAAAAAGATTAGACACGGAAACAAAGTATCAAAATATATATATCATTCTTTATAAAATACACGGAGGAATTCTGGGCAGTAATAATATTTGGTTTATACAGAATTTATCTTAGTTTGATTGTGTATGAAGCTATAAGCTTATAGACACACTTTCAATCCATTCATCAGGAACCAACCAGTACTGAGCAATGAGTGTAAAGTTTCTTGCTCAAAGAAGCAACAACTTGCTCCTGAGCGGGTTCGAACACACACGACAAGCAATCATTAGATTACTAATCCGATGCGCTAACCACTCAGCAACCATGTCGCAACTTAAAATAATTATATTTAAATTTTCTAAAAGAAAAGGTTCACAATCAAATGAAGTCATGACCAAGTAAATCTGAAAAACTATTACCATGCTAAATTTGTAGGATGGACTAGTCCTGCATTTAAATAGGACCTGACCATTGTTATTTTATAAGGGGTGTTGATATCAAAATGTTAAAATTTAGAAGCCGGCAGTATAGGGTCCTGTCAGACAGCATGGGAACGGATAAGCTGAATCAGCTAAATCATAATGGCTTAAGCAAATTATCAATGCTAGCAGACAAAATGGTTAATCAAACTTTTACAGCAGTTCAAAGCACAATAAATTATATTCAAACTTATATATGGCAATATTGACTGTTCTGATTTCACCCTCTACTGCCTCTTTATTGCCAACTTGCTGCTGAAATTGCTCCATAGGGATTTATGATTTAAAAGAATATTGTAGCCAATGATCACTCAAAAGAAAGCTCTCAGCTAAAAGAGTATTGATGACTTATAACTTAAGATGATTTTATATTTAATCTATGATGATTTATGATAATCTTATATGGAAATCAATTAAATGAAGTCTTCCAAATTAACTGCAGGCCCAGTCCATTTCGCAAATTCAGCAGGTTGAAGGTATTTATACATCTGAAATATTGCTGACTCAGATTACAGTATTTTACTGTTTAAGGATATATGATGTTGTAATATAAAGTTATACAACTTACGCAAAGTTTCCATCCTTGTACAAGTTAAATGCCTGTAGTATGAGTGTAATGAGGGCCATCACTGGCTTAATCAGACAAAACTGTAGGGTGGCCTGAAATATACATAAATATATACAACATTATACATTATAAATGTACAACAGTGAAAAAGTGGTGGTGAAATATCAAAATTTATATCTTGGCAACAAATGACCATATTGCATAATTCATTTTCCTTCAGATTTTCATTTTAATAATAATGAAATACTGAAATTTTAATATTCTTTATTTCAAGACATATTTGCATTTTAATCTACTGAAATGTCATATAAATAGAAATTACAAGGAAAACTTTATATTTTTTACAGAAGACATATTAATGTAATTCCAACATACTCCCTACAAATAGATAACTTAGTGGCGGCATGGCCAAGTGGTTAACATGTCAGACTAGTAATCTAAGGATTGCTAGCTGCGTGGGTTCAAACCCCGTCAGTGGTGACCCTATGTTTCCTTGAGCAAAAAACTTTAAATTAATTGCTCAGTACTGGCTGATTCAAAAAATGGATTTGATAGTGTGAATATAAGCTTACAGCTTCCTTCACAATCAAATTAAAAAAAATTCTGTATAAACTAAAATCATAACATCATGATTACAATTTCTTACAAGTCATTCAATTTCTTTGTTATCTCGTAAAACTGGCAATTAATTTCTGTAACTATAAATTAATTTCACAGTATAATTACAGTATATTCTTTTGACAAAAATGATAAAAACATTCAAGTCAAGTCAAACAAGAACCGGTTGAACCGGGTGATGCTCCCCGAGAAGGTTCTGGACACAGGAAAGTATAAAAAAAATGAACAAACGGCAAAAACTCCAAAATTAGGCAAAGCGGAGTTATGTTTTTTTGCACTGCACTTCTATTCAATGAGATCTATCTATCTATAAAGTTTCCTGATGATATCAGAATTATGTCCCGGGTAAAAGTCAGTGTAAAAATGAACAAAGGGCAATAACTCCAAAATTAGACCAGGCTTTGTTTAGGTTCTTTAAGCATTGCAATTCTATCCAATTATATCTAGCTACCTACAAAGTTTCATGTTGATATCTCTAATAGTTTTAAAGTATTGTCCAGGACAAAAGTCAAAAAGTAAAAATAAACAAAGGGCAATCACTTCAAAATAAGGCAAGGCAGAGTAACGGTTCTTGTGCACTGCACACCTACTCAATAAGATATATCTAACTGCAAAGTTTCATGTTGATACCTCTTATACTTTTAGAGTTATGTCCCGGACAAATTTCAAAGTGTAAAATAAACAAAGGGGGATAATTAAAAAATTAGGCAAGGCAGAGTTACGGTTCTTGTGCACTGCACACCTACTCAATGAGATCTATCTACCTACAAAATTTCATGTTGATACCTCTTATACTTTTAGAGTTATGTCCCGGACAAAGTTCAAAGTGTAAAATAAACAAAGGGGGATAATTCAAAAATAAGACAAGGCAGAGTTACGGTTCTTGTGCACTGCACACCTACTCAATGAGATCTATCTACCTACAAAGTTTCATGTTGATACCTCTAATACTTTAAGAGTTATGTCCCGGACAAATTTCAAAGTGTAAAATAAACAAAGGGGGGTAATTCAAAAATTTGGCAAGGCAGAGTTACGGTTCTTTTGCACTGCACACCTACTCAATGAGATCTATCTACCTACAAAGTTTCATGTTGATACCTCTAATACTTTAAGAGTTATGTCCCGGACAAAGTTCAAAGTGTAAAATAAACAAAGGGGGATAATTCAAAAATTAGGCAATGCAGAGTTATGGTTCTTGTGCACTGCACACCTACTCAATAAGATCTATCTACCTACAAAGTTTCATGTTGATACCTCTTATACTGTTAGAGTTATGTCCCGGACAAAGTTCAAAGTGTAAAAATAAACAAAGGGGAATAATTCAAAAATTAGGCAAGGCAGAGTTACGGTTCTTATGCACTGCACACCTACTCAATGAGATCTATCTACCTACAAAGTTTCATGTTGATACCTCTTGTTGTTTCAAAGTTATGTCCCGGACAAGAAAAGGGGACGGACGGACGGACGGACAAGGCGGCGACTATATGCTCCCCCGAAATTTTTTCGGGAAGCATAATAAAAAAGTTCCACTATAAAAAGCTCTCATTTTTATTACTGTTTTCCCAACAAAAGGTAATCATTTCTTATTTTCAAAAATGTTTAGTCATGTAATGCTATATATTTATGTCATTTTAAAATGGATCATAAAGAAGAGCGTTGGGTTTCCCATTTACCCTTAACTTGCTGAATCTTGCAATGAATTTGCCCAGCTTTGAATATAGAACAGTCCATTCAAAGTTAAAGGGGTTCTAATATAAAAGTACAAAAATTGAGCAGCCGACAGTATCGAGCCTGGTCAGACTGAACAACAATACAGGCTGGCCTGGCTGTATATTGGTGGCAAGGGCTAATTATTATTCATTACCGCAAGTTAAGACTGACGCAGGAAATAATAAAATTATTTTATGTTAAGGTGAACTTTTTTATGTTTAATTTAAGTCATAGTTTAAACGCATTGGCAATTTTACAAAAAGCAACATCTAGGACCATATCTTGATAATGTAAGTCACAGGTAATTGTGAACAATTTTATGTCATTAAAAAAGAAATTGCAAACTAATAAAAAGTCAATTTAAACAAGGAATTTTTATAAAACACAAATTTCCCTTGCTAAAAATGTTATGTATCACAAAAATATAAATTTTGTCTTGAATACTGAAAGTTAACCTTGAAAGTGACAAGGTTATTTAGGGGTCAAATTTCAACATATGATATGAAGTTGAAATTAAATTTATAGGTGAATGAAGGTTAAAACAGTTAAAACAGCTCACTTACAAACGAATAACATGGAATCAAACTTTTATTTTTAAGTTTTATGGAAAAAAAAAAACACCACACATCCAAAGATGTGTTGCTTTAAATTTAAATAGTAGGGACAGAAAAACAGGAAGGACAAACAAAATGACAAAACCTGTGATCTTTCATTGCAGGATCATAAAAATATTGCTTTTTATGAAAACGTTTTTTATAAAGCAAGGCTGCTTTTCTATAATGTATATCACTTATATTGTGAATTTCTTGTCCTTATGAACGTTTTTGGGAGTTTTCATAATATAGACATACAGGCAAAATTAAAACTGTTCAATGGAATTTCTTGAAACTTGGCATATTGTTAGAATATAATAATAAAAACATTTTAAGGGAAACAAATTGGGGGAATCTTTAAGGTCATCAAGGTCATACAATCTGTATATAGCTCACCTGTTTACAGAACCTGAGGAACCCGATAGTATATTGTCTTCCAGCGAGACAGCACGTACACCACAGCCAGCTTGACCTGAAATATATGTCATAAATATACTGATTTATACCTTTAATAATTCCCTAGCTGCCATCATAAATCTTCACATGAAATTCCTCCAGGAAAATGTCAGATATTTATCTTCTTTTCTTTTTAAATATTGCTGATACAGAAATTTTTCAATTCAAGGATAAACAAGAGATGCCACCACAGTCTACTGTTTTGTCTATAAATGGGCAGCGTGATGGGTCTACAAGGTTAAGTCTATATGTCCCTCCACCCCCCTGTCACCCGAGTACAGGGCATATCAATTGCCATCAGCTTAAAATTTTGTCTAAAAGACTATTCATTAGATGTAGTAGCAGTAAATCAAACTTGAAATTCCCAGACTTGTTGTCAAAACAGTGGGTCCATCAGATGAATGTGGGCAACTGATTATGTGCATGTGTCATGCATACACGTAATATTATATCAAACCTTTGAAAGACTACTATATATCAAACCTTTGATACTACTATAAATGGGCAGTAAGTCTAGGAAGAAATATCTTGAGTGCATTTAGATCATGATATTCACATAGGTTCCATATTGATTCTTGCTAGATTTACATTATTTGAAATTTGGATTACTGTTTCTAGGTGTCTGGAAATGTGAGGCAAACATACTATCACTTACTACCAAATATAATTACCATAATTATGCAATAATTATAGGAAATAGCAGAATCCAGGATTTAAGAGTTATAGACACTACACAAAAGCTATACTTTTTGGTGGTGTGTGTGGGGAGAAGGGGGGGTTGGAGAGAGGAAGAAGGAATGACAAACAGTTTGGGGTGGGGGAATCAGTGGGGGTGAGGGAACCAGTGGGGGTGAGGGGATTGGGATAGAACAAGTTGGAATAATGATAACCAGTGTACAATAATTATTCAAAAACTTGATTTCCAAATCTCTGTTAGATCAATTTTCTGGTAACATCAGAAATACTGTATTCACAAGCACCCAGTGAAAATTGTCTGTGGGGGATATTTAATTATCTAAAATGATGCAAAGGAGAAAGCTTCAATCCAAATGCCTTCACAAACAAAAGGAAAATACACTGATATTGATAAATCTCTGCCCAAGATAAGAAAAATTCCTTGGGCAACATTCCATAATCACATGAATAAAGGGGAGATTGTTAAATACAGATTACAAAAATAATTATGTTTAAGCAGAAAGTATTTGAACAAGAATAAATTTAAGTTTACTGTGAAAACCATTAGTTATAAATTTTTTTGTAAAAGCAACAACTGAAACTCTTTGAAATCTAACTAAAATAACAACATCTGCTATGTCTGACCAAGCTCTATACAGTAGTTTGTTTAAATGAAAATTTTTTGTTATAATTTGGGGGCAGGACAGGTTATCAGAAATATTCCATGTATCACTGTTACTAAAAGCTCCTACCTTTTGATATAAATGGACAAGTCCAAATTCAAAGAAGAAGAAGTAAACTATTTAAATTCAATGGGGGATACTGGGTAATTGCAAAAAAACAACTTTCACTAGAAATGCACTAAAAGATATATATATATTTTTTTAAGTTCAGTTTTATGTTGCACCAACATAGTATAGGTCATATGGTGACTCTGGAGGAAGACCACAGACCACCTTCTGTGCTTTATTTCAGGCATGAGTGACATAAACAGATATAACCAGATAAAACATTATACAGCTGTGCTAAAGAGTGTAAGTTGAAAGTTTAATACTGGTCCATTCACAGAGAGTACGAACCCTGTGTGCTAAACAAAATTATTAACCAATACCACTTATATAACGGTCCAATTGAATAATCATAGTACTAGACTCAATTTGTATGCTCTGTCCCATTTAATTCCTTTGGTGATACGATCGCCGGCCTATTATGGATAGATAGAAACTAGTCATATTTCTTGACTACTCCAGACTTCGGCAAATATCCTGCTATCAAATTCCATCACTAGACACAGAATCATTTAGAAAACGTAAGCAGACCTATTGATAGACATTATGTTACGAGATCAATTTTAAACACCATTAGATATTGTATAAGAGCATTAATTTATACATCATGTTATTTATATCTTAGCATGCTTTTTTTTTTCGTCGGTGTTGTTTTGTTTTAAAGACATGTAATAAATCACTCAATTTCAGAGATCTAATGAAATAAATCACTTTGTCATCATGAATCTCAAGCGTTCTCAAAAATCAGCAATAATTTAAGGGAATAAAAACTGGTTAAAACTAGATTCTGAGGGCATCTGCAGAGCAGAATTATAAAAAGTCTTGAAAATTGTTACTGATGAATGAAGATGAATAAATATCAATCTTTGAATACTTCACAAAAATGCAATTGGGATTCATTTCAACCTTTCTTCAACAAGAGCTGTCAGTAGGACAATGTGCTCAACTATTCTCAGCATTGGATAGTAAAACAAGAGCATGGATTATGCAGAATTTTCCAAGTTCAAAAAGGGCCATAATTCTGTCAATATACCTGTTAGAAATATTGACCTAATGCAGTGACCTCCCATTATGCTCTCAAATAAGTGTGTGAAGTTTAAACCCATTCCTTTCAGTAGTTTTTGAGATACCAACTTGCACGCAAAAACTTAACCAAAGTGTGATGACGACAATGGCAACACAAACCACAGGGTAAGTAAAATAGCTCTCATTATTCTTCTAATAATCTACCCTTCTAATAGTCAACCTAAAAATAATTATAAGATTCCCTGCTCGGTTGACACACATTCCAATTTTGATAGCAATCAAATAGAAGTCAAAAAGGGGCATAATTTTGCAAAAAATAATTGTAGAATTATCTGCCCTTTTGATAACATTATATAATAGTTACCAAGAAATCCAACTTTAAAGTTTATAGCATTGATAGTTCTTGAGGAAATGACCTTTGTTAATGGAAAGGTTAGCTGATGCTGATGCCAATACCAACACGAGGGTAATGACAACAACTTGTTTTTTTTCTTTAAATAATGGCACTATAAACTGGCAACATCCTATATAACCACACTGTATTTTGTCAGATATGAGCTAAAACTGGCAACATCCTATATAACCACACTGTATTTTGTCAGATATGAGCTAAAACTGGCAATATCCTATATAACCACACTGAATTTTGTCAGATATGAGCTAAAACTGGCAACATCCTATATAACCACACTGTCTTTTGTCAGATATGACCTAAAAACTAGCAACATCCTATATAACCACACTGTCTTTTGTCAGATATGACAAAAAATCTACAGTCTTAATAAATACTTGTTAACGTTCCAATTTATTACTGAATGCGTTTTATGGCGTTAAGCAGACAGGAACAGTCTGTTGGTGTTTGTGGATTATTCTTACTTTGTGTATTGGGTTTTGCCTTCTAATTTCTGACATGATGGTAACTTTTCACCCCCTCAGATATTCATAGCACAACTAGGAAGTCTATAAATGACAAATGCTTGAAATCTCAAAACAATGAGAAAGAAATACAATGTCGACATCTTCAATCAATAAGTTTCATTATAATTGAAAACAATATCAAAAATAATTTCTGTAGAGACAGAAGCACGTAGTGACAGATGGTGATGATAAATAAACTGGTGCTGCATGCATGTTTAATTTGGCCTTTCATACAAGACATTGGAAGTTTTCAGACTAAATAAGAGGATAATAGTAGTGTTATTATAATTGTATATCTAGATGGAATTTCTTTTGAATAAAAATTTGTCAACATTAACATGAAATGGTTTTCATATTCTTATGTTTGTTTCTCGAATGAGTTGTAACATGTCTCTGTTATTTAACGCTCATAAGTTTTGTACATTAAAAAAGAATAAAATGTTCCAGAACAAAATATTATTCTGCTTTTTTAAGTAGGATTTTATCCATTTAGCAATGATTTCGTGCATGTTACATTTTGTTCTTAAGGCAATTTACTACCATATTTCATTCATACACGCATTTTCTTTTTTAAAATTTAAACAAAATTTTTAAAGCACATAATTTACAGCTTTACAATGTATACACTTTAAATTCACACTGACAATGTCAAGGTAAAAAAGAACCTTTATAGCAGCTTCAAGTACAAATTCATCCACAATTCTGGTACAAGTCAGCAACTCATTACATGTATGTAGAGCAATTATTCTCATATAAACAAAATTCAGCAGACCTGGCAAGATTCAAACCTAAAGTCAAGAGGGGCAAAGAGAATACAACCGTGGCCACTTTGCATTATTGGCCCCAATTAAATATTTGGATCAAAGTAATTAAACAGAAACAGTTAATATTTATCAATTTATCCTACATACATGTAATTGAGTCAATGTAGATCGATCATTCAATTTATTCATCATTCCTGTTTGGTACCTTAACCCCAACAGCTATCCATGAGGCTGCCATAGTGTAATTATACTCATATCTGTATACAGAGTCTACTTTATGAGAGGTATGGTTTATTTAAAGTACTTCTTGACATTTTAATGAACAAAATTATATAGCAGTTTTTCTTACTTTCAACAAAGACAAAAGGCGCATGAAAGTACTGATCAATAAGTATGCATTTATTTATCCCCCTATGACATAACATTACAATTACAACACAATTTCCCCTCAACATTCCCCAAATGCTTGAAAAAAAATCACCAACTGTCTTAACTGTCTGGATAACATGTAACTAGAAAGAAAACTGTTCTTTTCTTTTGATTATACAAATAACCATGAAACTCATTCTTTTCTTTTTATCTCCGTTTATCATATTTGCTCTATTGTACAACTCTGTCCAACAATCTTCAATAAGGTTTTTATATATATATATGATTCAATTGTCTTACAATAAAAGCTGTAACTAGAAACACGAAAGGACACAGATGCCCCCAAATTTCTCTGTTACTGACCATCAGCATGTTGGCAGAACAGCGTGACTGTTGTACAAAGGCAAATCTATACAGCCCCCGACCCCTCCTAAGTGAGGGCACAAAACCAAGCCGCCATTCCAAAAAAAAAACTTACCTTCGTAACAATCTCTAACACTGTCAAAGTAGACATAGTAATTGTCATTGCTGAAGAACATGAGGCTGAGAAATGATGTGAAGCTATAGATTGGTACAATAAATAAAATACGAATAATCCATCTCTGCTCGTTTGGACACGTGTAATATCGTAGGTGAAGGTATATCTGAAAATATAAAACATTTCTACATTAATATACATTGTATCATAATTTGGACACCTTTCTATTGAAAGTGTGTTAGAGTTAAATCGTATACCTATACATGCCCAGTGTGTTAACTGGAGTGCAGGATTTAAGTTACCCGCACTTGAGTCACCACACTGTCTGCCGAGGATAAAAATAGAGCATGCTCGTTAATTGGCTTATTTTTTTCTGGGACTTACATATCAGGATGACAAGGAAAGGGATACAGATAGAAAAGTCATATTGCTTGTACAATGCTGACTTTTTTCTGGGGTTTCATACTGTGACGACAGGGTAAGTGTTTTTATTTTTGTCTATCAAAAGAGCAAGAACATCAAAACACTTGGCAATCTGATTTTAGTAAAACTGACTGACCAACCAACAACAACAACAACATTAAAGCAATATACTTCCCATCTTCTTTGATAGAAGGGCATACAAATTCAACAGGCAAGAAAATTATTATAATTCTCAGTATCACGCAAGATTCTTCAAATAAGTTAATACACTAGAGAATTTTACTTGTTATCAAATATCATGCACACTTATTGTTTTGAAATATGAAAGATTAAAAATAAGTCTGCGAAAACTTTCTGTAGAAAGGTTTTTATATCGTTCATTTTTACTGGATGATATAGCACTTACTTTTGAGTCAATCATTTTATGAAAAGTCATGCAATTTTTAAGACAAATACTTTTTAAGAAAAAACCTATGACCCAAGAGACTGACTAAAACAATAAATTGAGTGACTAATATACAAATATGGACTTTTTAGCTGTTGAATATGATGTGATATGTACTGGAAAAATTAATATTGACCGAGGCGATAGCCGAGGTCAATATTAATTTTTCAGTACATATCACATCATATTCAACAGCTAAAAAGTACATATCTGTTTTATTATATAATCTATAAATAGCTTTTATATGGCTTATCACATCTGCCATTGCATACGACAGGAAATCATTATTTTTTAGCTTGTCTACTGTTTCCATAATTTGGCCCTTTCCATTGGCATGCTAATCCCTATTATTCTTAAAAATGAAAAGCGGTAACTAAAATAGACTTATTTGACTCTTGTACACCCATCAGAATAATAACAACAAACTTGGCGTGACATCACGTCAAAGTTTCGCGTCTTTTAGGGATTTCCAGAAAATCTATTTTTAGAAGAAAAACCGGTGAATATACTCTGAAAGTCTATTTTTAGGAAAAAACAGTGAATATACTCTGATATTGACCTGTTATTTTTTACAAAAAGTTGCTTGTTAGCCAATCAGGGAAAGGCATTTCAAAGCTATTTATAGATTATATAATAAACATCGAATATTGAATGGTAAAAACACCAGAGTCAAAGTGCCCTTACTGTCTGACACAAATAACATCAACTTCAATATTGACTGAACAGTCTGTAATGAACACTTCAACAGCAGATGAACTTGTCAATTTTCTTGTCTCGTTACCATTAAATTGATTATAGAGTTACTTTACCTAGCCTCGTTATTAGTTTTATTTTCTACGCATTTTAACGACAACTGATATATCATATAATAACCAAATAAGCTTTTTTTCTTCTACAAATCAGATAGAAAAATGGGCATTAATATCAATCAAAATGAGAAAAAGATCTCGGGAAAATCTTAAGCATTCAAAACCTAGCACTAAATCCATCATTTCTTAGAAAAGTACGGCAGTAATATGTTTCAATAATCCGCCCACACCATTGCCTAATTTAGGAAGATACAAAAGAGGAACCCCAAGATGTTGATACTATCAAACAAAATGAGAAAAAGATTTCAGGAAATGTAATACATTTAAAACCTAGCAATGTATCCATCAATTCTAAAGAAAATATCAGGTAAAATTGTCTAATTTACACAAAAAAATAGAGTAACCCCAAGATGTTGATACTAATGCACTGATAATCAATCAATTTCAAAATGAAAGAAAAAAGATTTCAGGCTCTGAACCTAAGCACATTTGCATCCAAACAATTCTAAGGAAAATATTCTGGTAAATATTATTTCAATATCCACCCTGACCTTAGCCTAATTTACGAAGATACAACAGAACCATAAGATGTTGATACTAAGGCACTGACATCAATCAATTTCAAAATGAAAGAAAAAAAGATTTCAGGAAAACTTTTACAATCTCAACCAAGGAAAATAATCTGGTAAATATTATTTCAAAATCCACCCACACCTTTAGCCTAATTTACTATAAGACACACTGCAGAACCCATAATGATGTTGTTACTGGTGCAATCCGGAGTTTCTCCGCTCATCTCTTGTATATGTTTATTGATCTATTTTACATTGCCGCTGATGCTTTAGATATTTCAAATTGCCATGGTATAACTATCAGGCAGTAATCAATGTTCCTGTATGCATTTCTGTCCTGTTGTCAGGCAAATTTATTCAATAAAATTATTGTCATTCACATGGTGAAATTAGCAGTTAATTGACGAGTGAAAATTGCTAATCCAAATGTGGATGCTGAATTGACATGTTACACAGGTTAAAGTCTGATTGCAAAGAGAGATATTTTAAAAAAAATTCCAATAAAAGTAAAAAAGTTTGTTCCAGTTTTAATGATAATGTCACTATATAATTATGTCTCTAGTGTAATAAACATGTTCAGTTCTATTTCCCATCTGTCATCTAAAGAAAATTAAGCCTCTAATAGAGTAAAGACTGGCCTAACAAAAAGGAATTACATGTGTCAACTAGCTAAGTCTCTAAGACTCTCAACTGACTTACAATATGATCTGTTTGTTATCATTATCTATTTAGCATTGACAAGCAATCGCTATTACCCCAAGCAATATTCTTATAAGTACTATACTTAATACAAGTAAAATAACTGGCAACCTTCCGTAACTCTTTTTCTTCCTAAACATCTTAAATGGATTTGTCCATCTAGTCTTACTTATACATGCACATTGTTTTAAGGAAATTTTCAAAACGGTTAACACTAAGGGTTGGTTAAAACATATTTATTCAAGCTTGATTGTTAAACAAGTTCTTGCAACTTATATTTATCACTTCTGAGTCGGCTTCCTGGAACCGACTAGTAATGATGTCATATGAAGAAACATAGTCGCAACCCAATAAGGGCTCAAACCAATTATCCTTGGGTTGATAGGTAGACACCTTAACCGCAGCAGACCACTGTACCCCTTTAAGGGTTAACAACCGATGAGCTAAAGACGGATTTTGCACACTTTGCTAGTAAAATGCAAAATTCTTGAAACTCTCTGACACATCATTAATTACACAGTTGTTATATTATGTCTAATATTCAAAGAGTGCATTATTTTTTTCCCATTTCTACAACCTACACCCATGTATACACTTATAATGTCATGTATATATAGTACAAATATTCGTATACATACATGTAATATACATAATTATACATGTTTATATTTGTATATATACATGTATATACAGACGATGACTGTGCTAACCTGACAGTCTGTACATTATTTGGCACGTTTTATACAACTAATGCTATCAGATAAGAATGTTGAATTTTTTTTGCCCTGACATTTACCCTGTATGTCAGGTGGCGAACATTTTTTGCTTCCACCTCCAGACAGATCACTGTATCTGTTAGTCTCATCAAGCCATTACCACCTCCTAAACAACGTGCAATAACAATAAACTGTTAAATCACTTCCTCCTCTGAGAATATAGAATTCTACTGACTTTCTGATAAAATTTCTAACATTTTATTCAAGCTATAAAAGTATAGAAAATCGGGCAACTTTTCAAATTTTGAATTAAAAACTAGAACTGCCACTATGATGGCGTGAATACCCCCGCATACCACTTTGTCAGAATCAACAGTGGCCATTTAGAGCTCAAGGACAACCTCCCTGCCAAATCTGAGGTTACTAAGCCAGTGCATTGCTAAGTTATGTATTCTACATGCTTCAAATGTGAAAAAGTCAAAATCAATACATTGCGGACAGGACATTCTTTAGCAATTGAGAAGAAAAGCTTTTTTTTGTCAAGGTCCCTGTGACCTTGACCTTTGACCCAGTGACCTCAAAATCAATAGGGGTCACCTTATAGTCATGATCAACATCCATGCCAAATATGAAGACTGTGGGTTAAAGGAATCTTAAGTTAATGGGTGGACAAACTTTTTGAAGTCAAAGTCCCTATGACCTTGACCTTTGATCCAGTGACCTCAAAATCAAAAGGGGTCATCTTCTAATAATGACTAACCTCCATTCCAAATATGAAGACTGTGGGTCATAGGAATCTTAAGTTATTGGGCGGACAAGCTTTTTGAAGTCAAGGCCCCTGTGACCTTGACCTTTGACCTGGTGACCTCAAAATCAATAGGGGTCATCTACTAATTATGACTAACCTCCATGCCAAATATGAAGACTGTGGGTCAAAGGAATCTTAAGTTATAGGGCGGACAAGCTTTTTGAAGTCAAGGCCCCTGTGACCTTGACCTTTGACCTGGTGACCTCAAAGTCAATAGGGGTCATCTACTAATCATGACTAAGCTCCATGCCAAATATGAAGACTGTGGGTCAAAGGAATCTTAAGTTATTGGGCGGACAAGCTTTTTGAAGTCAAGGCCCCTGTGACCTTGACCTTTGACCTGGTGACCTCAAAGTCACTAGGGGTCATCTACTTATCATGACTAGCTTCCATGCCAAATATGAAAACTGTGGGTCAAAGGAATCTTAAGTTATTGGTCGGACAAGCTTTTTGAAGTCAAGGCCCCTGTGACCTTGACCTTTGACCTGGTGACCTCAAAGTCAATAGGGGTCATCTACTAATCATGACTAACCTCAATGCCAAATATGAAGACTATGGGTCAAAGGAATCTTAAGTTATTGGGCGGACAAGCTTTTTGAAGTCAAGGCCCCTGTGACCTTGACCTTTGACCTGGTGACCTCAAAATCAAAAGGGGTCATCTACTAATCATGACTAACCTCCATTCCAAATATGACGACTGTGGGTCAAAGGAATCTTAAGTTATTGGGCGGACAAGCTTTTTGAAGTCAAGGCCCCTGTGACCTTGACCTTTGACCTGGTGACTTCAAAATCAATAGGGGTCATCTACTAATCATGACTAACCTCCATGCCAAATATGACGACTGTAGGTCAAAGGAATCTTGAGTTATTGGACGGACAAGCTTTTTGAAGTCAAGGCCCCTGTGACCTTGACCTTTGACCTAGTGACCTCAAAATCAATAGGGGTCATCTACTAATCATGACTAACCTCCATGCCAAATATGAAGACTAAGGGTCAAAGGAATCTTAAGTTATTGGGCGGACAAGAAAAAAACGACGGACGGCCGGACGGACGGACAGCCGGACGGGCGGACGGACGGACAAGCTGATTCCAGTATACCCCCCTTACAACTTTGTTGTGCGGGGGTATAAAAATATGAAAGGCTGGGAGAAAATGTCATTTATGGTGATTTACCTATAAGAATTATTTAGCAATAAAATTATTTTTAAGAACTATTAATTTGAATTATTATGAACTATATAAGCAGTACATTAACTATTAATAAGTTTTATACCTTAGCCAGAGTGATGACTGCAACTGATTCTACCTGTGCCACCAGTGCAGACCAAGATCAGCTGGCACTTTTGTGTTGTCTGATCTTGGTCTGCACTGATTGTAATCCAGTCAGTATATATTTTGAAAATTTCCCCAAAAAATAATGAATGGTTTTGCCCAAATTGAAAGATGGACAAGTCCATTTTAAATTATTGTGTGTGGCGACAGTTTAGTTTACCATGTGTATTCAAATAGCAAAAACTCAGTGGAGTTCCTTTAAATGACATTTACATGTTCTTCATCCATACAAATAGCATATTACAATTATGTAAATTACTTTTATTTGTTTTACCAAGATCATTGAAAGAAACAATTTTGACAGTTCAAGTAGGCTGATTTTCTGAATGTCAAAATTCCATGTACATGACTATAATTACAACTAAAATGACCTGAAAATAGGTCAGTAGTAACTCTTTAGATGCTACTAGGAATAATAATTTGCCTGATGTCCTTGTTTTTTGTTTTTTTGTTGTTTTTTTTTTTGTTTTTTTTTTTTTTTTTTGGGGGGGGGGGGGGATTTATGTTGCACCAACACAGTCTTGGCCATATGTGACTTTCCAGCTTTGCTGGTGGAGGTAGATCTCAGGTGCCCTTTCATGCATTATTTCAGGCATGGACAGGCACCTGAGTAGACCCACTCACATGTGATCAGAATGTGATCACATTCTGTAAGCTTAAGCTGGATAGCTTCCTTACATGAAACAATCCAAAGTCCTTGTTGGGATTCGAACCCACAGTGGTGAGGGGGGAGATGTTTGAAGTCAACGGCATAACCACTTGGCCCCCTCTTGACACCTGTTTTAACCTTTACCACCCTAAATATCTTAAATGGACTTGTCCATCTTTTACTCTGGATACAAAAATTCATCTATTTTAGGGACAATAATTATTGTAAAGATATGTACTGATTTAATAGCAAATAGTACAGTCAATAATCAGACAACATTGGTTCCCTAGGTAGAATCTATTGCTGTCTGAGCAGACATAGAAGGGCTATTGCACGGACACAATTCTATTCAGCAAAATCTAACTTCTTCGATATTGCAGTATCTCACATCAACAACAGTTGGTTCCTTATTCCACACAAGACAAGTCCAAGTTTTTTATGATAATTTTTACAAGGATGTGGCAAATTGATATAACTTTCAGTATTCTGGCACAAAACATCATAAATTAGAAACAGAATCATATCTTTGCTTTAATACTTAGCATTTTTACATAATAAACTTTTGACACTTAACATTTTAAATTATAGTAGTAATAACAAGCAATGTATAAGACTTCACAATTCAATCCTAATGAGTTTTTTTACAACAAAGACTTCACAATTCCACCTTAATCACAGTTTGTTCAAAACACTGGATTCAGGTCAAATGACAGTCACTAACTATTATCATTCTCTTATGTTTCCTCCAGGGACAGTGTCAAGCAAAAACTAATCACGCAAGAACAAAACATGAGAAAAAAAAAATCATTTAGTACATTGTAACTTTATTTCGGACAAAACATCGCAACGTTACTACAAACGCATTAGAATCAATAAACTGGACAAAACTCAGGACGTATTAGCTTTAACTTAGCCTGCCGACCAGGAAAAAAGTGTCAACTCTCCCCATGTGATATATTACAATGTCCAGAACAAAAATCGATGACCACTCACAATGAGCTTGCAGATTTGCTTGCAATCACGAGGACAAAATCAATAGCAACATTTGAGGACCTCGTTCAAAGCTTAATCAGTGTATTATAGCCCTCCCTTGACGAATTAACTCCTTTCCTTATATTTCTCATAAGAAACCAAAGATTTATCTACGGCCACTGTTACTGTCGCTCCGACCTAATTATCGAATCCATAAAAAATTATCCATTTACAAAATGTAACTAAATGGTTTTGAGAAAAGAAGATGAATTTTTTTCTCACTAAATTAATCAGAAGTGTACACACTGAGAATGTTTTAGTATTCTTTTTTGTCGTCGTAGAAATTTTTTAGACATTTCTCCAGCTTGATTGTTAATAATGGCACGAAATTCTTATTTAAAGACATAAAAAGTAGTTCCTCTTTTGCAAAATAAAGGAGGAATGTGGTCAAATATGATGGTATTTACATTGTCTTACATGTCTTATGAAAGAAAAAGAAAACCAGAAACCGATCGCTTTTAATGATATTACAATAAAATATGCTTACTGGTTTATATCACATGACCTCACATGTTTTCAACGTAATATAACCATAATTATGTAAACATGTATGATTTAAATAAACTGAAACGATGTCTTCAACCTTACACAAAGTCGATGGATAATGTAATTTAAATCAAAGTACTTAAGGTACAAATAGACTGAAAGGCGATTTCGCAAAATTGAAAACTTATTTATGAGATACTTTTTAGTTTGCCCTCGAACTTTAGTTTGCACTTGAACAACCATTTTTTACATGGAAATAGGTCAGTATGAGGCCAGCAAAATTCCAATTAAGCCTCTCAAAATGACCCCTCGGGGTAACTACATGTACACTAGAGTGCTGATCAGGGGAAGTAACTGCTGGAGACAGTTTATAATCTGATACAAGAATAGTATAAATTTGTATGTGAATTTGAAATATTACAATTATACATGTAACAAGTATTGTAGTACTTTCCCTTAAATGGAGCATCAAACATCCATTGTGCTCCATTTTTCAATATTTTTTTTTTGCTTTGTAAGATCATGTGATAAAAGATCCTTACAATTAATTCATAGACTGGCATTGGCAATAAATGTTGCAACGATCATTGATCTCGCACCATTTTTTCAATGCTTTTTCTTTTTTGCTTTATGATATCATGCGATATAAAGATTCTTATAATCTTTTCTTAGACTTACATTTAGGGTGGAGCGTCCGTGGCCGAGTGGTTAAGGTCGTTGACTTCAAATCACTTGCCCCTCACCGCATTGGGTTCGAATCCCAACAGGGACTTTGGATTCTTTCATGTGAGGAAGCTATCCAGCTAGCTTACGGAACGTCGGTGGTTCTACTCAGGTGCCTGTTCGTGCCTGAAATAATGCACGGAAGGGCACCTGAGGTCTTCCTCCACCAGTAAAGCTGGAACGTCGACGAATGACCTACACAGTGTTGGTGTGAGGTAAAACCCAAACAAACAAACATTTAGGGTACATTATGCCTGAGAAACAAATAAATTTTTCCTTCTTTGGAAAAGGTACATGTAATCTTAAGTTTAATAACGTTTAAATAAATGACATCGTAATGGATTCAGAGCATGTTTGATGCTTATAACCTGTGTAAAGTAACGTTGAATAGGATATTATAAAAAATTTGTCATAAAAGTAGCAAATTGTAAACAATGTATTTTATCTTTCTATAAACAATACTAAATCACTATAACTAAATTTTTTACAAGAAACATGTACCTAAAAGCAACAGATCAGGTAATTGACCAATTACTTTTTTTGAAAATTACAACAGGTCCCGACACCAAAAATAAAACTAAAAGCAATTCTGAGGCATAATGGGCCTTTAAATTTGTCTATGAAATGTTATAAAGCTATTGCCACACTCTCCGAGACTTGTTCCTATCAGTCTACAGGAAATTACAACTAATGTAAGATACATTTACTATACTATATATCTTAATCGCAAATTTTAAAGAGAACACACTAATTCAGAGGATTGGAATCCTCTAAAGGAAAAATAAAGACGAAAATCAATTGCCTGTTCGGAATATAACTTGCATATGAAATTAGGGTTGACATTTTCATTCATATAAATAAAATGGCTTAAGAACGGCCTTAATTGACGTTATGCAAATAAGAATTACATTTCCAGCCATAAAAAAGAATCAAAAACAAGTGACAGTAAATAAATGGTGAAATTCCAATAACGTGAAAGAGCTACTAGCTAAAATGCTTACATTGCAAATATTGTATTTCTATATCTTTTATACAGAATCTTAGACAAGACAAACAGAAAAGATAGATGGAAAGGAAGTTGGTTTGACAATGATAAAGACAATGTTATAAATGTAATAATTGTCACCTTAGTGTAGTAATGGGCCACCTAGTATGATTTAATAGGTGTTAACAAGATGATAGTATTTAACTATATTATCCCCATTTTCAGCTATGGTTAAAACAAAATTTATGATGTAAGAATATCTAAAAATTAAAAATCAAAGAACAGCCAAGGACAAATTATTTAAGATGTTAACTGCTTAAGATTGTAAATAAAGCCTCTCATAGCCAAGGATTTCATGTCAACTCAGTTTTATTTTAATGATATTTACTGACTTATAGTATATCGTACATTTTTTTTTTAAATTTCGTTAATGATGGCTTCTTACATGTAAATGACACATATACATACACACACAGAGGGAAAGCCACAAATTCCATGAACTTGTTCAATAGTCACTGTAAAATATAATCAATTTAGAAAGATGTATCAGACATGAGGCTGCGATGCTGCAATACATCATCCTTAATAAATCAGTTTTCTTTGTTGTTCAGTGTGCATATTTCCAGATAATACATTTCTCATGGCAATTGCATGGTATTTAAAGAGCATCGCAATCGAGTTAAAAGCAACATATACTGATATACATGTTGAATTTTGCCTGATAATATTTATGACTGCAGCAAATACTTCAACTATTTCTTTACTTCAATCAAAGGAATGAAATACTGAAGTATTACAATTTGCCATATACAAGGACTAGTAATAGTGATATGGCCGTGCAGAAAAAGTTGTTTGCTAATTTTCTCACAGCCATTTTTTCTTGGCTATTCAACCTGATAAAAATCTTAACAAGTAATATCATAACGTTGAGCAAAAACTATTTTTCAAATGTTAAGAACCAGATCTTCGTAGGCAAAGTGTTAATGCAATTAATCAAATGCTTTCGCTACAGGCACTTTAAGGTTAAATCTAAACTGTTGTTCTTGCAGAGCCTGTACATGTAACCAATAGAATATTCTTAACATGTGCTTCGGAATATTTCAATGCATTAAAAATTTTTTTACAGAATGTTTATTTAATCTTTGAAAGCTGAGAATGAAATTAAAATCTTCCCTCATGGCAGAAATTTAAATATCAAGATCGGAAAACAATCGGAAACAAGCTGAATACCAATGGGCTTCACAAGGAAAATCTATGCAAAATACATAAATTGAATATAAATGAATAATTTCTTTAACAAATTTACCTAAATGAAAATTATTAAGAAAGTTTTTCCTTGGATAGCAGGGTTTTCATTTTCGCCTGAGGCAACAGATGTGCCAACGAAAACAATCAATTTTGCCAAGGGTCAAGGGAAATGTTTTAATATACAGGCTGAAAATACAAAGGATTTTCACAGTATTTAAACTTATGATCCGGATCGCCAATCTGTTAATGATGAAAAACCCTCGGATAGACATGGATTTTAAGATAATTCTTACGATTGTTAAGCATAAGAACCTGTTCCAACAGAACCATTCAAATGAATGTCAATTACCTTGTGAGCATACAGTACTATTAAGACATGGTAAATATTGATTTTTATCACTTCTGTGTGGAAAATGTAAGAATAACTGTCCATTTCTCTACATATTTAAGCAAATTATCTGTAGATTTAAGCCACTTATCTCTAGATTGAGCCATTTATCTGCAGATTTTAGCCATTTACCTTCAGATTTAAGCCATTTATCTGTAGATTTTTAACCAGCGCTTAATAGAACACTTACCATCTAAATCAAACAAATCTGACAATTATTGTTTTTTATGCGTGGGTGTTACTTGTTTTTGTTGTTGTTTTCTTCTTCTTTCATTTTCAATCAATAAGGAACAAGTGCAAAGACTACACTTGAACAGAAATATGTACAGCCATTTATTGTTATCCATATTAATATTTGGCATGATTTTATTGCAGAGCATTGGCCTAACCACTCTTAAATAATTCTAGAGGACCCCTAAGCTTGTTCTACATTGAAACCCAATAGTTGCTGAAAATGTTCGCCAATACATGTTCCTTAGTCCTATAATAAAAGGTTGTTTTTTTGTGTAAAAATCATACTGCCCAGACAGAAAGTCAAATCAGTTTGACAGTGAAATTTCGTACTTATGCTGTAAAATAAATTGTAAAGATTCTAACCTGGTGGCAAGTAATCAATATGGCAGCAAACGCAAATGTTCCAGCAATGCCCTGTGCTGCTTTAGTCTGTAGAAAGATCAACGGCTGTATGTCCGTCACATTGTTTACAACCATACCGGTTGTTACTATTGAGGTGTTTGTGCCCGCAGTTGATGAGATTATTCCACTTACATTCTTGGTCGGAGCTAACGTAGATGTGAGATTACCTGTTGTATTGGCCATCTGAAATATTGGTATAATGGAAAAATGTTACAATACTTTCATGAAGAATATAATATACTGTTACAAACACTTTTCATTTACATTGTTCATCTTGTCTACAATTATCATTTAAGGCAATAATTATGCAAATATATATACATACAATGTATGCCAAATTATGTGTTTTTAGAAGGCCTGTTTTTCTACATAGTGATACACTTACAGAACCATCATTCTTCATTATCAAAGTAAATTCAAAGTGTAATTGATCAAAGCAGCATCTGTGCCAGGCTCCTGATTGAGACAATACCTTCTATTATTGCAGGAGTGAATATGCAAAAACAAGAACTTGTCACTTGAAAAAAACAAATGCTCCCCCACCCCCCAAAAAAAGCTGAGCCCAGTGAAGGAACCATAATTTCCCTGATTTTGTCTTTCGATGAAGACATGGTTTCTATAAATACACATGTGATACAAATAGTTAAGAAAATGAACTAAGACTTTCTTATATTCTCAGTATATGGCCTTGACCTGTCAGATGCTGACCTGGTTCCTACACTTGGCAAAACATCTTTATGTTGCAAGTATTTACAGTATTCTTAAAGTGCATTTAAAAGGGTGGTTGACTTGTACTTTTATGGAAAATTTTCTTCTAGATTATAATGACCCTGACTTTTAATCTTGTATGTAAGGTATATTAAGAATCATAGTTGCACAAAATTATTTTAAAATCCATCCATGAATACAATGTTTGAAATTAAAGTGACATTATGCCAATCCAAGGCTACATGTATATAGTTAGTGAACAGGTTACAGATAAAAAAAGTTTACATTTTACTATAATTTCTTTTGATTTTATAATTAATTTCATATAAATGTTGAATAACTCACTTGGCCAATGAAATTTCTGTAAATATCCATTAGAATTAACCTGTAACGTTGAATTTATAAAAAGAGTGGGGCAATCCTTTTATATTTTAGGCAGATTCTTTTGGAATGTATGGCAAATTCAGCTCAATGAAACAATGAAAATAAGAGCATACTGTCACTTTTAATGCACAAAACTAGACAATCACGAGTTTTGGAAAATAAGTAACCTTGACCTTTCAGCTGGAAACCTAATTCTAGTGTGCAACACATTGTCACAATGTACAACTTATTCATACAAAGGTATTTTAAAATCTATCCATGAATGACAGGATTTTGGCATCCATGGGTAAAAAATATAAATGCACTTTAAATAACTAGAAATTTCCTTTACATTCAAATGTGACCTTGACCTTCAATTATGCTACAAAGCTGGGTCTTGTATACAACACATAACCTTATTGTTCTACTAAAAATTAATGCAATCCATCGAAGAATGACAAAATTTACCAAATGGACACTGCTACAGGTACATCATACATGTATCTACATCATACAAGTCACACAAGTTATGACTAAAATTTGTAAAAAAAAAACATGTTTGTCTCTTAATTTCAGGTCTTTTATCCATCTTTTGCATTTTGTATTATTTACTGATGATGCAATTATATCTATTGTTGAAATAATTCGGTAAATCATGTGATAAGACATTTTAGCAAGAGATAACAGCTGAAGTTTTCTACCCGTCGGAAATTACTCAGTTGCTTAATAATTAGACTGATATTCTTAATTAGATTTTTATATGACATTCATGTTCGTGTAGTTCATGTAGTATCCAGGCCAGAACATCATCAAGGATTCTAAGCTGAGCTTCTTAGGCTGATTTAGGAGCGTTTTCCCTTCTTGCTTCTTTGTGAGGGTTCCCACATTATTGTGACTGTAAACTTTATTTGTATATCCTACTACTGTTTTATTATATACACTATATTTGTTTCTTTTATGTCTTATAGATAATATTTACACATAAAATTTTCTTGGTAAACAACTGGAGGCAATGATCTACGCAATGATGAATGATACTTGGCTTAACTCCTTCACTTTTCTCCATGGCATGCTACATTGAGGAATAGTAGCGCATCTTCAGCATAAACCGCTTGTCACAGAACAGTATAAAAATGGGTAGGCTAAAGACCTTAAGCTACAATTCAAGGGGCAGGACGTGAAGTGGTTGCACACTTGGTTCAAGCGAGCGAATTGGTTGCAAACTTGACAAAATGGCAAACACGGCGTCATTTTTTGAAACGGGTGAACGAATTTTTGCCAGGCAAGTAGGTTTCTTTGTTATTTTGAAGTTCATTAGTATGTTTATTCCATAATGCAATACATATGCCACACTCGGTTAAAGGTTTCAGCATCCTAGATTCTGTTTTGACGAAGTTATTGAAGATATAAACTGATCATGTAGATATTTTGAAATTTGACATGTGACTGTTCTAGTCGGTTTTTCTCCTTATTTATTCGAATTTGTAAGTTTAGAACTGCATTTAACAATAACAAAATATGTTTCTGTCAATGCTGTACAAATGGTTTAGTTCGCAAGTCCGAAGATAACGTTCAATACACAAAAATATATTGTTCAAGCACATTTTGGTTGCAGACTTATACTTCAAGCATTTTTGGTTGCAAACTTTTGTGTCAATAATGTGGCATGCATATTTTTAGCGAGAAATAACTTATCTTTTTTTTTTAATAATTAGCAATATTAAGGCAATTATACCCGTTCATCTTATAAGAAATATGTATACAAATTGTGCATGCGTGCAGATATATCCTAACACAGGATCTTTCAAATAGATATAAAACACAATATGCTAAATTGAAGTTCAGTTGTGTTTATCTTCATCATTTTTTCTCCTCGATATACTTCTTTTCTTTTTACATAGTCTTAGGACTTTTTTATCTTGGCATGATTAACAGTAAAGGAAAAGAAGAGAAAAATAGCAACAAACAGCTTTCATTATTGTTCTTTTTTGAGATTTGAAATAAATTTGATTATATAGTAGAAAAACTATATTAACATTGACGCAAGGGCATTATTCACATTGTTCCTTATTATTGACCAATCGAAACATCTTCCAAATTCCCTAACTCGAACAATGATTTTAAGTAGTTTTGTCACATATCAGTCAATGTAAATTACCAATCGTATATCAGTAATATTATGATCTAATAGTCAAAATACATGTAATTTTTAGAATACCAATTGACATATATGATATGTACATCAAATCCGAAATATTGTAAACAAGCATGTCATTTTAACTTTTGGTTTATAAGTACATTTACATACTTTATGTCTAAAGCAACTGCTGATCTTTACATACGAAACAAACAAAATAACATTTATTGTGGTTTTGATAAACTTTGGAAATTTTGCCGAGTAACATCGTATGTGTGCACATGTCCTTATGTTTATGATGAAAATAATTCACTTACATACAGCTGTACTCTCACATACGTTTGTTTTGTATGTAGTTTTCATTTGCATGTTACATATGATGACATATTTTAGAATTGAAGGATCAATAAATATTTTTCTTCTTTGTGCTATTATTTTGTTTGCAGGCTTTTACTGATGATTATAGTATTGAACTGAGAACCATGTAATTTGAAACATAAAGTGCATACTTGTTGTAAAAGAAGAAAGTATAAATAACATTTATAACAAAACAAGTAAAAGAACATAAATGTCAATAATTGCCATTGAAAATAAGTTAATAAATATAAACTACTACAATCCTTTTGCAAAGTTTTACTATGGATTTCAATAGAATAAGAATAAGTTTGCAACCAAAAATGCTTGAAGTATAAGTTTGCAACCAAAATGTGCTTGAACAATATATTTTTGTGTATTGAACGTTATCTTCGGACTTGCGAACTAAACCATTTGTACTGCATTGGCAGAAACATATTTTGTTATTGTTAAATGCAGTTCTAAACTTACAAATTCGAATAAATTAGGAGAAAAACCGACCAGAACAGTCACATGTCAAATTTCAAAATATCTACATGATCAGTTTATATCTTCAATAACTTCGTCAAAACAGAATCTAGGATGCTGAAACCTTAAACCGAGTGTGGTATATATATTGCATTATGGAATAGACATACTAATGAACTTCAAAATAACAAAGAAACCCACTTGCCTGGCAAAAATTCGTTCACCCGTTTCAAAAAATCACGCCGTGTTTGCCATTTTGTCAAGTTTGCAACCAATTCGCTCGCTTGAACCAAGTGTGCAACCACTTCACGTCCTGCCCCTTGACAATTATCCCAGATATTAATTTGTAGTTTTTCTCAGATTTAGAACCTTAGAAGATTTAAGTTCTATCTATATTTTAGTTACTGGAAACCACTCTCTTATTCATTTAATTTGACGGCTTTACACTTACCATGTACATACCAAACATGCCTCATGTATATATATTGGATGTTTTAAAATAAATTCATTTTTAATCTGTCAATTACCGGTCAATTACAGTACTTAATTGGCACTCAGTTTCAACCTACAGAGATCTTTCACATGTAATCTTAAATAGTTTAATAAAACTAAAATGTAATTAAACAATGACCATTCATTAGACTATGACATGTCTAACTCCATGGATTATAGGCCTACATGTACATACTTTAGACATGATCAGTGGATCTACATGATCTGTCAAATTAATTTGGAAAAAACACCTGTTAAGTAAATAAAAATCCTTTATTTCTGTTATGATACCTACTTTATTATGCAACAGTCATATATCCAATATGATTTATTAGATCCGTTCAAACTATCATTCGATTTTGCTCTAAATAATGTAAAATATGCTCTACATCGTTCAGTATTCGGATAATTGACAAATAGATTGTGTTATGGCCACTAACCGGAAGTGACGAATAATCACCTGGATTACGTCATGGATAAATTATTTTGATTTTGTAAATTAGCACGTTACTTTTATGCGGGATGAATATTTCTGATTTCGAAATTACAATGCAACAAAATTCGTTTATTGAATAGCAAAATAAATGGATTAGAGCGATACATATACTTGTAATATTTCCTTTACTTTTGTACCAAAATCAACTCGGCCCATTTGTGGGAATAAGACACTTCAACACCCAGACATTTCATGCCTGATATTGTAAAGACACTATTTAAACCCACAGGTGCATGACGTCTATTATTCCTTTCTTACCTTCTTATATCTATAATAAACATGATTGTAATAGGTATAGGGGTGCTGGCTGTGTGGTAGACGTCAGGTATCTGTGACTGCACCCATTTGTGCCATTGGCTCATTTTTAGTTTTAACAGGAAAATTATCGTAGAAACTTCAAATGACCTGTTAAAGGGTTGGCCCGAAAAAATATTTTTTCTAAACAACCTGCCATGTTCTTAAGTGAAATTATTATAGGGGAACAGGGCACTTTACCGATAGACACTTCAAACTTATTCCAATTAGCATTTTGTTAATTATTTGTTTAATGATTACAGTAGTAAACAATTTATAAAGGAAAAAAAAACAATAAAATATTGTCAACATCACTATATATGCATAGTCAATTTATGCCAATAAATTAAAAGAGCAAAGAAACTGAAAAAGAGATATCTAATATAAATTGGTGATAGGTTCAGACATTATACAAAATAAGTTATTTTGATTCTGTATATATGAGGACATTACTTTTTATGCAGGATGATTGTTTCTGATATGGAAGTTATTTGAGAACAAAATTTATTTTTTGAAAAGTAATAACAGTTGTAAGTCATGTAATAAATAACACAGTCCCTATTCCAGAAACTTTAGTTTCGTACCAAAGTAAATGTATACAATTTAGTCCATATTTGACTCATTTTTGAGCATTCATGAAATAATCGTAGGAATTTCAAAAATGGGCTTGATAAAGTGATTTATTTTTAAAGCAACCTTCCAATGTTTAAAAGTACTATGTATCATAGTATTAATAATAGTTGGGACGAAAAGTTAATAAGCAGTTATCAAATTTTGACATCTCGGCCACGGACAATCGGACAATTTGGCCATATTTGGGATTATTCTGACCATTTTTTATCGGTGTTTGGACTTTACACATCGAACTATATATTTTTATTGATTTATTTTTTATACAACTCGTTCTGGTTTATTATAAACGCTCTTTTAGATTTTAAGAGATACTAACATGGAATATGTTGGTTTTTGCACATTTTATGATATTTTGAGTGCAGACCAGATTTAAGGACATTTTGGATCAGAATTTTAGGAAATCACTCCTTAATCATATATAAGATCGTTTGAGATAATTAACCATAAATGACTTTAATCTTTGTTTTTAGACAAAAAAATAGTAAGTGTAAAAAAATGAGAACAAAGATCAGCAAGGCAAATAAATAAGTTTAACTTTGCTTACGATCGCGCACACACTTGTAATCTGCGTCTTGCTCAGACTGAAAGCATTCTCACGACTTTTAAATTGCCCTAAGCCATTTCTGGTTAAATTCGGGCATTTTGTTCTTTTTAATGGAAATAGCGTGACTTGGGAGTTCAGCTCCCAAGGAACCAATGGCTGTGGAGTGTCCTCTTACCATGTTAATGTTTAACAAAATATTTGTTTCATACCTTATAAGATATAACCAGTGCGCATCCAGCATTTGTACAATGTAATGGTCTAATAGTAATTAAATGTATTATTGGATCAAAATAATGCCCATCAAAACCATATGGTACTCTATCTAGCCCCATTTTCATTTTCCGAGTAAAAAAAATTGATATTAAAACCATATTGTACTATATAGAACTAAATTTTTTATATTATACAAAAAACACTATTGGTTTAGGGTGTTTTTATGATTTAATGTGTTTTCTTCTCCTCAATTGGTGTGTGGAATAAACACACTTCAAAATTAGCTTTGATTCTATCGGGCTCGTAAAATATACATTAAGAATTTTTTCTCATTTTGTTACAAAGTGTCTTTTTACAGCTACCGAATACTGTACATACCCCTCAACGTTTGAGTCAATAAAGATCCATCCATGTTAAATCTTAACACTTACACCAGGTTAAAATAAACTTTTATATTTGATAAAATTCAATTCATTAACATATTCGTTGACTTATAAATGAAAATAGAATGGGAACTTTTTAGATAAATTATCAAAAGGCCAACTTATGTAAGTAGCCAAACTTAATTTCATTCATAATTTTTTAGGCAACTAGTGATGATATATTTGAACACGTACAGACTATGAATAAAAAACTGCTTGAATAGCTGTTTTTGTTAGAATAAAGAAAAAATGTACACATACTTAAAAGTTAAACTCCCTATTTTTTACATTTTTTTTCACCAGATCATCAGCGTGTACACATATTCGTGAAACAATTTTCGTGAAGAAGAAGGTGTAGCAAACCTGTAGTTGCATACATGTACCGTGTTTTTTATTGCACGTAATAGCGTACAGTGACCGTTGTGATAGCTAGCTAGATAGATCTTCATTTTGGAAACCTAAATAAATGATAAACTTCCGCTTATTTTGTAGCGGGAAATTTATTTACACTAAACATTGTTACCTTTTAAAACCAAACACAGTCATGCAGCGGTCTATAGCGTAAACTTTTAATTATTTGTATCTATGTATTTTTCAATTATATCAAATTTTATCTATGATGGTTACGTTATAATTGTAATCACTGGCCCTGGTGTCATGAATTCCCATTGGCAGGGCAGGCTGGTTAAAATGCTCAATTGGGCTTTAAATGACATAAATAAATCATATTTTAAGAAAAATAATAAAGATGTTTCTTTTAAACTTTGTTTGTTCATTGAACATAAGATATGACTTATTCAGAAAAAAAATTGGTCACTTGAACTGCCCATTTTGTGAGATGGCTTTCCCCTTTTCCATGTTTTTATAACAAAATTTTTGAATTCCTAAAAATATGTTGCATATGCTACGTAATATGAAATTATGGAAAGCCTATGCACAGAGGAAGTGGGTTAAAATAATTGTTTATTTTTTAAATAACATATTCCGTTATAAAAGTGTTACTTGGTATTTCATGCACTGCTTCATTTATTACGCAGAGCACCTCGACGATAATTATTTAGCGGAAAAGTTGCAATTGTTTCGATATCCGAATACCCCCCCTTATATGAAAGTAGGCAAAGCTTTATAGACGGGGAAGTGTAATAAAAAAATTGTTCATTTTTTTTATATACAGTACTGGACACGCGAAACCCGCACAATTTGCGTATTCGCGGCGAACTCTCATGCTTTATAACGCGAGCGAATTCGCGGCAACTTGAGACAATTGCCGCGAATTCAACTCGCGGCGATTTTGCCGTGAACATTTGCCGTGATTCGCGGGGAATAATACATGTTCATTTGTATAATAAATGTAGATCTATTTATAATTGTACTCTGTGAACTTGAAACCAGATATACATGTACAAGTACGAAAATTAATTAGTAGATCTACATGAAGTTGTATCAAGAAAACATAAGACATAAATTCAAGCATGGTCAAATTACCGATGTGATAAACTAATCCTGCGTAAATATTCCCGTACGACCTGGAAGAGTTATAGTGGATCACCGGGACATTTCGTTCTCTCGGGTGATCATTACTCAATTTATTACACGTCTGTAAAAAATAACACACGCAAGATTTGTCTCCTATAATTTCTGAATGGCGGATATTTGCACCCCTGTTTTAAAAATGTTAAAATATTTAATTGTTAGTTACCGAAAATTATCGCCGATTGTTGAAATTCCATAGCGCTAAAAGACACAAAAACACTCGCGCAAAAAGAAGCATCCATAAATAAAAGGAATATAATGTTTCCATTGTTAAATAATAAATACAAAATTTACACACGAAATGACCTCTGACAAATGACTGGTCGGCTCTTCTAAAGAATCTGTGAATCTTTGATGTTTACACACCTGTAGTTGTTGCCGAATCATCAAAGAAATGCCGACACTCGATTGACTTCCACCTCTTTTTTATATATCAGAAAAAAACTGTCATTTCTTTTTGTCAAGGAATGATTACACATGTTTAATTATTGCTCAAGTAAAAAAAAATGTTTGATATTGATTGTGTCAATTATTGACATATTATTAATCGTAAGTGCATTTTGATTGTGATATTTTATTTACATTTTTATGATCTTGAAGATATTGTGCAATACTTGTGTCGATTTATAGTAATATAAATCCGTGCATGGGCTTAGTATTTAATCTGTGTCGTCAGTCATAAACAAACGAACATGTATCCCAAAGCACATTAAAATTACCACATGGTAAACTTGTGACCATGCAGTACTGTGTGACGTAAGGAAAATATCCTTCCCTGGTTGGTCGCTAATTTATGTAAATACTTTAAATAGTAACACCCTAATTTTATGCACAGAATGCCCTCGTTACTTTACATATTAAATGTGTGATTTAACTCCGATTTTATTTTTGTTTTCGAGGGAATTTTTTGGGTCGAATGCCCTGGCTGATTTGGCGGAAATAAAAAAATCTGATTTGCATCTTGCTTCTCATCACCTACTCATGCACCTGGCATTTTTTACTCGTGAAATTGAAGGTAAAGAATGTCTCAGCTCAATTTAAGTGATAAAACTTTTACAATTAGCGTATTAGACGTTAATAATTAGTTACACCTGTGAATCGGTGCTAAATGTCGCTTTGCATTGTTCTAAAAATAGAATATGTGCGAAAGTAAACAATGGATTTTAATTACATTTGTATTATTATCAAAATAACAATTGGACAATTTGTTATCGTGCGTTCTTTGATGTAGTACCAATTACCTTTTGTAATTTCAATCTCGTTTTATTGTTAACTAATTTTCACTAGCACCTGATTGCTTTGTTTTAGTATACAAAATGTATACGCTGTACATGTTCAAATGCTAAATATTTATAGATATACATGACATTTACAAGATTTTTTTTTAAGTTTTCAAAATTAAAGACCACGGGAATGACCAAGTAGTACTTTCTAATACAATTATTGCTGAAGATTCGCCGTAAATTACGGCGATACATCGCGGCGATTTTTCGTGAACCGCCATGAAATTCGGCGAACTTGCACGCGGCGATGTTTTACCGCGTAGTGTCCCGTCGCGACATAGACTACACCCGCGGCATAACGCGACTTTTGCGGGTTTCGCATGTCCAGTACTGTATATTTTCTGTTTTAAAAGTGTCGTACCATATTTTAGAACAGGGAACTAGACTGTAAAACTTCCTTTTCATTTAGAACATCTCGGCTATTTTGTAAACTTCTAAATCAAAAAGTTGCGATTTGTACATTATTGGAATACTCACTGTTTATTATTGCGTTATGGTGCCCAACATGAAATGACACTGAAAATTTTACTGATAGGTAGGCATACTGATAGGTATATGCAGTGTTGCATCTAGAATTTTAAAATTATGGGGGATTGTCACCCACTCAACTGAAAAATGTGGGGGGCATAATTCTACCTTACAATATGACGTACCGAAAAGAATTCATTTATTTTACGTTCAGGCATTTTTGACAGCTATCGTCCACTCAAAAACAGAAGTAGAAAAAATAAAATATTGACGAATACTACAAAACAAACACGAGATGACCCAGTCGACTGCTACACGCGATTTAGTACATATTTTAGTCATAACCACAAGTGAAAACCGTCATGGCTGAAGCGTTCAAGATACGATGAAGATAAACTGAATTAAGTTGAAAAGATCGTCAGATGCGCGACTTGGCGCGCATCAACTTCATTAAAATGCGCGATCTGCATAAAAAATGCGCAAATCGCGCAATCGCGCGACCTAGATGCAACACTGTATATGTATAGCATTCTGTGCCCCCCCGCCATGAAATGGCTGGGGCATATAGTGTTACCCTGTTCCGTCATCATCAGTTTCCGTTCATTATCTTGTAGTTTCACAGAGATGAGAAAATACAGGTCAAGTTCGAATTTGGTCATGGTCTGATAATTTTTTACAGAGTTATGCCCCTTGATTAAATTTTCAGTTTCCGTTCATTATCTCCCCAACGGTATTACACATTCCACTCAAATTTGACATATGAATACGGCAAAGGAATGCGCAGGTCAAGTTTGAATTTGGTCATGTTTTGATGATTTTTGGCAGAGTTGTGCCCCTTACACATTGAAAATAATTTGAACTTTTCAGTTTCCGTTCATTATCTCCCGAACGGTATTACACATTCAACTCAAATTTGACATATGGATACGTCAAAGGAATTCCCAGGTCAAGTTCGAATTTGGTCATGGTTTGATGATTTTTTGGCAGAGCAGGGCTCGACATTAACGGTTGTCCGACTGCCCGGGACAACTAAAAGTTTGGTCCGGGCAAGTTATTTTGAAAAGCACTTGTCCGACAGGGCAAGTGAAAATAAAAAGCATCATTGACAAAATGCATGTACAAAATGAATAGAAATAACATCTTTTCATTTATAAACATCTTTAAAACAAAATACACCATGAATCATTATCAATAATGTGAATATACTACGGTCATGTACATTTGTTGATGTAGGAAACGGAAGGAAAAATATGAGCATGCGCCGCGGTAAGGTAATTCCCCGTTCTAATAATAGACTATATCTAATTTTGTACAAGGTAATTCCCGGGTTAGCTGTTGTTTAAATTTTGATGTTTGCATGTAAAGATATCATTAAAAATATGTAAATAATCATATTGATCTTTAAATATAATTGTTAAATAAAGTTTTTGCATTTAAAATGATTTATTGTTTAATCTAATATAACAACATTATGAACACAACGAAGACTCGTTTACGGCTGTTGACTTGATGATTGAACGGGGAATTACCTTACCGCGGCGCATGCTCATATTTTTCCTTCCGTTTCCTACATCAACAAATGTACATGACCGAAGTATATTCACATTGAATAAACAGATGAACCGATGTTTTAGAAAAACTACTAAATACAAAAAATATTTGTGTCTAACTAACAATCAATTTCATAAACAAAATGTCCAGTTTATTACCTAAAACAAGAAGTATTTAATAATGTATGAGCTTGTTTGTTTTTCTGATTTATACATTTTTACCATTTTTAGGTCAGGACAAGTAAGTCTTAGGTCAGGGCAAGTAGTTTTAAAAACTACTTGCCCGACAGGACAACCTGATTCAAAAGTTAATGTCTAGGCCTGCAGAGTTAAGCCTCTTTCACTTTGAATATTAATATGAACTTTTCAGTTTCCGTTCATTATAAATCTCCCCAACGGTATAACACATTCAACTCAAATTTGACTTATAGATACATCTTAGGAATAAGCAGTTCAAGTTCGAATTTGGTCATGGTTAGATGATTTTTGACAGAGTTATGCCCTGTTCACTTTGAAAAAAAAGGAAATTTTCTGTTTCTGTTCATTATCTCCGGAACAGTTAAACATATTCAACTCAAATTTAACATATGGATATGTCATAAGAATACACTGGTCAAGATCAAATTTGGTCATTGTTTGATGATAACTGACAGAGTTATTTCTCTAGAACTTTGAAAAAAATCAGAAATTTTTAGTTTCCGTTCATTATCTCCCCAATGGTTGTACACTATCAACTCAAATTTGACATATAGATACATCTTAGGAATAAGCAGTTCATGTTTGAATTTTGTCGGGGTTCAATTATTTTGGACAAAGTTATCTCTTGAATGTTGGAAAAATTTTGAATTTTCAGTTTCAGCACTCACTTTTGTGGAAATGTATGTAGTAATTATCTTACAATTTACAAAAGGTTAACACTGAATTGTTTCTGTGCCTTGAACTTTGTATAAAAATGGTTTGTGTTTACATTGAATAGTTTTAAGGACTTTGAACTTAAAATGAAAAAAATAGTTTGTGCAAAAAATTTGGAACTAAATATTACAACATTTGAAATTTTGGCTGCATGCCGGGGCATCCGTGGCATGACAACACATTTCTAGTTTTTTTAATATTTTAAAATTTCCTTTTAAAAATACACATGTAGTCTATAGCCGGGCAAGCCAAAGCCTGGAACTGCTTTGCGCCCCTGGTCTTTGACTTGCCTGTTTTATCATTTACATTCATTTAAAATGGCAGCACACAAATAGACATGACACTGAAAATTTCACTGAAAGGTATAGATATCTATGTATTTTTTTTATTTGATTTTTGTGTAGTCTATAGTAGGTTTGCAAACCAAGCCTTTGAGTTTGACTTCTCCGTATAAATAAAATAGGTTAAATAACTTCTTTATGCTCTAATTTATTACGCCAACACCTGCCAGCATACATTTCATTCAGTTTTCAGAGAAAACTTCAAAGTATAATATTCAGTGTCAAAGAATTGTCAAAATATGTATGCCAGAAATAGAATATTAAATCCAAATATATAGAATGAATGTTCAATGTACTGGCGCAACAGTGTTAAGCAAAATGAAGTTGTTGGACATATTTCTGTTAAGAATCTTACATTGCAACATAATTTTTATGAACTTCAAATATTTTGTTTTCTAAAAATGGGAAAAAGAAAAATAATTCTGTTTCTGAATTTTCCCCATTTCCCTAGTCCTATACATTAGAGGTTTGAGGCTTGTTATAGTTTATGATGGTCAAGCCTGACATGTAATAGGTATTGTTCATAATCGCATAGCAACATAAAAAATTAAAAAAAGTAAAAAAAAAACTCAAAGCAACGTCATATTTATAGGACTACCCTTTCACCCCTGTGACACAATTTTCCCTTTTCCACCATTCCCCTATACTTGAAAAAAGTATTGGTCTTCAATGATGACCCAATCTTGGATCTAATCCTCATTCTGCAGTAGACCAGACATATAACAGTGACAGAAAATAGAGTACATTATGTTGCTCAATGCTGATATTATAACTCGAACATTTATAAATCTTTACACAATATTGTGTCAAGGATAAAATTGCTTGCACTAGTACAAAAGTTACTTTGTAATTTCAGGTCTTTTTTCTCATCAGCTCCAAAGAAAGATGACTCAAAATCAAAAAGCAGGTATGTTAACATTTTACTCACCGGATAAAAGTTAAATAGTTAGGATAGTTTGATAATCTGTTATTCAGCATCATTTAAACTTATCCTCTGAAATTAATTAGAAGAAAAAAAAAAGTGAAAAATGCTTGCCTTTAAATGTTTCTGTTTGTATTTTGTCAGTCTTTATGTTTTGTGTACTCTCTCGTTATATTTGCACTTGAAATGCATTTGTTGAACTTGTTCAATATATTTTACTCATTGCAGCAAAGATACTGAGAAATCTCCTGTAAAGAAGGTTGAAAAATCTCCGCTGAAACAGAAAAATGTATCGCCATCTAAGCTGCTAGATGACTCTCCGATAAAAGCTCCGGCGAGAAAGCGAGCTCGTATCTTAGAAAGTGATGATGAGGAGGAGAATGTACAAGTGTCCGACAAGGAGAAATCTAGCGAGAAGACAGTTGAACAGAGACTAGAAAAAATTGTCGAAGAAAAGCAAAAAACAAAGGTATTTAATATGAAAATAGGCAAAGCCCATGAATGGGGAAGTCTGATTAAAAAAAAAATGTTCATTTTTAACTTCACATTTTTCGTTGTAAATGTGTCATTCGGTATTTCATGCACCGCTTCCGTTTTCAATCGGAGCACCTCGACCATTATTCTGAAGCAGAAAAGTTGTGATTATTCTGTTTTTGGAATACCCCCCAATTATCATTGAGTTACATTAAAAATGGCGGCGCTCAACTATTAATGACACTGAAAATTTTACTGATAGGTAAAGAAATTTATTAATTTTTATGCTCCCAGTCCCAGGAAAATTTCGGGGGAGCATGTAGTCGTCTGGTTGTCCATCCGTACACCCTGAATTCGTGTCCGGCCCATTACTTCTTAATTTAAAGTTGGATTTTACAACTATTTCACAGAAATGATCACCAAATTGAGATGATGTGTCGCGAGCAACATTTGGGTCGCTACCTTGAAGGTCAAGGTCACAGCATGACATTGCAGCAAAATCGTGTCTGGCCCATTAATTATGTCTCCCCCACCTCGGGGGGAGACATATTGTTTTTGCCCTGTCCGTCCGTCAGTCCGTCCGTCCGTCAGTCCGTCAGTCCGTCCGTCCGTCCATTCTTCGTTTCCGGACGATAACTAGAGTTCCTTTTGACCTACAGCTCTCAAACTTCATAGGATGAATGGTCTTATTGAGCAGATGATCCCTATTGTTTTTGGGGTCAGTAGTTCAAAGGTCAAGGTCACAGTGACCGTTGGTCAATTTCTCGTTTCCGGATGATAACTAGAGTTCCTTTTGACCTACAGCCCTCAAACTTCATAGGATGATTGGTCTTATAGAGCTGATGATCCCTATTGTTTTTGGGGTCAGTAGGTCAAAGGTCAAGGTCACACTGACCGTTGGTCAATTTCTCGTTTCCGGATGATAACTAGAGTTCCTTTAGACCTACAGACCTCAAACTTCATAGGATGATTGGTCTTATTGAGCAGATGATCCCTATTGTTTTTGGGGTCAGTAGTTCAAAGGTCAAGGTCACAGTGACCGTTGGTCAATTTCTCGTTTCCGGATGATAACTAGAGTTCCTTTTGACCTACAGCCCTCAAACTTCATAGGATGATTGGTCTTATAGAGCAGATGATCCCTATTGTTTTTGGGGTCAGTAGGTCAAAGGTCAAGGTCACAGTGACCGTTGGTCAATTTCTCATTTCCGGATGATAACTAGAGTTCCTTTTGACCTACAACCCTCAAACTTCATAGGATGATTGGTCTTATTAATCAAATGATCCCTATTGTTTTAATGGTCAGTAGGTCAAAGGTCGAGGTCACAGCGACCGTTGGTTAATTTCTCCTTTCCGGATGATAACTAGAGTTCCTTTAGACCTACAACCCTCAAACTTCATAGGATGATTGGTCTTATTGAGCAGATGATCCCTCTTGTTTATGGGGTCAGTAGGTCAAAGGTTAAGGTCACAGTGACCATTGGTCATTTTCTCATTTCCGGATGATAACTAGAGTTATTTAATTTCATTTGTGAAACTATATATGATATGACCATCAAGTGCAATTTCGTTTGACGCCCGCCTGCCATACGCTGATTAAATAACCAGGATTTTCAAAATTGAATACCTGGTTAAAAACAAACAGTTTAGGAAGCATCTTCTCATACAACCTTAACAATAGAAACCATCCATAGACAGCCTTCATTGAAGTGACTACCGGGTATTTACATTATCTTATCTCCATTCCCATTCCTGTTTCCATTCACAGTTATTCTCAGCAGTGGGGGAGACATGCGCTTTTTTACAAAAGCATCCTCTAGTTTGAAGTCAGATTTTACATCTATTTCACAGAAATGATCACCATATTGAGATCCTCTGGTCTCTAATATTCTTGGTATAAGCAGTTATTTTCCAGACTGTATTGAAGTAAGAACCAGTGTCCTACCATATTTATAAAATCAAACCTGCATCATGACGAGTTCTACAAAACTTGGTTCGATGAAGTAATCCTTGAACTTTAACCCTTAACCTACTGAATTTCTTAAATGACCTAGTCCAGTTTCCACTATTGGAACTTCTATCATCAATTTTGTTGATAATCAAGATGAAACTAAAGTTGAGCACCGTGGCATGGATGTGCAGGCTGGTCTGGCTCTATATTGGTGGCAACGGCTTAACACTTTTTAATTCCAGCAGGGGAAGGGTTAAATATAACTTTTATCAATAATAAATGACAATCTTCATTTTATTGATATATTGTACATTATCTCTACAGGATGATACAAATGGGGAAAGCCAAGATTCTGGGAAAGGTCTTCAGTCTCCAGAACGTTCAGCAGCATTTACACCAGTCAAATCTCCATTCCCAGCACGTAAAACAGGTAATAATGTACCAGTGAAATGGAACTCTTATTCTCCCAAACCCGGGGTAATACAGCGGTGTGGTGTAAAATTTTGACCTCCTGTCTGTTAATGTGGTAGTTTTGGTGTGTTGCTTAAATAGTTGGGGATTTATCTTGACCATATTGCTGGGGCATGTTGCAGCTCTAATTTGTGGGTTGCCTTATTTTTCTAATTTGCTGATGTTGTTATGTTGTCAGTTTTATCTTGAATCTGCTTTCATGTTTTGTCAATTCTAGGTAATTCATGTTTGTGAGTTCTAAATTTTTCATGTTTCATTAGTTCTGAATTGTTCATATATTATCAGTTCAAAGTTTGTCAGTTCTAAATTGTTTATAATGTGTCAGTTCTGAATTTTGCTTGTTAAGTCAGTTCTAATTTTACATGTTTTGTCAATGCTAAATTGTTCATGTTTTGTCAGTTCTAAATTATTTATGTTCTTTCCATTCTAAATTGTTCATAATTTATCAGTTCAAGATTGTGCATGTTTTCTCAGTTAAAAATTTGGCATATTTTATGGGTTCAAAATTCATTCATTGTTTGTAACTTGACAGTTCGAAATTGTTTATTTTGTTGTTCCTAAACTTCAGTTTTAAAGTGAGCATATTTTGTCAGTTCTAAATTGTTCAAATTTTGTCATTCTAAATACATCAGTTCTACTTTGTTCATGTTTTTTTTTCAGTTCTAAATTGTGAGATCTAAATTGTGCATGTTTTGTCAGTCTTGAATTATGCATATTATTTCAGTTTTAAATTGTTCATGTCTTGTCAGTTTGAAATAAGTAAATTCTAAAATGTACAGGTTTTGTAAGTTCTGAGTGTTTTAATTTTTTACCAGTTTTAGATTGTGCATAATTATTTTGTCAATTTAAATTGCTCATGTTTTGTCAGTTTTAAATTGTTTATGTCATGTTTGTTCCAAATTTGTCAGTTTTAAATTGTTAATGTATTGTCATTTCCAAAGTGTTCATTTTTGTCATTCTAAATATATCAGTTCTACATTGTTCATGTTTTTCAGTTCTGATTTGTGAGTTTTAAATTGTGCATGTTTTGTCAGTTCTAATTTTTTAAGTTCTTAGTTTTTTCTCTTTTTGCCAGTTCTAAATTGTGCATACATTGTTAATTCTAGATTGCTCATGTTTAGTCAGTTCTAAATTGCTTATGTTGGGTCAGTTCTAAATTTGTCAGTTCTCAAAATACATGTGTAGTTAAAATGTGTCAGTTCTAAAATGTGCATATTTTGTCAGTTTTAAATTCCGTCAGTTCTAAAGTATAAGTTTTGTAAGTTATAAGTTGGTCATGTTTTGTTGGTATTGAATTTGTCAGTTTTAAATTGTTCATGTTTTCTGGTTCTAAATTGTTCATGTTTTTCAGTTCTACATTTGTCAGTTCTGTTCAGTTTTTGCATATTTTATTAAATTTGTAATTTCTTAATTGCTCAGGTTTTATCAGTTTTAAATTTTTCAGTTCTAAATTGTGCATGTTTTGTCAGTTCTAAATTGTTCATATTTTGTCAGCTCGAAAGAGCATAGGTGGCAGTGCTAGAAAGAAGATACCAAGTACTATAGCAGAGAGACAGGAAGAAGATATGATCACTGAAGAAACAGAGAAAGTCGATACACCTCAGGTATAACAGTTTTGTCATCAGTTCTGAGTTCTGTCTCAAATCTCAGGATTTTCATTGGTCAGTGTACAATCTGTGGCAGTTTCTGACCAATCAAATACCCGAGATCTTAGTTTGTGCTTACACAATTTCTTTGTAACCTCAGACCCAGGTCTTGCACGAAGTTCTGGAAAATTCATGTCAAACCTTCCATGGCCAATAATATTGTATGCACATTTACATGTAATACCTATCAAGGTCATTTGAATGAAAAATTTATCATGAATAGTTGAATGCACAATGTTGATAATAAACTTAATTTATTGTTTTAACATTTTGATAGTGATTACTCCAAAATCTATCTTTTATACTGTAAAACAGATGACATATTACTTTTATTTATGATTTTGATTTTCTTGTGGCATTCTTTCACAGTTTAAATATAATTGACACAAGCTGTTCATTCAGAAAAAAAAATCTATTTGAAATGAAAAAAACAGATTGGTAGATTTAAATTAGCAAACCAAAACAGTAAAGTTTATGAACAAACTGAGAAGGTAAAATTATTAAACAAATCAAAACAGTAAAGTTCATGAACAAACTGAGACGGTAAAATTATAATTAAACAAATCAAAACAGTAAAGTTCATGAACAAACTGAGATGGTAAAATTATTAAACAAATCAAAACAGTAAAGTTCATGAACAAACTGAGACGGTAAAATTATTAAACAGATCAAGACAGTAGCATACATAAACCATGACTAATTTCAATGAATTTGTTTTAGGAAACTGTAACAAAAGATGAAAACAAGTCTGCAGAGCTTGAGACAAAGGCGGAGGATGTAAAAACTGAAACAGATGAAGTAACTAATGAGGTTAAGATAGAAAAGACTGAGGACAAGGAAGATGTGAAGGACAGTAAAGATGAAGATACAGCTGAAGATGGGAACTCTGGAGAGGAGGCCGATGAGGCACCAAGGGGACACAAGAAGAAAAGTGTACCTGGGAAAGGTGTAGTTACACCGAAAGGTCAAAAGAGAAAATCTAGTAAAAAGGAAACCAGTCCTAAAGAAAAGAAAGTAAAAAGTGAAACTCCTAAGTCAGTGAAGAAAGGTACAATGAAATTCTCATGTTTACATGATACTTGGCATTCTTGACTTAGAATTTTGTATACTTTAATAACTTAAAAAAAATAATTTTTAATTAATCTAAATAGGAAAAGGTGATGTTGAACAGCGGTCTTTCTCGCCCTTTTTTTGGAGGAAATTTACCTTTGGGAGAGGGAATTTTTAAGTCGTTTAACCTTGTAGGAGGAATTTCAGCCAATATTTTGCTGCATATACAGTAGTGAAAATACTCATGAATACATATATTTTTTTTTTGCAAAAAGCAAATTTTAAAAGGATTTTGTAAGGTGTATCTTGCTTTTGGCTCATGTAGGCTGGTAAAATTTAAAAAAAATTGGTTTTTACAAAAAAAAAAAAAATTAAATGTAAAACTTTTACATGAAGTTTACTGAACAGACAGGCAAATCAAAGTATTAATTTACATCTGTTTAATTCTTTTGTATCTAGAAAGTGAGCATTTCAATGTTTTTTATTACAGAAAAAGAAGTAAAGCCGAAAGTTTCAAAAAAGGGGAAAGCACCAGTGAATGGCGTCTTTTGTAAGTAACAAGAGTTACATTTCTTTGATAACATCTCATTTACTTATTACTGGTAGAAATGACTTGACTTGGGTTGAGTGGTTACAGTTGTTGACTTTGAACCACTTGCCTTTTACCTCTGTGGGTTCCAATCCACGAGGAACTTTCATGTGAGGAAGGTATACAGCCATCTCACAGGCCGTTAGTGGTTCTTCTCAGGTGCTTATTTGTCCCTTAAATAATGCATGGTCTTTCTGCCCCAGTAAAGCTCAAAATGCACCTTATGACCTTTAAATTGTCACTGTGATTTAATAAACAACAATAAAACCCTAACAGAAATGACATAACTATGCCACCTCTATCCAGCCAGGCTATCATGCACATCCATGACTATGCTCATCTTTGGATCTTGTTATAAGGAAGCCCTCACTGCTGTGGGTTCGAATCCCTTCAGGAACTTTGAATTTGAATAGTAACCTATCTAGCTTAGCTGCTAGCTTATGGAACATTGGTGGTTCTACTCAGGTGCCCTACTTCAAACCACTTCCCCCTCACAGCTGTAGGTTTGAGTCCTGCCAGGGACTTTTTATTCTTTGAAATGAAGAAGCTATCTGGCTAGCTTATGGAATGTTGATAGTTCTACTCAGGTGCCCACTTGTACCTAAAATAATACACAGAGGGGAATCAGAGATCTTCCTGCACCAGTAAAGCTAGAAAGTCACCATACTTTGTTGGTGCCACATAAAACCCCAAAAAAAATAAAATACCACTTGTGTAGTATCCGGCCAGTACATTCATGCAGTTTGACCACACTGCATAATTTTAGTATTTTGACAAAAAATTCTTCAACTCTCCATGAAAGTCAAAGCAGGGTCTGTCCATTACATATATTCAGTGGTGGGTAGGAGTTTAAATTTGTCAAATACCAAATTATAAAAAGTAACTTTTTACAGCACCAAAGTCAAGTTCCAAGGATAAGGAATCTAAAGATGTAGAAAGTGAAAAGTCAGAGGACAAGAGTGTTAAATCTGAGGTTGAAAGTGAGGCTAAACCTGTAAAACAAGAGACGGAGAAGAAAAGGTGAGCAATTTTGGTGTTGTTTTTACAAACTTTCAATCAAATTGCGATAAGGGATTTCAAAATCTTTCATTTTGTGTTTATGAAATCTCTTCTTCTTGTCCATAGTGGTTTAGTTCAGTTTCTATTTATGTTACTGTATCTGCCAGAATTTAGTCATATGAGGTTTTTGGAAAATTAAAAAATTGAGATATCCTTTATGATCTAAATCAAACCTAAACAGGAATTCTGTAAACATGTTGACTGAAAAGTTCGGATAAAATTATTTGAATTTAAGTTAAAAGGCTATATTTGGTATGTGTATAAATATGCTCAGGGGACGGTTCAATTGGAGATATGCTTCCTACAAATAATTATTATCCGCTGAATTTTAGTTACCAGTAAGTTGGCAGTGATTTATTTTGAGAAAAGAGATACACGTTGGAAATAGATTATGCATGCCTGCAGGTATATGATTGAAATATTTGTTTGGAACAACAATAAATTAGATTTAGCTAAAACAAGTTTGATGTCTACTTTCAAAGAGAAAAAGATTTGATTTGTTCATTTTAACTCCTTTAGTGTATATCTGCAAATGGGGATAATAACAAATCAATGGCACCAAATAAATATACAGTAAATAATGGCATAATGTTTTGTTTCAGAACATTTTATTCTGTTTACGTACAATATTCATTTGTGTTGAATAACAACTGATATGAGCCGTGTCATGACAAAACCAACATAATGGATTTGCGACCAGCATGGATCCAGACCAGCCTGCGCATCCGCGCAGTCTGATCAGGATCCATGCTGTTCGCTATTAGTTTCTTTACTAGTTATAGGGTTTGTAAGCGAACAGCATGGATCCTGATCAGACTGCGCGGATGGTCGCAAACCCATTATGTTGGTTTTGTCGTGACACGGCTCATATTTACTATAAGATTAGGGAAACAACATAATTGTACCATTTATAAAATATTTATACAAATATTTCTTGAGATATATAGCGTAATACCCCTTAAGGACATTATATTTTCAATGCAAAAAAAGGTCATTGCATAACTTCAGACGGGAAAGTGTTAATTCATATATTTACTAAAAACATCTTCATGCCATGTTTTCTAATAAAAACTGAAATAAATTGCCAAAAAAAAGGCATTTTTGCAATTTCATTGATTGATTGATTGATTGATTGATAAGTTAAAAAGATTGTAATGATGATCCTGGGCCTTCTTTCGGGATCTTTCATTCATAAACAAGGTATAAAACAAGTCAACAATTTTTATTATGACATTTTTATTTCACCAGACTATTGACACATGATATGTACAGTAAATGTCATTGTTTCTATAACCTAACATAGACTATGTCAGCTCGACTTCAGTCATTATGTAGATTATGATTCGGTTAAAACTGATAATGTAGGAATATAGGCAGAAACCAGGGCCGGCAAAATCTGAGTCTACTTTATCTGACAGAATGACTTTATTTGTCTATATGATATTTATGTAGTAAATTTTGGAAATGTTTCACTTGTTCGTACATGCTACGGGCCCCACTTGGCCAGTACGGACAATTCATTTTGCCACCCTTGCAGGAACATTTTTTTTCCGAGATAAATACCACTGTTCCCAAATGCCCACACCCGAATATTTGTTCAGTACACAGAATTTTCAAAAAGATAGAAATATTACTAAAACTCAACGGGTTCATAGTCCAGTAGTTCAATTCTTAACTTTTCTTATACTTACTCACTTAAAGCAATTACCATTACTTTGAGCATCTGAAATAAAACTTACTAAAATGCCAAATTTAGATTAGATTAGCTCAATGAATGGACTGTGGGCGTAAATTTTTTTAATTAAAAAAAGAAAACTCGATCGGTTTTTGTTCCCACTTAATGAAATAATTTTATTTAGAGAAGAATCAAGATTTTCAAAGGGCACGTTGATGGTAATATATTGCCATGCACAATAGATACTAAAATATTTTAGAAAGTCTGTCTTAAAGGGACAACAATTTTATAATAATACTAAATAAAGTCCTGGTGGATGAATTAATTTGGATTATGTAAACATAAAACATAAGACATAAAATGCAACATTCTAAAATCAGTGAATAAATAAAGACTTCTTCGATTGACTTGAATAACACACCTACACCACCAGTTATAATGATGTAGTAGTTTGTAGGGAAGTCAAAATACCACATTGTTTACATTCTGTTACTTTTATCACAAAAATAATTTTATATTCAACACTTTTAGATCTTTCGTCAGGTCTGAGGTGTAAAGCATGTAACATCCTCTAAAACCTTCATTAAAATATTGTAAAAACTAAACTGTGCCCTTCCTAAAAAAAAGAGAGAAAAACTTAAAACTTTTATTAAAACATTATAAAACTGAAAAAAACTTTCTTAGGCAAAATGTGCCTTTAAAGACTTAAGGAAAGTTTGAAACTAGGATTCGTCGTTTATTTGATAAAATATTTGATATGAAAATATTGATTGTGTGTTTTGTCTCCAGTTTTATGTATGATTATATAATATTGTTGCATGTCCTGTTCATATCTATAAGAAATGATTGTCGTTTATACGATTGAGTGAAACATCGAGTCCGTAGGGAGTGGTTACTGTGTATGTATAAGTATAAATTCTCATGTAAAATGCCGTCTCTAATGAAAATCTAATGTATGAACGGAAGATTTATGTTCCTGATATATGGCCTTGTGCTTTGCAAATGACAATTTAAGATTATTTTTTGTCCTATTAGGAGAAAAGACAGAGAGAAAAAAAATGGCAATTAAGTTTTTTTTTCTTTTTGTCTGATTTATTTTTTTTTCTTTTTAATTATGAAGAATATAATGTGAATATTGAAGTGGGCTGTAGCAGTAGTGATATGGAGTGATTAATTGATCTGAAGCCGTCCCATTTGTTACGAACTTGTACGATTTCACCTAATATCAGTAGCACTTGGAAAACCCTGTCTTTATATTATTATATATGTGATATTGTATATGTCTATCAGTAGATTGAAATGTCTGAGAAGCATCCTTTATGGACAGTATTTACAACTGTTTTTAGGTATTTTATTTCCTGTCAGGCAATGGTTTGAACAATGAAAAATTGTGTTTTCTGTTTTGTTTTCTTATATAAAAACTTATTAAGGAGCGGATTGATTGTATTGGGGAATATCAAATTTGTATGGTGGTTGATATATATTAAAACAAATGGGAAACATTGAAGTATACGCTGTAATGAAAATGGGTAATATTAAGGTATACTGGTATACTATTGAAAGAAATAGGAAATAATTAAGGTATACTGTTAAAATAAATTGAAAATATTATGGTATAGTGTAAGAATGGTTAAAGTGACATTTTGCTCATATTTTCATTGTCAAGTTGAGCTGAATTGACTTTATATTTCAAAAGATTGACTGTTTAGATGATTGTTTGACCAACAGATTATATTGGAAAATGTTTAGGATAAAGTTTAAAATCTTCCTAAAATATAGAAAGACTGCCATGCTCTTTTTATAAATTGAACATTACAGGTAAATTGTAAATGATATTAAGTGAAATTTCGTTTGAATCTGGTGGTTACTTATCGTTTATGCGAAGTAAATTATTAAATCAAAAGGAATTATGGCAAAATGAAATTTTATTTTGACTCTCACCTGTTCACTCGCTATATACCTTTAGATGGACATAATGTCACTTTAAATATTATGGTATACTGTTAAAAATGGGAAAATATTAGGGATAACTGAATATCTTGTGTCACTTTTATGTATTGAATCACTGTTTTCAAACTTATTTGCAGTAGATTTAAACATTCCACTTTCAAAAAATAAAATGGAAAATTCCTAGTACTGTTTGATCATGACAGCCTTTAGCTATGGCCGATACTGAAAGCAACAGTAATACTACATGGTAAAGTACGTCACTATACTGTACAATGCCTCGGAACAATTATAAATATATATATACATGTACACATACAAAAATACTATAATCTGCTCAGCATTTTACTAATGTTGCCAATATTTTGTCAGATTTGATCACACTCAGTAGGTAAATAATATCACTTATATAAAGATTTAAAATAAAAACACATCGGATTTTGATTCCATTGAGTCTTACTAAACTTAAATGAGTTATGCAATGTTTACACACTAAGCACAGTATTTTTCCTTTGCTTTGTTTTTGACCGAGTATCCCTCATGTACAGACTAATTCCTCATGTACAGATTCGGTCAACCGAGTATGCAATTTTCATTTAATTTAGCTAAATTTAATGCGTCTGAGAGATAACTTTTTTTTCCAGATTTTGGTAAATAATTATGCATACCCAATTAGTTACAGAACATAACATATGCAAAATCCTTTTGTAATACTATCATTGTTGGCAATAAAATAATTTCAGAAGTTATTTTTTAACACAATTTTAGATTATATGATAAAATCATATATATATGAATATGAATTTATATGAATATGAATTTAAAGACAAAAATTGGACGACTACAACATTTTATCACAACCATTAATTATACTATAAGTATATTTACATTAAGACCAGATATTCGTATTGTTCTAAATTTAATGCCCTATTTGGAAATCCTGTGAAAATTATACATGAATGTGTCACACAAAAGTGTTAATTGACTTTTCATAAAACCATTTTTGTGCAGACGATGTTGAATTCATCATAATATATGAGGTTATCACTTAAATATCTTTTTTTTTGTATTAGTATAGCAAATTTTTGAGGAAAGCTGTGATCTCGATGTAAATGAGTTGTTTGGCAAGATAATAGAGATTTCCTGCGTGAAATGATTACTAATCGGCATATAGTAGATACCCAGAGAACGTTGACGAGTCATTCGATATTGCCGAACCTTCTTTAAGCCTCAGCCATACATGATCACCGGTGGTCAGGTGTAGTATGATGGTATTACTGGCCACACCGTATCCGGATCGATGGTCGCCATGCATTGGAACGCGTGGTTCGTCATTTAACATAATCATTACGAAAGCATCAGTCTCGTCTTGACTTAACACATGAGCATTGAAGAGGTATGTCCCATTGATTTTGCATACAAAATGTGATGTAAGTTCGTCAAATGCTTCGCCGTGATTTAGGAACACTTTATCAAACTCTATTGTCGTATCTTGATGTACTGGACCAAATTTTGACTTTCTTGTCACGAAGAATGCAATTCTTGGAGATGGCACACACTTTTCACCTTAAAATTAGAATAATCATATCAACTGTTAGTCTTCTAAAAAGATATTTCAATAAGCAGAACCAGTAATGTCTTTTTGTAAGACATTGAAAAGCAATCTTAAGTTTTGTCTGTTAGAGGAACAGCAATATAATTATGTCTTTTGTTGAAACTTTAAATGCTAATTCTGCTTTAGATAACACTTTTATTGCAATTCTTATCCTTAAATATAAAATATATAAGTTTCTCACATAATGATATATGTATGTTTTCAGACAGCTATATCCTTGTTGTTTTGTATGTAAGAGACTGTTAACAAGTAACATTTGAAAATTGACTCGATATTGCTGAAAGTGTTTTAGCTAGTTAAAATCTAATATGATTAAACCACAAACCTTTATTGCCTTTATCCCCCTTTGGGCCAAATGGACCCATTGGTCCTTGTTGTCCTTTATCCCCATCATTGCCTGTATTTCCACATTGACCTTTGTGACCTTTCTTACCCCTTGAACCTTTTAAACCAGTTTCTCCAATAGGTCCACGTTCACCTATATTAACAGTAAAGATATATTAGAAAATCTATTTTATCAAACAGTGTGAAGCTTTTTGGGAAAAAAAAGAAAAGAAAAAAAGAATTGGCTTACAAAGCAGATATAAAGACATGAGAGTAAAGTTTAGCAAATTTTGCAAATTGGAATGTTTTTGTTGGATGATATTTGGCTTAAATAGAAAAAAATTGAAAGAATTTATCACCCAGAAAATTTGTTGTTGGTGGTGGTAGCAAAAGAATACATCTTTAGCAATAAAGAGGTACTTCTTTAAATTTTGAATTTTTTTTTATTCAATTTAAGAAATACTTGACATTTTCACCTTTATCCCCCTTGTATCCTTTTTCACCTCTGTCGCCTTTTCTGCCCTCTGTTCCTGTTGCCCCTGGTAACCCATGCTGCCCATGTATACCAGAAGGTCCAGGGTCTCCCCGGCAACATCGTTCACATTGCTCTCCCTTTGTTTGAAAACTGGATACAACATGTGAGATAATCAGCAGTACACTAAGGCATACAAGAGTTGTCTGTCCTGTCATATTTGGAACATCAGTGGAGCCTATAAATGTGAAAGAAACATAATACTTGAGTCAATGATTGATTGCATTTATAACAGTTAACTGCCTTATTGATTTCATTTGCTTGGGTTACATGTGAGTAAATCTGCCCTTTAAACTCGAAAGTACACAATCATGTTAGTTGTAAAGAAAGTATTTGATAAAAAAAAAAAAATGCAGACACTTTGACCACTAGGCTGCACCCTGCTCCCCTCCCCCTCCTCCTGCATCTCCCCTCTCAACCCTTCATAGTTAAGTAGGGCCATCATTCTCTTGTCATTTGTCAAACATTTAATGACATTCCTAGCATAGCAAGACAAATTTGATGGTTATGATGTAATCGAGGCTGTTAGTCAAGATCAGTTTACATAATGTATTTGATCCATAATATTTGATCGGAAACAATTTACAAGGAGAAGATCGACTTCTCAATTTGTCTCCATTCAAAATGATGACTTTTTGATTATAAAATGTTTGTTATTGTCAACCCATACGTGCGACCTTGTGGGTCATTATACAGTAATTTGAATATGATGGATGGATGTGTACCGATGCACCGTCTATTCGAGAGGCCTTTCCTTGCATTTATTAAGTTTAAATACCATTAAGGAACATGTCTCTTGAAAGTTTTTTCTTTCTTTTTTTTATGCTTCTAAATTTGATAAAATGGATGACTATCTCTCACCCCCTATACCCTATTTGGTGATTGATAAGTTTTTGTCATGGTATGGGATGACAAAATCTCTTGCCGTGATTCAAATTCACTATAAAATCCATCAAAGATATTTGAAGAGGGACGGTTTCAGCACATAGTAACAGATGGGGAAATTTCGTTTTTCAATCTTGATGAATATTTGCATTTGAAACACATTTTCGGCAGCTGCCTATTGGAAGATCTGAGGAATTAGATTTGTCGTATTTTAAAGGCAATGAAATAAGTATTTTTGTCTTTACAAGATAAATTTATTTTCATGTTATCTTCCATATATTTGTACAGGCCTCTGTTGGTTATTGATAGTTTATGAAATTTGTGCAGACAAGGGATTTCGGTAGTTGATTTCATTAGTGATTTTACTGGATATTACTGGCAGATAATTTCTCCTGACAAAAATCTGGGGGGGGAAACAGGACACAAAAGACAATTTTTGTTGATTCTTTGTGCCATTGGAATGATAGATGGAAGATTGTTATTTTTTTTGCACTGTCTGTAGATTATGAGGATCAAACTTAGACCCTGACTGGCTTGTGTATTAATGATAATTGATAGAGCAAACAATTGCAGCAATATACTCACTACTTTATTCATATTTACTTTCATTGATTGATTGATTCACTGCAGGGTTGTCATTGGGAGGCAGCTATAGGCCAAAATAACTATCTCAAATGCATTTTTGGCTGTCTTAAAACTTTAAAAAAACTTGTTTTATGTGATCAAAGAGCAAAACTGACCTCCTCTTCTTCAATATAGATTGTTGTTTCTGTGAGCAAGAAACTTTACACTCATTGCTTAGTACTGGTTGGTTCCAGAACAGATTCGAGAAATATGGCTTTCAACACAGTCAAACTAATTAATGTAAATATAGGGTAAACGCACGTTTTTCTGTGTTATAACGTCTGCAGAGTCCCGAGGAACGGTTGGTGCCCGAGCCCGGTAGGGCGAGGGCTCCAACAGTTCTGAGGGACTCTGCAGACTTTATAACACGAAATAAACGTGCGTTGACGCTATTATAGCATAAAATTTTAAAACAGATTCGTGATGTATAGTTAATACAAAACACAATTACATTAAATTCTTGTGCTTGGACGGTATTTATCCAATTCTACATGTTTTACGTATGCGTTTTATTTTTCCGGGGCCAACAACTTGGAAAATTCTCAGAACCGAACGAAATTTTGAATTTTAATTGATTTAACAAAGCTTGACATTGGAGATTTATTATCTCAAGAAAAAAACAACGTTACATTACTCTACCCTCTACCCAAGACAAAACATGACCCTCAGAAATTCTTAGAATGATTTCAGATTGACGGTAGAAAAAAGATCAGTGACATCAGAATCGTTTTTTTTTTATTTTAGGGATAAAAATTAACCTATAGCATACAATGAAAATCCCTGGTATACCGCGGTTTATACCGTGGTTTTTAGGAAAAAACCGTGGTATACCGTGGTATTTTCTTTCTGGCGGTACCCAACTCTATAATTAGTATAAAGTAATATAGACCAACTCAGAAATTTTTTGATGACAACCCTAGATTTGAGTCTGACAACATAAAATCAAACTTTGTGCCAATCTGGCTTGTTTAAAATGTATGGATAGATGGAATAAGTTAAGACATTGCAGCTAGTATTTCTCTGGTTTTATTCTTATTTACATGAATGATTATAGCCTGACAACAGTAATAAATCAATATATCTTGACCAGAGAACTCTTTGATAGCCAATACTGGTTTTTCTATTAGCAGATCACAACCCCTATTAATTCACCATGATATAATTTCAGCACAGTCAGAATATCATTTTATTACCAGGCTGAATGCAAGAACTGTAGAAGAGTGCTTAGTTCATTTTAAACACTTTAACGTGTTGGAACCAAAAAACTATTGAACCAAAAAAACAATTTGTCTTTGACACTTGTGTAGAATCAGACCAGCCTGTACATCAGGGATATCTGACCAAGCTCTATACAGTTGGCTGTGCAACCAGTAACATTGTCTGATTCAGACTGCACAGATGACCTTGCTTCATCTTAAAGGTGGTATAAGCAAGTTATTTTTGCCACTTATTCAGTGAGAGAAGTTTGGAAGTGATACAACTTCTTATATCATAAGATACAATTATGTCCGAGTTAACACAGGACATCTAAATAGCAAGGAATCATTGGGTCATTACCATGTACCATATTGGTTGGTTCCAGGAAGCGGACTAGTTAGTGATATTGAAGTTTTAGATGTACCAGTAATTTTTTAGGGTCAGACCCCTCGAAAAGTATATTTTCCCATATTTCTAGGGGGGAAAAATCCCCTCCAAACCAAAAGTAAAAAATCCAAAACATTTTTGGCTTTTGAGATCCTTTTATCATGAGGGTTGAAAATATAAAGGTATTGCATCACAATTCACATGAACGGTTTTGACTGTTTCTATATTTCCCCCTTTTCCTCTCGGCAACACAATTTTCCCCTCTGCATGGGCCCTGCCATAATTTCCTAAAAGTGAAACAAAATATATATATTTTCTGTACATGTATATTCTGTTTTTTTATGCACAAAAATGAGTATTTTATATGTAAGGCCATTTTTTTTTTATATTTTGGTTTACTGATTTTTTTCAAAAAAAGGTAGGGTAGGAGGAGGGAAAAAAAAATCCTGAAAAAACAAACAAAAAACATCGGAAAGTCTTCTTATTTAAATTTATTCCTGAATACTGTATATATGAATATTTTAATAGTGTATTCAGTCTTTACTGTGAAGAACCAAGGAAAATGAGCCAACAAGACCTTTAATAGTACATGTAGTAGGCATGTTTGTTTTTACCAGATAACAAAAACATATACAACATTTGAACACTAAATTTGAAGATGTGTCTTTTTTATATATATTACAGTTTCCAAAGACAACTGTCTGTTAAATAATACAGTCAACTCTATTTCTTATGCTTTTTTAACTTTTTAGCATTTCTTGTAGCGGGCTTAAGTTGTTTGACATTGAAACATGTATTGCATATTGGTCGGACAATGCTAAATTCTTCTTTCAGCTGGGCGATCTCATCATTCCTTATTACATCTAAGTCACCGCAGTAAAAACATATCTCATCAAATATCTGTGTTATTCCTGAAAATAGAGAATAATGTTTGTGTCAGTAATCTCTCCAAATAGACTTTCTGTAAAAAACCAGTATTAAATTGAAAGAATCAAACATGTTACTATTTTAAAGTATTTTCCCCAAAAGATTTGAGATCTCCTTGTATATTTATAACTATTAAAATGTGTATGTAATAAATATTTTTCTCCTGGTATATTTATAATTATTAAAATGTGTATGTAATAAATATTTAAATAAAAGTGCTTCACTGAGACATAATTTGTTTTTTCTTTGTCCTATTTATTTAAGATGCCTTAGAGGACAAACTTTATTTCCTGTGTATGAATAATATGTACAATACAAGAATACTTAAAACTTTTGTAATAGAGTTCATATAATAGCTCACCAGCATAATAAGATGTTTCAATAGTGGTGGAACAATTCATCCCTTCTCTTACAATCAAGACATCTTCCATAGGTCCACCAGAAAAAAGTGGGTTCCCACAAACATACATCATCTCTTCCTGAACACGTATTATAAGGTTATCTTGTTGTCGTGTCAACCTGGTTGAACAATACACCACCCTTCTTTTGCCACATTCAACACAATGAACAAAGCCACGAACTTTACCTGTGGAAAATAAAATTAAACTTTTCCTTTTCCAGAATTCTGAAAACATTAAAATTGAGCTTTGAAGTAATGTTAAAGTACAAAATCTTCTTATGATTTGAATTCTAATAATTTATATTCTATGACATTGTTAAATTCAGCAATTCTATTCAATATTAAATTTTTATTCACTGCTTAATTCATCTCCTTTTTATACTGGTTAAAAATATAAGCATATGTATTGAATTTTCTCCAAATGAAAGTCCTCAAAAAGGCAGTTAATATCTATTACAATGCTACAGCATTTTTAAACACTTAGTACAAGATATACAAAGGTCAATATTAAGCATTTTGAAAACAAAGCAAATTAGCCACACTTAAGCTACTACAGGTTTGTAAATGAGTAAACAGATGTTTTTTTGAAGAGGGGATGCATATCTAGCTCTACAAGGTTATGTTTATTACAGTGCATTATAAATGGTTAAATAGTGAATTCTAATGATTTAATATGGTATTATTAATACAATGTATGAAAAGTAAGAACTTTCTAATGATTATGGTAAAATAAAATGTATAAAAAGTAAGATACAGCTAAAAAGAGGAGTTGGTAACAGGAACAGATGTTTAAGAAATTATGAATGACAAAGGAAACAAATAGTCACATTAATATGTCAATAGCAAAAGAATCAAACATTATTAATTCAATTCATTTAAAACATTAGTAACTTATATTGTTGTAATCTTTTGAAAAAGCATCAATATGTGTTTGCCTTTGTCATTCAGAAAAGTGTTAAAGCTACAAACTATGTGCATACCAGCCACCATTACAGATTTGAAGCGTTTTATCTCTATCAGAAGCTTCAGGTTTCACCTTTAGTGATGGTCTATCATTCTCACTTGTCTCAGTACCATATACTTCTTCGAAGCTTTTGTAATTTCCATCCTGATCAAGGACAGGGTCAGGTAGAAAGTTCAGAGAACAGTAACGATCCTCTGGAATTCTGGGTGGAGAAAGACTACAGTATGGACAACTGTCAACATTTTGCAGATCACATTTCTTTATCTGGAAAATATTACAAAAAAGAAGCCTACAAATATCTGCATTGAAAAAGAAAGATATTATATACATAATAATATTTGAACACATTCCTCACTAAACAAACTTAAGGTATGGAATGACATATAACTTATAAAAATTTGAAAAAGTTTCAGTTTTCACTATTTTAGTACACTTAAACAATTGCAATTCTTTAAATATGTAACAAAAAGACTAACACTGCTGAGAGATATAAGCTTCAAATTAATTTAAATAATATATTTTTCTTTAATATTAACCTATTTCAGTGACAACACTTGTGATTTCAAGTTAGCCATGTTGATAATCATGAGACCATTGAGTCCATTTGTAAATTTTTTTTAAAATTCAGTATAATACAAACCTGAAAAACATAATTCCGTTCTCGGCAGTGACGCAACATGAAGTTTTTGGAATTTCCCATTCTTGTTAAACTTCCACTTGGGATCAATATCCTCATCAGTGACTAACTTAATCATAGTTAAAAGATCAGCAATCTCTGTTTCGTCACAAGCATCATGAACAAACACATACCCATGTTTTCTATTTAACCGAGAAAAAATATCTTTGACTACATTCATTGTAACGTTGACGGATTCCTTTAATGCTGATTTCAACGATGGTTTTCCACAGTTGCGGATCTTTTTAAGAGATGTCATTGACTTCATGAGCATTTCATTTCCAGGATCCATTTCTGCTCTACACAGTGAGACATTCTGTAAACCAAGATTTAACAGTGACATGACACGTTCTGCTGGATTGTTATAGCTTTGATTTGGTGCGGTTCTACAAGCAATGAACATGTCTAGATCAAGCGCAATAAATTCAAGAATGGCAGCAAACTGGACACTTGCATAAGTTGTACGATGGTCTGGGCCACCATCTGTATATCGAATAATTATAGGACAATCACTGTGTACTCCATCTTGTGACCTAGTTTCACGAACAATTTTTAATGACTCAGTGCCATGTCTTAAAGGAGACGATGCTTCAAATATTTTATCTTTTACAGTTATGTGCACATCACCGCGATGAAAAGTTTCTGTTACTTGAGAGGGGATAATTACATCTAAGTATACAGATGGGACAAGTCCACAGATGTTATAGTCATGATCAAGTGATAAAAGCTGAGGATTTGTGCCCGCTACAAGACCACGATTATGAGATCTGCTGCATGCTGCCGTTGGTTTCCCAGGCTCTCCTACTGGGATGATAGCCTTGTCATCTAGGCACTGCATAAGAGTGACGCTTCTCCATTTCACAGCAAAATGTTTCAATAAGTCATACTGGTAGTACGCATATGGGGAATCAACATGCTGAGCTCTAAGCAATCGCTGCTGTACAGCATATTTAACATTATATCTACCAGTGTAATTCAATGCTGATTTTACATAAGGATTTGATGGCAAGAAATTCAAACGGATCCATGATGGTGATGGAGCTGCTGACCCAGATGGTAGTCTCTCTAAAATCTGATCTCGCAAATCAGTTATAGAAATGGCGAATGGCATGTAACTGGCATCTGTATGACGTCGTTCATGTACCACGCTCTTCTCTTGTAGATACTTTTCAAGTTCATCCCAAAAGGATCAAATTTTGGATTTTTAATCCTTCCGTTATGTTTTCGGAGGTCAAGAATTAGTTCTGGATCATCAGAATTTAATAAAAACTCACACACTCGTTCATCTACTGAAGCTTCTTGTTCATTTTCTGGAGACATTTTATAGCCTGTAAGAAATGAAAATACTGAGCGTAGTATGGCAGGCTTTGCTTTTACTGATTTCCCATACATATCTATAAAGTCTCTTCTCATTGTTCTTGTAGCATACTTGGTCATATTAGCTTTAATGTCATTGATAACACGTACATCTTCGGAACTATCACGACTCTGAACATCTGGGGTTGCTTTCCAGATAACTGTCAGATTGCCAAGATAATTGCATGACTATATGTAAATATACCAAATGGGAAAGGCAGTTCCATATGTTCAAGCCATGCTCTGCGCTTCACGGCATCAATTGGCTCTAATTCTACCAAATCCAAAGGTTCATAATAATCTAAATTTTCTAAAGCTTCAATAACATTGCTGTAAGAGTATTTTACAATTGTCTTTTTTGTGTTTTCCTTTCCTTTATTGAGACCCTTTTCATGTGCTGATTTGATATTAAAGCTAAAATTGTCACTCCATGATCGTACTGGTTCAAGGTTATGATGATTTTTTTCTGTACGTTTGTTTTTGGTCACATAAAAAGGTGGCGTATTTCTCAAGACAAGTAGCCAACTCATTTACTTTTGTTCGAAATGATGAAAATTTCTCGTTTAAAAAACCATGGAAGCATAAGAATGTGAGAAAGCCTCTCAATCTGTAGGTTAAGTTCCTCAAGAGTGATCTGCAACACAGACAAAAATACATGTTCAAATATGATTACACTGTAAACATTAACAGCATATGGTGAATATAATATTCTGGATGATTAGTCAATGACTTAAATTCCAAATTGACTTCAAGCCTCAAGATAAAAAAAGACTTTTCATATTATTATTATTTATACAGAGGCGGCAAAATCAATACACTGTTTTGACCAGGTTGTCCCCATGGACAAGTAGAAATTATCATATATACAAATATATACAAATATAATTTATTCATCATCATATCCAAAATGAGGGTTATACTGTAATGCTATAAACTTTTTTAAAAAGCTCAATTTTACATAAAATTTGTACATAGAATAATATTAATGATGTCACACATAGAATACTATATTAATGATGTTACTTGAATATACAATTTATAAGTCTGACGGGGATTTTTTTGGCTTTAATACTTAATAGCCAATGTTCAGTCATATTTCCAACTGAAAATAGTATATTTACTTTCCCAATCCACAGGAAAAACGTTTCCAATTAAAAATTACAAATAAACATATTGAATAGAAATATATAAATAATTTTTGCAGTCATTAAATCAAGATGCCCTCCTAGACAGTGATTGTTTGCATTCATTTAGTCACTCATGCATTTTTTTCCCAATGTTGAACAAACATTAATGAAATTCCAATTCCATGGATGTGGGTCATGAATCCAGATTTGTATATGCATTTCGAAAATAAAAAAATAGATGCAGTCAGTCTGACAGATTTTACGCTTTGGTTCTTGTCTGTGTTGCTGTTTCCAATTCCTGTAACCAGTGAAAGTGTCAAATGGCTCAGGAATCTAATGTACCTTGCCTTTAGTCGTTCATGGAAAGGGTCTATATTACCACAGCACATTACAAAGATCTTTGACTATCTGTGTGCCTAGGTCAATCTGATGGTTCATAAATTTCACATTTTCTCTTTCAAAGCAAGCAATAATGTCGTTGTACAAGCGATCTTTCTCATTTTTTTTCTCTCTGTAAACAGAATTTTAAAGATAGGTTTTCTTACAAAAGAATATTGAATTTGTTGCAATACATATTTCATATACATGTATTAAATCATATTTTGGTCTTTCATTGTCATTATACCATGTTAAGTGTTGATCTTTTACCAGCAGTCATTATTATTGAAAGTCAAACTGGATGCAGCAGTTTTTTAGCTCACCTGTCACAAAGTGACAGGGTGAGCTTTTGTGATCGCTTTTCGTCCGGCGTCCGTCCGTCGTCGTCCGTCCGTCGTCCGTCCGTCCGTCCGTAAACTTTTACTTTAAATGACATCTCCTCATAAACCACTAAGCCAATTTCATCCAAAGCTTCACAGGAATGTTCCTTTGGTGGTCACTTTAAAAATTGTTCAAAGAATTTAATTCCATGCAGAACTCTGGTTGCCATGGCAACCGAAAGAAAAAACTTTAAATATCTTCTTTTAAAAAACCATAAGAGCTAGAGCTTAGATATTTGGCATGAAACATCTTCTAGTGAGTGTCTACCAAGTTTGTTCAAATAAAAGCCCTGGGGTCAAAATTGGCCCCGCCCCCGGGGGTCATTGATTTTCCCTATATGCATATAGTATAAACTTAAAAAATCTTCTTTTAAAGAACCAAAAGAGCTAGAGATTAGATATTTAGCATGAAACATGTTCTAATGGGTGTCTACCAAGTTTGTTTAAATAAAAGCCCTGGGGTCAAAATTGGCCCCACCCCGGGGGTCATTGATTTTCCCTATATGCATATAGTAAAAACTTAAAAAATCTTCTTTTAAGAACTCAAAGAGCTATGGCTAGGATATTGAGCATCAAACATGTTCTAATAGGTGTCTACCAAGTTTGTTCAAATAAAAGCCCTGGGGTCAAAATTGGCCCCGCCCCAGGGGGTCATTGATTTTCCCTATATGCATATAGTAAAAACTTAAAAAATCTTCTTTTAAAGAACCAAAAGAGTTAGAGCTAAGATATTTAGCATGAAACATGTTCTCTAATAAGTGTCTACCAAGTTTGTTCAAATAAAAGCCCTGGGGTCAAAATTGGCCCCGCCCCGGGGGGTCATTGATGTTTCCTATATGCATATAGTAAAAACTTTAAAAATCTTCTTTTAAAGAACTCAAAGAGCTATGGCTAAGATATTTAGCATCAAACATGTTCTAATAGGTGTCTACCAAGTTTGTTCAAATAAAAGCCCTGGGGTCAAAATTGGCACCGCCCCGGGGTCATTGATTTTCCTTATATGTGTATAGCAAAAACGTAAAAAATCTTCTTTGAAAAAACCCAAATAGCTAGAGTTAAGATATTAAGCATGAAACATCTTTTAGTGAGTGTCTACAAAGTTTGTTCAAATAAAAGACCTGGGGTCAAAATTGGCCCGCCCCGGCGGTCATTGATTTTCTTTGTGTATAGCAAAAACTTAAAATCTTCTTTGAAAAACCCAAATAGCTAGAGTTTAGATATTAAGCATGAAACATCTTCTAGTAAGTGTCTACAAAGTTTGTTCAAATAAAAGCCCTGGGGTCAAAACTGGCCCGGCCCCAGGGGTGTCATTGTTTTTAACTATATGTGTATATTAAAAACTTAAAAAAAATCTTCTTTTAAAAAGCCCAATGAGCTAGAGCTTAGATGTTTAGCATGAAACATCTTCTTATGGGTGTCTACCAAGTTTGTGCAAATAAAAGCCCTTGGGTTAAATTGGCCCTGCAACTTTTGGGGGGGGGGGGGGGGGGAGTTTGGGGGGCCTATATACAGGTGAGCGACCTCAGGGCCATCATGGCCCTCTTGTTTGATAATTTTGGTGGAAAATTTATTATTTTTTTTATGTTGTATAAAGTCATTTTTACGATTCATGGTTAAAACTTTGTCTATGGTCATGGGAGTCCCCATCCGCACGGTCCTGCAATTTGTTATACTGACATACAACAGTACAGACAGACAAGAGAAAGATAAGGGAAAATAAAAACTGTCGAGATTTATGTACTAAATTGACTTTCATCACATGACCTTGCCTATAAACACTGTTTATATGTCATCTTTTGCCTGTAAATTTCAGAAGTAAAATGGCATATAAAAGTAAGAGTAAAGTTAAATTCAAAACGTTTCATCATATCACTTCATTCTTATGAAATATATACTGTTATTAAATTTAAATTATAGCCCCGATGAGATTTACCTGGTTTCTGGTAAATATGAATATTTTTCTCCGCATTGCCATCAGTACGTCAAATGCAGAAGCATTCTGAGATCCTGTTGTAGATGGTTTTTTCGCTCTCATTTTCAAATTCACAGATGATATATTTCATGCCGTTTTCTTTCAAAATGTCAACGGGCATATCTTCCGGACATTTTATACTGTTGCCTGAATTTGTTTCATCAAATTTGGCGGTAGCCGTAATTTCTTTAATTTTCAAGTTACACAGTTCAGGTGGAATGTTCAATGATATTACATGTCCAACTGTCTGTCCTGAAGTTCCTTTCACAAATTTATTAATGCGTCTTGAAGAACAAGTGCAGAAAAAAATTCCAAACCAAATATTGAAAGCCATGTTTCAATCCAAACGTTTCGATCATGATACATGAGCGCTTTACTGGTGTGTATAAAAACCGTTCATACGGTACATTTTCCGTAAAATCGGCCGTAAGAATTTTTTTTTTCCTGAAAAAAATTTTTTTTTTTTTTTCATTTTCCAAAATACAGGGTCGGCGGGTCAGTAAACCGAAAAATATAAAAATACTGGCCTAATAGAAAGAGCACCGAAACACGAGGCTATCTGATTGCCGAGTGTTTTGGTGTTCTTTCTCTTTTGTATCATAGTCAAACATAAAAGCACGTTCCCTGTTGTCACAATATGAAACCCCGGCAAAAATGAACCAATGAAAGAACATCTGAATATGACATTTCTGTCGCTTTCCCTTTCTCTGCCGTCACAATATGTAAACCCCAGCAAAAATGAGCCAATCAATGGACATGTTCTGGAGTGCGGGTAACTAATACCCGCACTCCAGTTAACACACTGTGCATGTATATGTATACGATTTAACCCTGACACATTTTCAACAGAAAGGTCTCCAAACTATGATACAACTTGATTTTGGATTGTAATAAAAATAAAAGAAAAAATTCTACAAATTATTTATGAATGTTAATTTATATTTCTAAATTGTTGATTCTTAAACATTTTATCACAGGCAAGAATACTTTACATTGTTCAATATATCACTATACACAAGGGGGATGAAAGTTTATTAGCTAATAGGAAAATATCTTCTGCTTTTTATATTGACATAAGACCTGTGGAGACCCGTAGACATATTTTCCTGACACCTTATAAGACCAGATATGGTTTAAGAATTGATTCACAAATATGAAAGCATTGTTATGCCTGTGAGGGTGGTCAAAAAACATTATATTTCTATGAATTGAACAGATTTAGGAAAATACCATTTTTAGCTGGACTATTCGAAGATTAGTAGGACTTTCTTACAAGGGACTGTTGGGGTCAGCGTAACACATTGGTTAAAATTTTGCATGCAACACCATATCTTATCAACCACAAATGGTATTTTTGGTATTTATTTATGTCCTTGAGATCATAATTGGAGGGTCTCTATCCAGGGCCCATAACTCTGGCATGGGTTTTGACTGAATTATGGCAATTTGTAAATTTAGAAAAAATTTGATGTAAGTTTTGCTTGCAACACTAATCTTTCCATACAAAAAAAACACAAAAAAAACCCAACTGTATTCACTTGAAACTCGATTCATGCTTTTTGAATTACATTTCCAGGTCACTTTCAAGAACTTTAACTCTAGCATTGAAGGCCTTTTGTGAAGTAAACAAAATTCTTTGTTTAATATCCAACACTCATAACCATGTTATGTACCTTTTTTTGTGAATGAATTCTTCTTTGTTTATTCTTACATTACCCAGGCTCTTGTTTTACTAACAAGCACTGGAAGTAGTCGAGCATGCTGTCCTACTGATAGCTCATTTTATAAGAGCTACTTTTGGCATTTGGCATCTCTAATATTTGTATTTCTTGTTTTGTTTTTGTGATTTATTTCATCCTGTTTTCCATCTGATTAATTGCTATGTCCTATGATTGGTGAAATTTTTCCCAAGACAAATTTAAGGATGTGGAAAGAGAAGTCATTGAGTAATCTTTAAAGTCATTTTCCAAAAACAATAAATTTGGGTTATGTTCAAATTTGAAGGTTATTTTCATATTACCATTTTGATACAAAAATCATATTTAAAGGCCCATTATGCCTCAGAAACAAATAAATTTTTACTTCTTTAGAAAACGGCAAACATGAATTTTATAATGTTCAAATAATGGTTTTAGAGAATGTTAGAAAATAATAATAAAGACTTTATTTAAAGAGGCAACATAGTTAGGCAAGCCCAGTCTTCCCTATGAGCCTCTAGATGCTTGTTACCTGAAGAAAGTATTGATCAATGTAAAATGATTTGTCATAAAAAAAGCAAAATGTCAACAAAATAGTATTTTGACTTTCATACAGAATACTAATTCATTATAACTGTACTTAATGTCAAAAAGCAACAGGTGAAAAAGATGGTTCAGGTAATTGGGCATAAAGTAACTTTTTGGATATTATAAATGTACACCAAAATTAAAAAGCTTTTGAGAAAGGAAAATAAAAGCATTTCTGATGCATAATGGGCCTATGTTAAAAAGTTACTGTTAAAAACATAAAGTAAAAGTATTAAACAGATTAAGGGGGGCATTTTGGGGTCAAGTGGTGATGGCCGTTGGCTTCAAAACACTTGCCCCTCACCACTGAAGGTTCAAAATGTAAAGAAAGACAAATCCATTTTAGCAGTGGTAAGCATTGATAATCAAATTTGCTTTTACAGTAGGAGATCTCCAGATGATGATTTTACGATTTCTGCGAGGGCGAGATATTGTCACCGTAACTGTTGCGATAATGCTCAAATCTTAATAGCAGTACTTACATAAACTGATACATAATATAAATATTTGATGTCATAGACAAATCCAATTTCTTTACAAAAGTTACATCTGTGAAAAGATTACTTGTGGGATTTTCCTGCTGATCCTACGGTAGCGTTTAGAACTATTGGAGGTTGACAGTTAAATTTGTTTCGTAAAATGTGAATGGAAAGTGGTGAAGGAAAAAAGAGAAAAGTGGTTTTGCACTTTAAGGTTAACTTATACACTGATCAATTTGTACTGTGGAATTGTCCTGTTATGAATTTGGAGGGTTACTATTCTATTATACATGTAAAAAAACAAACGTTGAGCACTGCCAGTGCTATAAAGTCTCATTTGATTATTTATGGATTATAAACATGATCATAAATGGTTCATATTTACTTTTTCTGCTGTTAAGTTGTAAGTTTTCCTATCTTCATTCATATTTTAAAAGATCACAGTCATGTCCTATTTTCATTTATAATTTAAAAGATCACAGTCAAGTCTGATTTTCCTTCATTTTTAAGATCACAATCATGTCCTATTTTCATTCATAATTTAAAAGATCACAGTCATGTCCTATTTTCATTTATAATTTAAAAGATCACAGCCATGACCAATTTTCATTCATAATTTAAAAGATCACAGCCTTGTCCAATTTTCATTCATATATTTAAAAGATCACAGCCTTGTCCAATTTTCATTCATATATTCAGGGGTTGACACTAACTTTTCAGCCAGGAATCCCAACGGGACATCTGTTTTTGAATTCAAAAGTCCCTTCCTTAAGTTTGAAGTCCCTGATTTTTTTTATATTAATTTTAAGAATAAAGCATTAACCTTTGTGTATCAGTATATAGATATGCAACCTATTATTATTGTTCTTTCGTTCTACTGTTTAAGGATGTTGATCATAGCCCATTTGTGATAACATTCATTAAGTAATGAAGGAACAAAATACTCTATGTTACCTTCCAGCATTATTAAGTTTGGTAACAAAATCATACATGCAGTTGGAAGTGTTTACAGTATAGGTCTTGTAAAATATGTCTTAAATATTACTGATTTCAATTGATATAATTTATTTTGTCCCTTTGTCTGTAGTTATGTATTATATATTCCAGATAGTAATTTTCATTTGATATTGTAATATTGCTGTATTAGATTAATATTGCTGTATTAGGTCTACCTGAATAAGTGTAAACTAGCCAAGAGAAGACAATTTAAGAGTTAGTCTGCAAAGAAGCTTTTTTGCTCATAATTCCTAACTTATATTATATAATTCCTTTACATACATGTAATGATATCAATTTCATGATTAGAAAGACAAGAACCAAATTATTACTATTGCATTTAAAAAATAATCTCTAAATCTCATTATCTGTAAATTTTAAAAAAAATCACGCATCCGAATTTGTTTATCCGAAATCTAGTACACTATTGATTATGGAATTGCCGAATTTTTTCACAATGTAAGTGTTCTTACACCATAGTAAACATCAAATATTAAACAAAACTATATAAAACAAATCACTTTTACTATGGTGGTTGAAAATACAGCAATTATCGGCAAATACTGACATTGGAATGTTTGGCATTTGGAGAATTTTCGTGTTTTGTAAACAAATGTTTCATTTCCGGTTTACTTTTTGCAAGTATATCATGTTTCATAAATATTTTTTTGCAAGATTACGATCTTAAATGAATACTTTAAAGTTGATTAATGATCAATTTTAATTGTTTAGTATATTTTTTATTAAGAAGTTTAAAGTCCCAACGGGACATCTGACTTGGAACTTTAGAAATCCCTTGCCAATTTTTGGAGTCCTCGGGACCGCGGGACTGCGTTAGTGTCGAACACTGATATTTAAAAGATCACAGTCATGTCCAATTTTCATTCATATATTTAAAAGATCACAGTCATGTCCTATTTTCATTCATATATTTAAAAGATCACAGCCATGTCCAATTTCATTCATAATTTAAAAGATCACAGTCATGTCCAATTTCATTCATAATTTAAAAGATCACAGTCATGTCCTATTTTCATTCATTTTAAAAGATCACAGTCATGTCATAAAGCTATGATCATCATAATCATGTTAGTAAAATATTCTTTTTCTCTATGTCTACAGTAATAGAAAGAATTGGGAGAAACCTGTCAGTAATTTAAGATACAGTCTCGAGTATTTCTTTCTTCCCTTTTTGGTTCATGAAGGCTGTATATTATTTGGACGTTATTATTTATAATTGCATAAGATCTTGAAATATATGTACTAATGATGAGGAAAAATGAGAGAGATATGATCTGACTGTCTAGAAACACATCAACATTTCCTCATTAAATCTCCTTAATTAGTGTTGCGGATTTCTCCAGGGGGAACGTTCTGTAATCTCTACAGATTTTCCATTACTGATATAAACAGTTGCAACAATTTCTGTGGACAGTGTTCTGGTACTTTTGTTATACCGATGAACTTGATTAACCATAAACCAGCTGAATTTTCTTAAAAAGACTTATTCCAAGCTTCCATTTTTGGAACTGTCCATTATCATTTTTAGGGGATTTCTTGTGAAAAATTTGATGTCTGTTAGTCAACAGTATAGAAATAAGTGAATTGGTATCTTTCAAGATTGCCCAAAATGGCAAAATTTGTGACGTTTGTTCGCCAACTATATAGATTTAGAGCCCAAAATGGCAAAAATGAAAATGTTGCAGACTTGATTTTATTGAATCTGTTTATTAGAAAGCAGTGTTAGATGCAAGCTACCTTGCACACCCCACTACTACTGGCTTAAACAGAATTCAACATAAACTTTGGATATTGTTTGGGACCCAGTGATCTCAAAAACTTCTATTAAATAAATTGACTTGGTTAGCAGCATGTATAGATGTTTTTTATTCAAGTTCATTTATTTCAATGGTGACCAGAGCAAGTTCAATGATTTCAATGGTGACCAGAGCAAGTTCAATGATTTCAATGGTGACCAGTGCAAGTTCACTGATTACAATGGTGACCAGAGCAAGTTCACTGATTACAATGGTAACCAGAGCAAGTTCATTGATAACAATGGTGACCAGAGCAAGTTCAATGATTTCAATGGTGACAGTGCAAGTTCACTGATTTAAATGGTGACCAAGCAAGTTCAATGATTTCAATGGGTGACCAGAGCAAGTTCATTGATAACAATGGTGACCAGAGCAAGTTTCACTGATTTCAATGGTGACCAGAGCAAGTTCATTAATTTTAATGGTGACCAGAGCAAGTTCATTGATAACAATGGTGACCAGAGCAAGTTCAATGATTTCAATGGTGACCAGAGCAAGTTCATTGATAACAATGGTGACCAGAGCAAGTTCATTGATTTCAATGGTGACCAGAGCAAGTTCAATGATTTCATGGTTGACCAGAGCAAAGTTTCATTTGACTAACAATGGTGACCAGGAGCAGTTCACTGATTTAAATGGTGACCAGAGCAAGTTCAATTATTTTAATGGTGACAAGAGCAAGTTCATTGATAACAATGGTGACCAGAGCAAGTTCACTGATTTCAATGGTGACCAGAGCAAGTTCATTGATAACAATGGTGACCAGAGCAAGTTCATTGATAACAATGGTGATCAGAGCAAGTTCAATGATTTCAATGGTGACCAGTGCAAGTTCACTGATTGCAATGGTGACCAAAACAATTTCAATGGTGACTAGAGCAAGTTTAATGATTTCAATGGTGACCAGAGCAAGTTCATTGATTACAATGGTGACCAAAGCAAGTTCATTGATAACAATAGTGACCAGAGCAAGTTCACTGATTTCATAGTGACCAGAGCAAGTTCAATGATTTCAATGGTGACCAAGCAAGTTCATTGATAACAATGGTGACCAGAGCAAGTTCACTGTTTAAATGGTTAGACCAGAGCAAGTTCAATTATTTTAATGGTGACCAGAGCAAGTTCATTGATAACAATGGTTACCAGAGCAAGTTCACTGGATTTCAATGGTGACCAGAGCAAGTTCATTGATAACAATGGTGACCAGAGCAAGTTCATTGATAACAATGGTGATCAGAGCAAGTTCAATGATTTCAATGGTGACCAGTGCAAGTTCACTGATTGCAATGGTGACCAAAACAATTTCAATGGTGATTAGAGCAAGTTTAATGATTTCAATGGTGACCAGAGCAAGTTCATTGATTACAATGGTGACCAGAGCAAGTTCAATGATTTCAAAAGTGACCAGAGCAAGTTCAATTATTTCAATGGTGACCGGAGCAAGTTCATTGATAACAATGATGACTAGAGCAGGTTCATTGATAACAGTGGTGACTATATATAGAGCAAGTTCAATGATTTCAATGATTACCAGAGCAAGTTCATTGATAACAATGATGACCAGAGCAAGTTCATTGATAACAATGGTGACCAGAGCAAGTTCAATGATAACAATGGTGACCAGAGCAAGTTCAATGATTTTAATGGTGACCAGTGCAAGTTCAATGATTTCAATAGTGACCAGAGCAAGTTCAATGATTTCAATGGTGACCAGAGCAAGTTCAATGATTTTAATGGTGACCAGTGCAAGTTCACTGATTACAATCGGGTGACCAGAACAAGTTTACTAATTTCTATGGTGACCAGAGCAATTCAATTATTTAAATGGTGACCAGAGCAATTCAATTATTTAAATGGTGACCAAAGCAAGTTCAATGATTTCAATGGTGACCAAAGCAAGTTCAATTATTTAAATGGTGACCAAAGCAAGTTCAATGATTTCAATGGTGACCAAAGCAAGTTCAATTATTTAAATGGTGACCAAAGCAAGTTCAATGATTTCAATGGTGACCAGTGCTAAAAAATAGAAAAATATCCAAATTTTCTTTTCATAAACCTATGAGTGGATCATCATTAAAGACATTGTTGTCAACTTGTATTTATGATCTTTTGGAGATAATGTTGTTGATTTAGGAACATTGCTGTGAACTGATAACGCAAGTCTTTCATCAAATATAGCTGGTTCGATTAAGTGCTTTAAATACGAGACCGTAGCTGACAAGAGGTTTTCATAGATTCTATAGACTTCATGAAATATCATGGAGATTTGTTTATAGATATATTTTTATCTATAATAAATGCCAACGTTGAAGATACACCTGCTTCCGTAATGAAATGCAAGGGCTGTAGATACACTTGTTTCCATAATTGAATAACAGTTAAAAAAGATCAGTGACTGTGAAGGAGAGATAATACTTATTTCCATAATGGAATGCCAGTTTAAATGTTCAGTGACTGTACAGGGGAGATAATCATTTGACAGATATTAGATACATTTAAAATGGCTAAGGTAATGAAGCATAGATTGCGAAGATGAGCAGCATTATCCTGCTCAATGAACAAAAAAAAAAGTCGTTTGAGATTTTCGTAATTGTTGGAAGAAACTGATAATCTTGTTGGCGCCTTGGGCATTGCTCGTAAACTGTTTTGATGACATTATCAAGTAATGAAATTTTGGGGGCATTCAATAAGTTGAACTCGTCTCCTTTGCAGATTTTGTCTGACAATTTTGTCATACTTCTAGATTTGGAAAAGACTTCTTTTTGATTTATAGTTCAGAACTTCTGTTCATAGTTTATGGGATTTTGTGATCATTATTTTGAAGACTTTAAAATGGAGTCGGATAAATCTAGAAAATGATATTTATTGCTTCATAGATTAGAACTGTTGTAAGACGTTTCCAAGGAGTTTGATATCAAAGTGCTTAAATTGAAAGACTGCAATTGTATATTTGATAGATAATTATAATATTGATTAATAAAGTTATTAGAAAGCCAAAAATTGTTCATAACTTTTAAATATTTAGTGAAGATAAAAGTATGGACAATTTCTTGGCTTCCTAGTAAAAGAATAAAGGAATCAACGTTTTATGTTTCATATATGATTCCTTTCCCGTTTATTTATACCTGCTGTCAGGTTTGCCATCAAGCACTGTGTGTGGTTCTTGCTACCACTTGTTTTTGTCACTGTGATAATTATATATGATGTAAATATATTGAATTCCAGTCATTCAGAGTTGGAATGAAAACTGAGCTTTGACATTTTTCGAAGAGGATTGTAAGTGATAATTTTGTTTCCTAGAGAAATTATCAGGTATATAAAGCTGGTAGGTTTCATATGGTGATGATTAATGCTCCAGCAAAAAAGCCAGTTGTTTATATTACAAGACAGTCAAATCTCATTAGTGGAAGCTAAAATAGCATGCAGTTTTATTATGTTGAAAAAATATCAGACAGTTCTTTATAAATATCAGTGATAATACTATATCAAATGATTCCTTGTTGTAAAAATTCCATACTAACACTTGATAGTGAAGAAAATCTTCGCCCAGAATAAGTTTTAAGTGTTATTTATGTCAGAAAACTTCACTATGAAGTTTTGGATTTCATTTCAGTTATATCTTTTTTTGGACGGAAGCTAAATGATACTGTATGTGTGACAGTGAACAGATTCATTTTATTGCATTATCACTTCGCAATAAAATTGAACTAAAACAATGTTTTTGGTTTAGTGTTTGGAGAATTTCGTAGTATTTTTGCGGTGGCTAGATGTTAGTACAACTTTTTCTGTTTGATTTAAAGTAGCACAGACACTGTATGGATCAAGTAGTGACTGTCCATCTTATTTGATAAAGGAAGACCTTTGGTTCCCATTAATATATTGTTTGAAGCACAAGGTAGAGTCACTAACCTTCTGTAGCTAGCTGATAAAAGAACCCATAGCCCTAAAAAGATTCAATCCCACTATGATGAGACACATAAGGTTTGAAGGTGGTGACAATCGCTCGGCCATTGAGGTCTGAAGTTGTTACTTGTTAGAGACTTGGTCTCAATGCAAGTCTCATCTGTTTATCACATACAGACCATACTATCACATACTGTCTTATACAGACCATACTGTCACATACTGTCTTATACAGACCATACTGTCAAAATACTGATTTCATAGAGACCATACAGTCACAAACTGTCTTATACAGACCATACTGTCACATACTGTCTTATACAGACCATACTGTCAAAATACTGATTTCATAGAGACCATACAGTCACAAACTAATCACATCCAATACCATACTGTCACAAACTAATCACACATGCATAACCATACTGTCACAATACTAATCCACATGCATACCATACTGTCACAAACTAATCATATGGAGACCATACTGTCACAAACTAATCACATTCATACCATTCTGTCACAAACTGATCACATTCATACCATACTGATTACATAGAGACCATATTGTCACAAACTGATCACATAGAGACCATACTGTCAAATACTGATCACATGCATACCATACTGTCACAAACTAATCAATTCTTACCATACTGTCAAATACCTGATAAACATCATACCATAATGTCACAAAACAATCCACATTCATACCATTACTGGATCAATACTGATCACATACATCCTACCTGATCAGCGTATAATTCACATAGGACCATACTGTCCACATACCATGCCATTACTGTCACATACTGATCACGTACTAATCACATAGAGACCATACTGTCAAATACTGATCACATGCATACCATACTGTCACAAACTAATCACATGGAGACCATACTGTCGCAAACTAATCACATATCCATACCATACTGTCACAAACTAATCACATGCATACCATACTGTCACATACTAATCACATGCATACCATACTGTCACAAACTAATCATATGGAGACCATACTGTCACATACTGATCACATAGAGACCATTCTGTCACAAACTAATCATATGGAGACCATACTGTCACGAACCTGATACCATTCAGTCATCTTATTCTTGAAAATTTGAACCTATAGCTATATGTTTTTAATATCCCCCTACCCCAATTTGTTAATTGAACACATTCCTAATTACTAAGATATTGCTACTTTTCTCAAAATTTCTGCAGTCCACCCTAATTTTCATTAAATAAGGCAGACAACAAGTCCTTTCTAAAAGGGTAAAAAGAAATCTGGTTCTTAACAGTCCATTGGACATTGTCTAGCTGAACATGATAAAGGAGTGAAAAGTATGGTCTATTGTCTGACTTCTCTGACAACAAGCTGACAGTCCAAGCTAGCAAACCATAATCGCTACCATTGTCCGGGTGAATTAATTGCTGTAAGAGTTTGTCCTATCAGTAATAGTAGTTGAACAGTGTAAAACACATTAAAAGCCCATTATGCCTATCCAAAGTTTAGATGGGTGAATGTATAGGTTTTTAAAGTTTAAAAAAGTTTACATTTTTGCATTGATTGTTCAATTTTATAATGTACTTCTGCTTTACTTCCACCTTTGAAATAATAACATATGTATCCTTCGGAAATGTCTATAAGTATCTTATGAAGTTACTGGTATCATTAAAGGGACTCCACTGAGGATTTTTTGATATGAAGGGACTCGAAATATTTTTTTGGTGACTTGTATACCATTTGATGAAGGTCTGGACTTGTATGTACATAATTTCAGATCATTCCTAGAACATTTATTTTTATTCTGCAAAATGACAAAAAATGAAAAACGTTATAATGCTTTTTACTCGAACCAGGCTAAAAATATGCTAAAAATCATGCAAAAAAAATCAATTTTACATTTAACTCTTGAGTATCTTTCTATATTATTTGGAGAGAAGTTCCATCACATGATCTGTTCAAGAAATTTGAAGTTTATGTGTTTAAGCCCTTTGACCTCAGTGAAGCTTTTCCTTTAAAATGGATTAAGAGTGGGGAATTTTAGGAGTTTTTAGCTTGACATCAAGGAATTAGGGTGAGGCAATTGTTACTCAATCAACCACTTTGGTTTTACTTTTTTGCATTGCAAGTTAACTAATCCAAAGGGTTACACACTTATTTGCAAAACATATAAGAATCTCCTGTCCCAAGTCCATAACTCTTGACATGGGCATTTTGTAAACAGAATTAAGGCCCTTTTTGGAACTTCAATTCTGCATAAGGCTCTTGGTTAACTGTCAAGCGCTGAGAATGAAGTCAAGCACAAATGTCCTACTGACAGCACTTATCCTGTTTTATCCTAAATATTTGTCATTGTCAATTATTTGGTACATAGCTAATTAAGCTCAACTTGACAACGGAAAAAATACCAGTAAGCATAATGTCACTTTAAATTCTAAAGCATTCAACATGACCCAGACATTGACTGGAATTCATTAAAGATTTTGTCAGCTGTTTGTCAGGATAATTAAGTTGATTATAATTTAGCTTCAAGTTATTTTATTCATCAGTGCTCAATTTGTGTGTGTGTGTTAATATCTCTGAATGAAATGCAGTTAAATATAAAATGCTTTTGAGAGCTTTAATATATAAAATATATTCTGTTTTCTTCTGACACTCGTGCATTTTAGTAAAATATTGTTTTTAGCATTATGCCTTGTTACCATTATTGCTGTAATTATATAAAACTACCTCCAGATTGTCAAAACATTCACTTTGCATGTTCTGGATAGTATACACTTTCATCTGCACTGTCAATTTGTACTAACATTCTTTGAAAATAAAGTGAAGAAAAGGTCCCCATAGGATTTTATCTAATAAAATTGAAATTGGTATTCCAAAGTTTTCAAGAGAGACCAGTTATACTGTCTGGTCTCTTTTCAATCAAATGTTTTGCAAGATTAATAGACCTTTGATAAACAGCTGACTGGTTTTAATAACACTTAATTTGCTGGAACAGAGTGATTATTAGCCTTTGTCACCATTATATAGCCAGGCCAGCCTTTATGTGGGTGCTGTCTGACCAGGCTCTATACTGTTTGTAGCTTAAAGGTACATTATGCCTTAGAAATTTTTTTTTTTCATTTTTTATTAAGGGCAAACATGAGCTTTATAACATTTAAATAATGATTTTAGAGCATTTTAGATACTTATCACCTGAAGAAACTAACTTCAAATATGAATTTATATGTCATTAAAGTAGCAAAATGTAAAACAAATTAGTATTTTGACATCCATACAAAATACTTAATCACTTTAAATGAACTAAATAAAACAAAAAAGCAACAGAAGGAAAAAGATGGCCAATGAATAATTTTTGGAAAATATGAAAGTACACCAAAAATAATAAAACTTTTTAAGAAATGAGAATTAAAGCATTTCTTGGGGCGTAATGGGCTTTTAATTTTTGCATTTTCATGATGTTGAAATACCTTAAAAATTCAAATGAACTGATCCTAATTGAATGCTGAGCAAGTCCATTGCGTAAATTCAGCAGTGTCAGGGTATACAACAGACAAATATTGTATTGACAGGAGATACTAATGGCTCTGTCTGATTACATGATGCTTTTATAATTCTCCTATATGTGTATTTGAAGAGTTAAGTTTCTGTTTATTGCCTTATTTGATTATTTGCTACGTGTTGATGGGTGCCCCGGGGATATTAGGTCAGAGACGTGAAGGATTTGTTTTGCAGATTGATAGTTCAATAAAAATCATTTCTGAGAAACTTGCTGGAGTTTGTATTGTAAGGACTGAAAATTGGGTGACAAGTGATGTAAAAAGAATTGAAGTAGTTACAACTGGTGAGCAGTGTCGGTTGTTTTGTATCCCCCAGGTGTCAAATTCATTGTTTCAGATATTTGAAGATTATTTGACTTTACAGTCAAACCTGTGGATGGGCCATACACCTACTGAATAAAGAATATATTTTCAAAATCTGTCAATGAAGTTTACCTTTTTATGTCAAAAACAGAAAAATTTGACTATATTATTTCAAATACAGTAAACTCCACTTAAACCGATATAACTTAAAACAATATACCAAGCTCATTGTTCCAACTTTTGTTTTAAAATATATTGCCTCTCGGATATAACAATATCCGGATATAATGATAAATAATTATGGTGTCCCCTGAAAATCGTTAATAAGGGGAATTTACTGTATTTAGGTATAGAAACAGCTGCTATAATGGTTAAAATCCCTTGTAAAAGAAACAATGTTAATTTGTATAATGAATGTGCTTTTCTTGTCTATTATTATTGTCAAAGATTTCAGTTTCAAAAGCATCAACATTGCAAAGCCGAGTGGGATAGCATCTAAAGATATGCTGGCTTGCCTTGCTCAAGACTAGTTGTATTGGAAAGTCTATTTTGCACCTGAAATCCAAAGGGTGAAAAATATTATGGAGGAATAGGCCAAATTCTGTACCAAAAACTAGCTTCTTCCTATTGGCTAGAGTAAAATCTGTTTGGAAAATTCTTGTACCAAACTAAACTTCCATTAAATTTAAAATGATTATGCCTTTTATGGACTCCTTAATCTAAGTTTTTTTTTAATTAGTGAATTTGTATTGATAAAAGGAAAAAATTGTGTTTCGTGGATTCCTGTTACATATCAAAATTTCATAATCGGTGAAATTGTCATATCGCAAAGCAGTAAACTCCCTGTATTTGATTGCCGAAATCTCTTACGCTCAAGATCTTGTATTGTGACACATGGCCATTGGCCTCTAGTTTTTGCATGAATTCTCCAAACTGTAGTTAAAGTGATATCATTATTTTGGCCTGGGTACGATTGACAAAAATAAATGCATTGCGGTTCCCAAATTTTATTATATCATTGATTGAATCAATAGTCGGTCCTACGATCAGAGATAGTTGATAACGCTACTCTTGTTTAATCAGCCGCTTGAAAACTTTGCAGGTTTTAAAGGAATAACACTAAATTTGGAATGATTTGTATCAGGAATTGTTGCATTTGATAAAATTTATTACATACATATATTTATGTATATCCCAAATGTAAAGTTTTATATATATATCAGAATTTTCTTTAATTATATCATTTTCTGGCGAAGATTTTGTCGAAATATTAATAGTTTTGTCTTGCGTCCCTTTTAGATAAGGAAGTAATTGAAAAGATCTATGTTTACTGTTCTAATATTATACAATTACTTTTCCAGTAATTTGACAAAGAAAATTATTTTATTGGATCCAGTTAGAACCAGTTTCAAAATGAATTTCTTACTTTGAATGCTAGCAGTTATAATATTACTGTTTTGTGTCACCAGTTTATTGCCAGCACATTTCAGTTTCGCCAGACTGTACCATTGGCAGCTGAATTTTAGTACTTTGATACTTTGATCCTTTAAACAGTCTGTGTTTTGTTCCAAAATTCAGAAAAGACCATATTTAAAATTCAGAACAGACCATATTCAGAACAGACCATATTTAAAATTCAGAACAGACCATATTCAGAACAGACCATATTTAAAATTCAGAACAGACCAAATTCAGAACAAACCATATTTTACAATTCAGAACTGACCAAATTCAGAACAGACAAAATTTAAAACAAACTAAATTCAAAAGATAACAAATATAGAATAGAACACTGCCCAACAGGTCCTTTACATAGATGCGGATGTGAATTGGTCAAGTTAAAAAAATATTCAAGACCCTGGATTCACAAGTTTGATTCTTAATACTTCCAGATTAACCTCAGGAACAGATTGTTTGTTGATGCTATTCATATTGCCAGTTTAATTATTCATTTCTTAGATAAAATAAGAAATTCTTATCTTGTACTACCCTTTTAAAGAACTAAATTAACACTCCTGCTCATGCCATATATTTATTTACCTAAGTACAATCTTGAAAAGATAAGAACACCCAGAATATGCACAAAGACACAAATCTCTTTGGTTTTACAGACTATTGTCAAAGTGTTTTTTTTTGTCTTTGAGATAACTATGTGAAGTAAATTTGAGAGAAATTATTTGTAAGAGCTTCACACAGTTTATAATGATACCAGGAAGTTGAATAATTCCCTCTGATTGTCTTTAATAACTTAGGTTATAACCACATTCAAATTGATTTGTCTGCCATACATAAATGAGAGCATAGTTACATTCTCTTTGTACTTTTTGTCAGTGACTGAATGATACTTTTTCATACGAGTTACTAATGATTACTTATGTTATCTGATAATGTTTTAATTTGATTTAAATATGATTATTTTTGATGTAGAAAAAATACGGATTTTCCATAATTGGTCTTGTTCTGATATAGAATAATCTATGATTCCCCAAAAATTATCATGCTTTAGTCTGGCATAATCATTGGTCATGTTTAAGTCTGGCATATTCTATGATTTATCATAATCGATCATGTTTAAGTCTAGAATAATCTATGATTTCCCATATTTGATCATGTTTAAGTCTAGAATAATCTATGATTTCCCATATTTGATCATGTTTTAGTCTAGAATTATCTATGATTTCCCATATATGATCATATTTTAAACTAGTATAATCTATGATTTTTTCAAAGTCAATCACATTGGAGTCTAGAAATATTTATGATTTGTCATAAATATGTATAACGAAAGTATGAACCATTTAACATAGTTAAAACTTTAAATTGCATGTAAGTGTAACTTTAGGTTGTGCTATTTTCTGAGTAAGCTTGGTGCAAACAGGTCCTTGAGTCCACAATCACTTTAACTTCAGTTAAAAAGTTCATTACATCAATTCATCAGTTTAAGAGTTAAGTAAAGCTGAAATTTAAAATTTCATTTTTGTACATTTTCAGTTTTGGGGTGTCAAGTTGATCAGTATTTTAAACAAAATGGTTGGATTGTACCTTTAGAAATATGACTGAAAAAATTGACATTAAAACGGAAATTTCCACCTGTTTGCCCTTAAAATAGGTTCATATCTATACTACATATATAAAAAAAAGTCCTTTTAAAGGTAACAAAATTGAATTTCCCATTTCTAAAGAAATGATTTTTGAAAAATACAGAGCATAATTAGCAATTGTCCTTGAAGTAAAATTATGATAATAAATTTATATTTTATAGAAAACAATTTTACTAGAATGTCCTTAATTAAACATAAGTACATCTCTTATCTTGTAAAAAAAGTCCTCACATCTAAGGCACATTTAAGTTATAATTAATGTGTTAAATAATGGTGAAAAAAACAAAAACAAAAAAAAACATAATCAAACTTACATTCAATTGTTAGAAAAGTTTTTATTTATATGTTTTTAAATTAATGTCTTATTCTAGATAACATAGTAACTATTTATAATAGTACCTATTAACTAGCTACATTTAAATGATTTTTGAAAACTTAAATATCAGTTAAGAAAAAAAAAAACACCAGAAAACAAATTGATTTAATTTTAAAGCTGCAATAAATACTCCCAAGTGTATATTTCTAAAAGTTGACATTGTTTCAATAAAAAAATGAATTTAATTTCTTACCTTATTATTTATCCAGAACTATTTTGTCATGAAAAAGAGTAGAAAAGTCCATCATGATTGAAAAAGTAACCAACAACAACAACAACAGCTGTGATGGGGTTGAAGCTATTGATACAGCATAATGCTATAAACTTCAGTGTCTTAAACTACACTCAATTGATACACTATCCAATAATGCTCGAGAAAAATGTCTCACTCCAATCCTTCCTCGGGCTTGTTTAAATTAACGCAAAACTAAAATAGCATAATGCAATATCATATTTTATATAACAAGGATGTCCAACAGTTTCGAACAGGCTAGAAAAGTAATGTAAAAATAGATGGAAGTGGAGACGTTTAAATAACAAGGATGTCCAACAGTTTCGAACATTGGAGAAATAATGTAAAAAATAGATAAAAGTGGAGACATTTTTAATACGATATTTTGAGCAGCAAAATTGTTCAACAGCGTCAAACACTGAAGAAATGATGTAAAAATAGATTGTAATACAGTATTTTAAATAAACCTCGATGTCCAACAGTTTCGAACAGGCTAGAGAAGTAATGTAAAAATAGATGGAATTGGAGACATTTTAATACAATATTTTAAATAACAAAATTGTCCAACATAATTTTTGCCCCAAGTTTCAAACATTGAAGAAATAATGTAAAAAAAGACATAGAGGTTTAGGACAGTTTAATGAAGGATTGATTTTATTTAGCAATGTTTGAAGATGCATGGATAGAATAATTGTGCAAAGATACTTCTATTTTTAGCTCGACTATTCGCAGAATAATCGAGCTAATGCAGTCACCCATTTGTCGGCATTGGCGTCCCTGTGGTTAAGTTTTTGCGTGTAAGCTGGTATCTCCATAACTATTGTAGGGAATGAATTGAAACTTCACACACTTGTTCTCTGTGATTATCTTACGTGATTGGCACAAGTCCCATAACTCTGATTTGCTTTTTTACATAATTATGTCCCTTTTTCGACTTAGAAATTCTTGGTTAAGTTTTTGCATGTAAGCTGGTATCTCCATAACTACTGAAGAGAATGGATTGAAACTTCACACACTTGTTCTCTGTGATTATCTAAGATGATTGGCACAAGTCCCATAACTCTGATTTGCTTTTTTACATAATTATGCCCCTTTTTCGACTTAAAAATTCTTGGTTAAGTTTTTGCGTGTAAGCTGGTATCTCCATAACTACTGAAGGGAATGGATTGAAACTTCACACACTTGTTTACTGTGATTATCTAAGATGATTGGCACAAGTCCCATAACTCTGATTTGCTTTTTTGCATAATTATGCCCCTTTTTTGACTTAGAAATTCTTGGTTAAGTTTTTGCGTGTAAGCTGGTATCTCCATAACTACTGAAGGGAATGGATTGAAACTTCACACACTTGTTCTCTGTGATTATCTAAGATGATTGGCACAAGTCCCATAACTCTGATTTGCTTTTTTACATAATTATGCCCCTTTTTTGACTTAGAAATTCTTGGTTAAGTTTTTGCGTGTAACCTTGTATCTCCATAACTAATGAAATGAATGGATTGAAACTTCACACTCTTGTTGTCTGTGATTATCTTAGATGATTGGCACAAGTCCCATAACTCTGATTTACTTTTTCGCATAATTATGCCCCTTTTTCGATTCAGAAATTCTTGGTTAAGTTTTTGTGTGTAAGCTGGTATCTCCATAACTACTGAAGGGAATGTATTGAAACTTCACACACTTGTTCTCTGTGATTATCTAAGATGATTGGCACAAGTCCCATAACTCTGATTGCTTTTTTGCATAATTATTCCCCTTTTTCGACTTAGAAATTCTAGGTAAATTTTTGCTTGTAAGCTGGTATCTCCATAACTACTGAAGGGTTTGTACCTTTTCGGACAATTTTATGTATTCATATAGGTAAGCATTATTATACTCAATGAAACACCCTTGTGACAAATTTTCGAATAGTCGAGCGTTACTGTCCTCCGACAGTTCTTGTTGATGATTATATTTAAAGTTTTGTAATTAATAAGAAATAGTGGGGGGAAAAAACGATTAAAAGTTTAGCCAGTCAGCGGCAATTAAATCGAACCATGCAGCCAGTGCAGACCGAGATCAGCTGGCACATCTATGATCTTGGTCTGCACTGGTTGCTTTAAGTACATGTATTGAAAATTTCTATAAATTGATGAACAGTTTTGTTCAAATTCAATGTAAGTAGGTCAAGTTCATTTAAAATATTTAGCATGGGAAGGGAAGAAAATAAAAGATAAAAGAAAATAAAAAAGCTTAAAATTCGTTAAACATATTTTGTAATACAAGTAGACATTATTTTACATAATGCAGAACAGCAAAACTCTTAAAATGTCATTTGCTGGACTGATAAAGAAATTTACACTCTTACCAAAATATAAACTTTGTTGTTTACTTTAAAGTTATTGTCAATATTTTAATTTTGAGGGGTTTCTTTTGGTGGGCATGAATAATGCTTTTAAAATACTCATAAATTTTCCTCTTTTCTATATATTGTACAATATTAAGATTCTCAAAATTTCACATTAATTTTGTTATTTATTAAGTGCATTGTGTTTATTAGAAACACATCTTTTTTCTTGAAATGTTAGAAATCTTGGAACAGAATTCCTCTCATCTTTCTGTGTTTTGCTGATCTAAATTTGTCTTTTTGTGCAAGATTCTGTGTTTAAATCCAGTAATCTTGATTTGTTACCAAACATGGGAAAATGCATCTTTTGCAATTCTTTTGCAGGTGTTATTGCCCCTGTAATAGTTAAGAAAATGTCTGTCTGAAGCTATATTTATATAATGGTTTCAGATATTCTTTAATATTTGCATAAATAAGCTTCTTACCGTAATAGAAATGTTGCCTGTATATTTTGTTATCACTTCTGCATAGTAGTTAAGGAGTTATTGTCCATGAACTAATTGAAAAGTTTATGAGTTATTGCCCTTGAACTAAAGAAAACTTTAAGAGTTATTGCCCTTGAACTAATAACAAAGTTTAGGAGTTATTTATTGCATTTGAACTAATAGAAAATACCATAAAAATGCATTGTGCCTAAAATACAAATCAATACTAGGGGGTGTATGCGAAAATTTTCTTTTGGTTGTGCCTTTGTAATGAAGGATTAATTTATTCAGCATTGTTTAAATTTTGAAGATATAAGTCTAGAATAATTGTGCAAAGATATTTTTATTTAAGATGATATATTTAAAGTTTTGTAATTACTAAGAAATAGTGAATAATAAGATTAAACTTTAGACAGCTGCAATTAAATTTACCTATGCAACCAGTGCGGTGATATGAAATTTGCTTGCCAATTTTTTGTCCTTGTGAATGCTTCTTTAAAAATTTTGCCAATTATCTTAAACAGATCTTTCAGTCTGGACAAAACCATTCACCATTTTTAGGGAAATTTTCAAAATTATACATGCCTGAATTATTTAAGCGAGTAGTGCAGACCATGATCAAATGGCATGCATTTGTGTGCTGATATGTGTCTGCACTGCTTCCATGAGTAAAACAATAAATTTGTCATCTTAGTGCAGTAATGGGGTAAGTCCTTGTTAATTTAATAGGAGTTAACCAGTTATTGTGCTAAGGAATTGCTGCCAGCAGGCTAAGAAATTATTATTCTTCCGAATTAAAAAGAGAAATATTTTTATCCCAATTCTGTTCACTTGTGGTGATTGTTAACTGTTTATTTAAAGCATTTGGATGAATATTTTTGGAAGCTATTTTTGTTTTGAAATCAGGCATTACAGAGAGCAATTATCATTTTAAGTGTTGAAGACAGTGGGCTTAACTGTGATTTTTGTTTCGATCATGATACATGTTTATCAACCAAACTGAACATGAAATACTTGAAGGAAAACCATCTTTACTAGAATTATAAGATTGTTTCCTGTTGATATGTGGCTGTAAACTATGTACCAGTGTATATACATAGTTGTTATGTCCCTTCTGTCATCATATAAGACAGGTCTGAAATGAACAAGAAATGAAGTAATATTGATAAATGTGTTGCTTACAGTCCTCCTGGGGGAATTATCCTGCTTGTTTTTGATATACAGAGATATCTTAACAAATTGTCCTGGCTACCTTAATAGTACACTGTGTTCCTTTGATACTATTATGTATGAAATGTGGTTTCATCTCTCTTCAAAGGATAAAGATCATTAGGTGACAAGGAGCTTAATTATGCTGAAAACATGGGCTGACCATTTAGGTTGTGATATTTTTGAGAAAATATTTATTTGTTTTTCTTATCAAAGTAATAATTTTACTTGCTTATCTAAATCTGATGTATTGGTCAATTGTTATTAAAGTAAAAAAAAAAAATACATGAAAAAAAAAAAAAAAAAAAAAACTTTACGGAGGTAAACTTAAAATCGTCAAAACTAATTGTTAACCCTTAAGCTGCTGAATTACCTTGCTTCAAATTTTGGAACAGTCCAAATTCACAGTCCAAAGGTTTACCTATTGAGCTAACCGGACAGCTCTGGCATATAAACTGGTGGCAAAAGTTACTTATTCTCAGTTGTAGCAGGTTAAGGATTAAAAATGTTTGCAAAATTGAATAAAATTAATTCTTTATAAGCTTGGAGCTACAGTGCTTCTTTAAGGGCCAACTTTGAGCAATAAATACATATAAAATGAAAATGTACTATTAAACTGGTAATTTCAGTTATGCATTATGAAAGTGCTTTATTTTGCTTTTTTCCATGTCAGCATTTTTTTTTACATTCAAATAAATCCAAATTAAAATAATTTCTACTGACATCATGTGAGTGTTGAATTTCATGTTATTCACTAGCATTAAACATTCAATGGAGATATTGTTATTAAAAATAAAGGAAATTAACCTTGCACACGTGAAATCATAATTGTTTCATCCCACATTCGTTTACGTGAAATTTATGTCGTGAAATTTATGTCAATCAATTGGTAATTCTATAAAACATCAAGACTTGACGTCGCAGATTCTCAGCTATTGAAGTTAAGTATTACAGACAGTTTTCAATTTCCAATACAAATGTATGGCATACAAAATATAACTTTTGTATTTATTCCAGGACAATGACAGCCAGAATTTAGTTTGAATTTTCATTAAAAGTTTTGAGATAAACCATATTTTTTAATAAGAATTCTAAAAAAAGATAACCAAAGGAAAAAATCACCAATATGATCATACATTGTTTTGGGTAGCAAATAATTGGTTTTTACTTGGGTCATGATCATGTTTTCTCAGCTAACAGCAGCAATTGTTCATGTAAACCCTAAGTAATTGTTACCAAATTAAATGGCAAGTAATTGTATTATATGACAAGTACTTTTGTACATTTTATAATGCAAGTTATTGTGAACATATTATATGGCAAGAAATTGTGAACATATTATATAAGTATTTGTGAACATATTATATGGCAAGTAATTGTGAACATATTGTATGAAAAGTATTTGTGTACATTTTATATGGCAAGTCATTGGTAACATTTTATATGGCAATTAATTGTGTACATTTTATATGGCAATAAATTGTGAACATTTTATATGGCATGTAATTGTGAACATTTTATATGGCAAGTAATTGTGTACATATATGGCATTTTGTGAACATAATTGTGACATATTGTGAACATATATGGCAAGTTATTATATAAACATGTTAAAAAGCAAGTAATTGTAAACATATTATATGGCAAGTTATTGTGAGCATAATTATAATAAAAACCTTATCTATTTTGGATTGAGTTATTTTGAACATACATATATTATATTCACCATATTAAGCAACTGTTTAAAAAGTAAGAGATACATCTAAAGTCTCTTATCGGGGAGCAAAAAAAAGTGTAAGATTGTTGCTGAAATGACTGATGCTAATAAAGTAACTTGCTGATAGTTTGCATGTTTGTTACTTGTTAATTCTGTCTGTGGTTAAAATGTTGTAAAGGAACTTTGCTGGTGATTAACGGAAGTGATTTCCTGCTAAAATGTCACTTAGACAAATCTATGCTGTCAAAAAATATTGATTATATAAAAGAATTTGTTTGGGAGTTCATTAGTTACTGAATGAATTTCTTCAGGCCTAATGGAAGAAAGGGGAAAGGCCATAAAAGTGGTGGAATTAAATGTGATCCATTTTCAAACTTGATATTTTAGGTTTTTTCTAGTAATTAATCAGGACGGAAAATTCAAAAGAAGTTGAAGCAGAATGTAGTATCGTTTTCAGTGATTTGATAATCTGGTGAAACTAAATTTAAGAAACCTTTGTTTTGTATGCTTTAAGATTGAAAAGGATTTTCTTTTTCTTTTTTGCCTTCTGCTATTAATTTGATGATCTTGATGTTTTTGGAATATAATACTTAATTATAGAAAGCTTCACTTGGTGCTCCCATCTTCTTATTGAACTTGATAAAAAGGGATGACCTTGTTAACAGAATGACCTAATTGGTAACTGGGTGACCTAGTTAACAGAATGACCTGACTCTGTCACCATGTTAACTGATTGACCTAGTTAACTTAACTGCCTAGTGAACTTCATGGCCTAGTTAATGGTATAAACCAAGTAAAGCCTTCACACTTCTTATAAATCAAAAGTTTGTATAGAAAAAATTTTGCCTGTATTTTCGGACATACATAAGTAAATCTGCCATTGTCTTTGCTAATGTCTTTAGAAATGTTTCAAGCTAGACTGTGCTACATATGAGAAGAAAATGTTATCATTTAGACTGTGCTGAGAGTATGAAAAATGTTTTTGTTGCAATCCCTGTCTTTAATATAGGAGGCTGTCTTGATTTCCTGCTTTTACATCATTACTGTCGTAGAATTTACCTTAAAACGCCTTCTTCTTATGTAACATGTGCAAAATATGACAATTATGATCACATGGTACGTGTCAGCATATCTGATTTAATGGTATAAGATACAAGAGGTGAGATAACTGTCTATATACTGGCTAAGTTAGAACATTTCTGGCTGTTTTTGTATAAAATGTGCATGTTTTTTATGGAAGAAAATGTCATTTGGTGATATTTATGTACACAGACTTTAATGCATTAGGGAAGATAATTACCAGTTTAGAGCTAGGTTTATAAGTTCAACGTTGAACTTAATATTTAATGTTTTTTATGGTTTTCGTAGTAAAACTTACATTTTGTGCCATCTTTTGTTATAGTTGGACGTTCATGATTGTATCTATTGACACTTTTCTTATGAACGTGTATTAAATTCTGCATGAAAATAAAACAAACAAACAAATAAAAGGTTTACTCTGATGTGTATGCCCATTTCTTAAACATTAGATGGAGGAAGGTGTAACGTCCTTCTGCTAATAAAGATGAAATGTATCCCTATGCCCAAAAGTATTAAAGTAATTTGTAAACTTACAAAGAATAAATTTTTCTTATTTTAGTGGTGTGAATCCATTTGCAAGCATGATGGGAAAGAAGACGGAGCCAAATTCAACCTACAACCCCACAAAATCAAACTACCACCCAATAGATGATGCTTGTTGGAAACATGGTGAAAAGTAAGTAATGTATTTAATCACTGACAAAAATTTGTTTGAAAAACTTACATAGCTCAATATACTTGATAAAACTTATCCCATCCCCATTTGCTCAATAGGAACATCATCTAATTATGAAATCCAGTGCTCAATGGTTTGATCATAATATGAGCCGTGTCATGACAAAACCAACATAGTGTGTTTGCGACCAGCATGGATCCAGACCAGCCTGCGCATGTGCACAGTCTAATCAGGATCCATGCTGTTCGCTAACAGTTTCTCTACTTGTTATAGGGTTTGTAAGCGAACAGCATGGATCCTGATCAGACTGCACGGATGCGCAGGCTGGTCTGGATCCATGCTAGTAGCAAACGCATTACGTTCGTTTTGTCATGACGCGGCTCATATTTCTATAACAATTGACCTCTGACATAGGGTCTTATGGTCAGTTGTCACCACTGATTCAGAAGTCATGTGGTTTTTGTAGTAGGTCAATTGTGAATTGGTAATAACTGGTTGGTTATCAGGGAAAGCCTATCAGGTGGAATTCCATAATTATTTCAAATTTTGATAAAAACAATAGAAATGTATTTTTTTGATATTCTTATAAATTGTTCTTGGAAAAAAGTATTCTATGAGATAACGTATGAATATTTAAATGATAATAAAAATAATTTTTTTCTGGAACAGTTTTATTATCTGCTGTATATGTAATATAGGCTCATGATACAGTATCTTACAATTGTCAACAAAATCCATTAAATAATTCTTTCAGTTTGTTTTTTTGTCTGATAGTAAATGTTATTAACATTATCAACATAATTATTTATCATATTTCCGACATTCCATTATAGACCAATTCACTTTAAAGCATTAATAATTTCTCAGTCTGCTAGCTGCTACAGATTTTAACCATGCAACTATGACATCTGATCCGTCTGCACTGTTTGGTCTTCGGTCAGTACAAATTTGGAAATTTTCTCTAAAAAATGGTGAATGGTTTAGTCCATATTGAAAGATGGACAAGTCCATTTAAAATATTTAGGGCGGTAAGGGTTAATTTAATGTTTCATACACATAAAAGCAGCATGCCTACAGATTCATGCTAATTTTTATGAAAATTTTAAAAACGTATTTAGAAATAGGATATTGTGAGGTGAACAAGAAAAATAATTTACACATTGCAAACAACGCTTGCAATCCACGTAAATTACTAAAAAAAAGAGGTCAAAATATGCAAAAATAGCCCTTATTGCGTTAGTGACACGGCATAAATATGGTGATACATACTGCAAATTTATTTCTTTATGGCACATAACGTGTAATTTATAACTTGAATCTTTAAATGTTTTTTACTTTTCTTATTAAATTCTTAGTTCATTTTTCTCAAGTTTAATTTTCTGGAACTATTTTGGCTCATCTGGAGGCGTGCCACTTTAAAACTAGAATGTGAAGGTCAAGTTTTCCTGCTGTCAGTAACCTACATCATTCTTCTTCTATGTCGAGAGAAAAAAAACAACCTCGTTTGATGTTGATATTTTCAGGGTGCCGTATCTAGCATTAGCGAAGACGTTTGAAGCCATAGAAAACGTGTCTGCAAGGTAAAGATTTCTTACAAAGTCATCTCAGTTAGATATATGGAAGGGAGAAAATTACATTTTGTCTTGAAGTGTGGACCTGATATGGTTTCTTTTCACTCTCTTGCGTGATTTTGTGTTAATGTGTATATAATTGAAATCTCGAATATAGTCAAATACCGTCTCAAAGAATTAAAAACTTGGATTGCATTCGGTACTTAAGAGTTATGATACAGATACAGTGCAGTGCTTTATAATGATGTTGTAATTAAATGCTCTATTTTAGAATTGTTGTTCCTATTCATCGCTATTCGTCGCTTCACTTTGAATTAAGGAAGTGATCCAATACCTTGCTTAAAAAATATGGTAGTTTTTCAATGTCTCTGTTAAGAATAAAACACCAATGCTTAGTCAGTGCCTCACTTTCAAATAATTGCACCATTTTAATGCCTCACTTTTAGAGTAATGGCATTGATACATAGACTTAAGTAAGAATAATGACATTTATACATTGTCTCACTTTTGAATAATCAGTGCCTACTTTTGAATAATGACATTGATTCTGTGTCTCACTGGAATAATGGCACAGTTTAAGTTCTTTTACTTTTGAATGATAGCATTGCTTGATGTATTTACTTTTGAATTATGGAACTGATTTGCTGTCTCACTTTAGAATAATGAAACTAATTCAGGGCATCACTCGTACAATAAACTGATTTAGTGCATTAACATTTGAATAATGGCAATAATTTAATAACACCCTTATATAATATTGGCAATGATTCAGGGCATCACTTTTGAATATACTGATTCAGTGCATTTACATTTGAATAATGGCACTGATTCTGTGCCTCCCTTAAGAATAATGGCACTAATAACCAGTGTCTTCTTGATTACTGATTCAATACCTCACTTTAGAATATTGTTTCGATTCATGGTCTTACTTAGAAATAACTGTATTGAATTGATAGAATTATAGTCTGACTGTTTAAAACTGAAAATTGTTTAACTCCTTTATACTTCAGATTAAAGATTATAGAGATTTTAAGCAACTTTTTCCGTTCAGTGATAGTGTTAACACCGGATGAGCTATTACCATGTGTGTACCTGTGTTTGAACAAGCTAGCACCGGCATATGAAGGTGTTGAACTTGGTATAGGTGAAACCGTTCTCATGAAAGCAATTGCTCAAAGTACAGGTAAGTTGTTGATGTATTAAAAAACCCCTTATGGCAAGGGTAAATAGCAATATATTTGTTTTTCAGTAGAGAAATGAAATAAATTTTGTGATATCAGTAACAGCATTTAGTGGTTATTGTAAGCTGCATTTTATTACCACATTGACAAATAAGACATGGCAGATAAGAAAATATGTATTGCATAAGAGTATGATGGGATATGATACTGCTGGGGTAAAGAGAGTGGAAGAACGTTATCTGTTTTGTCAAGTAAGCTAGGTGATAGGATATATATCTGAATTTTGATACCTGAACAGGAGTTTTTAACTTTTTATAACAGAGGCCTATAAAAGGCCCTTTTCAAATGGAAATTTTCTTTAAAATCAAGTAGTTTTCTAAAAAAAAAATTGTACTTGTAGAGCTTTTTAAATGCCCTATGCACATTCTGCACATATGGAACCATGACTTAACAGAATCTGACTTACATCAGCTAGTTGATAAATTTCATTGACTGAAAGACAGAAAGCTGTCCCTATAGATAGCCTCTGCTATGTACCATGCTTGTTACATAAAATTTTGTAAAATGTGTGGATATCACAGACTTCCCGAAATACGTCGGTCCGACGGACAGGTCCGACGAGTTTTTATTCCGGATCGGTCCGACTGTCCGGCTTTTATCCAAGCCGCATGTATACAAAACCTTTGAAAAATAAAAAATCTACGTCAGAGGAACAGGCAGAACAGCAGTAAAAGGATAAAAAGAATAGACCTGAGACAAAATTTAATGAAAAATAGAAGCAAGACAGTGAATCGTTGGTGTATGATAGGGAGGAGATGAAAATGCGCAGTAAGGAATGTGCCGATTTTTACGGCAAAAAAATTATAAACAAAAAGTGTCTTAGAAATACAAACACAAGTTATTCTTTGATTTTGATCAATTTTATTTGGTCCGACAGATTTCGTTTCGGTCCGACAGGTTTTCATGGTTTGTCAGACCGAATGTCTGACAGTTTTTTTCAACTTTCGGAAAGTCTGATATTATAAATTTCATTCTCATTTGTTGGAATTTTATTACAGGTTTTTTCCTTTCTTTAATTTATCGTGCTATATTATCCCTTTCAGAAAGCCACAGGTTGTTTTAAAAAATAGAGAATAAAAATGCATCTTTCATACCTTCAGATCATGCCTTGAAATGCCATAAAGGCTCTTTATATCTAATTGCTCATAGTGTAGCAACTGTTCAGACTACATGCATACATATAAGTTATAAGAATGTTTTCATCTTCAGTGTTGTAAAAAAACATTAACTTGTTAAAAATAAAGATTTTATAATTTAATGTTTTAATTTACTTATAGGTAGAAGTATGGAGAAAATAAAGGTTGATGCACAGGAAAAAGGAGATCTTGGTATTGTTGCTGAGGTAAATCTCAATCATTTCTTTCATTATTATAATGATATACAGGGGAAAAAATAACTACATTTATATCTGTCATGAAAGGAAATAGGATCAGCTAAATATTTACTTTTACAAATGACTACTTTTACTGTTTAATGGACTTGTCCTGTTTTTAATTTGGAACTGGCTTTTATATTTTGATCGATTAATGTTTAGTCTTGTCATTTCTTTAAAAGTAATGTTTGCTTTGTGTATAAGCCTGATTATAATACAGCACATTGGTAACGTGATTTTTGATTGGATAATCATGATAATTATCATCTATATACATGGCTGCAGTTGATTTAAGAATTAATTTCATTTTCTTTCTAATAAATAAAGTTTGCAGTTTTATAAATAACATTATAAAGTTTCTTAATAGATGGTCCACATATAAATTGTAATTTGCTATATAACCATCACCTAAAGGCTTGGGTTATATTTACAAGCAACCATTTATATAGGGCTATATATCCTGTCAAAAATCTTTAAAACTAATAATATAATGGTGTTGAAATATTTTAGAACAAACTTTTGGAATTTAGATATATTAAATGATGTCTGTTTAATTTTGTATCTTACAGAACAGTAGAAGCACACAGAGGACAATGTTTGCCCCAGCAAATCTAACAATTCCAGCAGTGTTCACCAAACTAAAGGAGATAGCCACCATGACAGGCAACTCTGTATGCTACTTTATAATTTACATCTGCTGACTTACTTCCCTTTGTAACTGTCACTTACTCTTTCTTTCTTTCAAATAATTTTGGTGCCAAGTGATCTCCCTTTCAGTTTGAATCTGAGGAAGCATAATTTTCTATTTATCACATACCTTTTTGGCTATCTGAGTTGACATAATCTGGAGCTGGAGTAGGTTTCATGTCATGCCTACGATCCACTCTATAATATTGTACTACATTTGTGTGGCATGTAACACGGATTGTTGTGAGAGATTGCCATACCCCATGCTTAGAACACAAACTTTACTCAGCATGAGGCTTAGAGCCGATGCCAGTGTCTATGATTGTGTTCTTAAACTATTGTAGACTAACAAAAACTTGACATCACAAGCACCAAGCCATGAAAAGAGATATTGTACACACTTACATCTACACATGCATAAACTGATAGAAAAGCCTCACAATATACAAGTGTCCATGTAAGTGATATACAAGAATATCTAATATAGTACATAACATAATTGTAATACAACAGAAATATGTCACTCATGGTTATTGTACAGTTAAGGTTTCTATAGATATAAGTGATGATCTAACATATTTGAATTCCCATTCTCCTCTTTTCAGGTGATGACAAAGAAGATAGATAAGATTAAGGGTATGTTTGTGGCATGCCGGCAGTCTGAGGCTCGGTATCTGATCCGATCATTGGGCGGCAAGTTGAGGATAGGTCTTGCTGAACAGAGTGTACTTACGGCCCTTGGAAATGCAATATATCTTACTCCACCTGGTCAAGGTATGAAAATATTTATGATAGAAATCTTTGATATCTTTTCAACTTTAGACTGACTGAATAAATAATTTGACATCACATGTGTAGGGTGTCTGTAGCTGAGTGGTTAACGTTTTTGACTTCTAACCATTTTGCTAGTCACTGTTGTGGGTTAAAATCCTACCAGGGATTCATTTGTGTGAAGAAGCTATCCAGCTATCTCATGTGACATCAGTGGCCCTATACTTGCATGGAGGGGCACCCAAGATCTACCTCCACTGATGCCAAAGTCATCATATAACCTTTAAAGTGACTGTGTGACTTAAAACCCAACAAAACAAAACCTCACTTTATGCAGTATGAATGAAACACAGTATGGATACATGATTAACACAAAATATAGGTCAATTCTTTCTTCAAATTCTTTGGTATAATTGCAAAAAAAATGTTTAGGAAAATAAAAAATGTTGAACCTAAAAAAATGATTATTGTTTTTTATTGCAATTTTAGAGTACCCACCAGAGATAATAAATGCAGGGAAGGGAAAGAGTGCTGAGTCGTTAAAACAGAAAATGGAGGAGTCTGCTCTAGTCATTAAAACTACATACTGGTAAATATCTATATTTTATTTTATGCTTTTCAGTGGATTACTGATTTATCCGTGAAAATTATATTTGATAATTTCACAGTGAAAATTATCAAAATATAATTTCACTTTTTTCAATGACGAAACTACTTTTTTAAGATTTTCCCCATGTGGTACCTCAATTTTATTTTTGCTGACAATTCTGACAATGTCAGGCTGTTTAAAGAAAAAGCAAAGCTGAAATTGATAAATAACTTAAATGTCAAAAGTAATAAAAAGAAGAAAACTTACTTCTATTCATTCAAATTCCAATCACCAAATTTCGTCTCTAAATTTTTTTGTTTCATTTTTACAGTCTGAAAAATACATTCCTTCCCCATGCAAAACTGCTCTTGATGACATTTGGGCATATTAAAGTATCCTACGAGCAATAACTGCCGTATGCTTTATGAAAAATTGAAAAGCATTGACAGCCATCACTCGAAGAATAAGTAAAACAACCCAGCGTTCTTGAGCAAGCTTCCAAGTTTTCCATTTTCCTAGCTCCTTTTCTGAATGTTTTCACATCTGTCAACACTTATTTTTTGTCTGTTACAATCCTCAAATAAGTTTTCTTTCTTTTAAAAAGGTGTATGACTAACAAATCCAAATTATATCCCTCTGAATCTTACACAATTATTTTCCTCCCATGAAATACACAACTTTAAAAAAATGGCTGGCGCTTACAATTTACAAAGCCAGGTCTAATATAAATTCGCAGTAAGTAACAGAAATATGGAGGATGGTTGGACTTTTTCTCCTACAAGAATTGTTTGTTTTTTATTATTAAAACAAGCGATCATTCATATTTTTTTAAATAAAATGAATAAATATCACGGTCATTTAACGTTGATTGGCGGACTTATTTTTCAGCTCAAGACTTCTTGTTTTTAATGAGAAATTCCGACTAAATGGGGCTCTCAATGGGGGAAACAGTTTTAATATTAACAGTTAAAATTATGGAAATTTCGTTTTAACTTGTTTTTAAGCATAAAATAAAAAGAAAATTTGTCTGTCTGTTGTGTAAGATGTAATTTTATTTCATCTCGTGAACTTTAAAAACAGTATTCTCACTCGTGGCGTAGTGAGAATACTGTTTTTAAAGCCCACTCGATGAAATAAAATTTCATCTTACACACAAACAAACAAATATCCTCTATATCTACTCACATAATGGTTGTGGTTAGTCACTAGGGTAGACTGGATGATCTATCATCTGGCATCAACTGCTGATAATTGTTCAAGATTTACTTCAAATTCAGTCTGTAGATCAAGAGCGTTGCTCCATTGTCAAGTTTGCCTGTTCTGGATCAGAAGGGGATACTGTTTTTGGTCTCTCTGTTTGTCACAGAACTTAGATCTTGACTGTAACATTAAAGTCTACCCACATTAAGCCGCCAGATGCACTTTGATGAACTCTTTCCGCCAGACCCATATACAATGTATAGATTTGAGCCGTGTCAAGACAAAACCAACGTAATGCGTTTGCGACCAGGATGGATCCAGACCAGTCTGCGCATTCGCGCAGTCTGATCAGGATCCATGCTGTTCGCTATCAGTTTCTCTACTTGTTATAGAGTTGTAAGCAAACAGCATGGATCCTGATCAGACTGCGCGGATGCGCAGGCTGGTCTGGATCCATGCTGGTCGCAAACCCATTATGTTGGTTTTGTCATGACGCGGCTCAATTTTAAGGTTCAGAGATCAAGGTAACCAGGGTCAGTGTACACCCAACCTCTCTGGGAGGCAAAGTCTTCATTGAAAAATAGCACTTGTTATGATCATTATAATTTAACAAAAATCTCAAATTAAAAACAAAATAAAGCTATTTAAACTTTATGAATCATTATTAAACTAGTATTTAATTGCATTGTTATGTGTGACCACATATATTTGTTTATATTAATTAACATTTAACAAATTTTCACTTTTCCTCTTAATAGATACACTAAATTTCTTGTTATTTTCAGTGAATGTCCAAACTATGGAGCTATAATTCCTTGTTTATTGGAGCATGGTATTGAAGAATTACCAAATAGATGTAAATTAACTCCAGGTAAAATTTAGAATTTTAATTAAAAAAAAAGAAATTAGAAGATATTATTATTATTGTGAACACTTCTACTCAACTGTATAGCAGTTGTCAACATAAGTTATTTAAAATAAATTTGCATGGCACAAGTTCAAATTCTGCTTTTGGGTTAGGATTGTTTGTTTGTTTTCATTTTACACCTTTTCCCAACAGTATTTCAGTCATATAGGTGGGTAGTTTCCTAACCATCGTTCCTGGAGAGTTACACCAGCACCAGACTACCTTCCTCTGCGCTAAACTACCAAAGCATCTCCCTGGGATCGAACCCACGCCAGAGAGGTAACTTGATTAGAAGTCATCTACTCAAACCCCTCAACCAGGGAGGCGGTTTGGGTTAGGGGCAATATGAAGTTTACAAAGAAGGTGCAAAGAAGCTATGAAAAAGCCAATCTAGCTTACGGAAAGCCAATGGTTCGACTTTGGTGCCCTTTCTTGGCTTAAACAATGCAGGGAAGGGATATCTCTGGTCTCTGTCCACCTGTTATGCTGGAAAGTCACCAAATGACCTTCACAGTGTTGGTGCAACAAAAAACCAAACCAACCAAAAAAAAAAACAAAAAATGAACTTAATTATTCTTAAAACCATTGTTATTGTAGGTGAATTGTTCTGAATTTTACAGGTATTCCATTAAAACCGATGTTGGCACATCCTACAAAAGGTATTAGTGAGGTGTTATCTCGGTTTGAGAACAATGATTTTACATGTGAATACAAGTATGATGGTGAACGGGCTCAGGTATTTGTCATATTTTAAATTGATAAATTATATCTAATTAGTTATATGAATTATAAAAAAAAGAAACTCTAGAAACAATTATTTATATGTTTGTTATGCCTTCTTTTTTTCACAAAGACATAAATTCAGACCATATTTCAATAGCATTTAAAATTCTAAATTCATATATCAATTCAGTAAAATCCTATGCTAGCCTTGATACTTGGCATGAAAGTGTTATAGTAAAATATTATTGAGTGCACAAAAATACTTTAGGAGTTAAATTAATTTTCTAATCAATGCATCTGTTTTAAGAAGTGTTTTCCCCTTTTTAGAATGAGCAATTTTAAAAAGCAAAGTTTTGCAAAGTTCATGACTTGTAGGACATATGTAAAGCATGATTTTAAGAAATGAAAATACATTTCAACATAACATTGTCTTAATTGCTTTAAGAACTTTTCAGTGGTACCTAAGATTTGTGTATAAATGCATGAATGATTTTATATTATAGATCCATTTGTTAGAAAATGGTAAGATACAAATTTACAGTAGAAACTCGGAGGACAACACCAGTAAATACCCAGATATTATTTCACGTCTACCTAAATGTCTGGCAGAAGATGTGAAATCATGTGTTCTAGATACCGAGGCAGTTGCCTGGGATGCTGAAAAGAAACAAATTCTACCTTTCCAGGTCCTTACTACAAGAAAAAGAAAGGTAAAGATATTATTTTATGGATATTTGTCACATGCTTCTAACTGTTGACATAACTTTGAATGCATAAAGGGGCACTCAAGGTCTTTCTCCACCAGGAAAGCTGGAAAGACCTGTATGTGTGCTTTATGACCTGTACTTTGTTGGTGCAATGTAAACCCCAATAAAAAAGCAATTAAAAACAACCATATGACAAGTGTTAAAAGCATGTTTAAAAAAGGAAAAGACGCACAAAAATATGAAGTTTATTTGCAAATGGGTGGATAGTTATAAATCTTGACAAAGATTTCTGTACATTTTCATTGCAGTTAATGTCTTGCTAAGTGTCTTTGAATGTTCATTTCACAAGATATGATTTATTAGTATGATCAGGGTTACAGATAGTAAACAGATACATATATGTGTAGGGAGAGGGGTTGTCAGTGGTTCTACTTTGGTGCTCAGAGAGGCATATTATCAGTTAAACTGGAAAGCAGCCATTATGGCCTGAAATGTTTGTGACTTAAAGGGACTCCGCTGAGGGTTTGTTTTTTTTGGCATAAATGGACTGGATATATTTTTCTGAGACTTGTAAATCATTTTATTTAGGTCTGAACCTAAAACTTTCTGCAAATTTTCTGATCATTCTGTCACCCCATTTGCCAGTAAATTAATTTCATTGTGCAAAAAGGCCTAAAAATCGCCCCCAAAAAATATTTTCAATTATTTTTTTAAGTATATTTCTTTATTATCTTTCTCAGATTTTTCAATTTTAGGTGCTTCAATTGATCTATGTAAAATTTTCATGTTTTAAAGCTTTTTGACCACAGTGGAGTTCCTTTAAACCCCCATCCTAACCATCCACACTCCCCAATGAAAATATGTGTAAAGTCATCAATGTTTTATATATTGTTTTGCAATTAAATTTTTTACTGGACCATGTTATACTTCTACAGGATGCTGATGCAGCTGAAATTAAGGTACAAGTTTGTGTTTATGCATTTGACTTGCTGTATCTGAATGGGGAATCTCTTGTACGTCAACCTTTCCGACGTAGACGTGAATTACTGAGGTCATCGTTTAAAGAAATCGACGGGGAATTCACTTTTGCTACCTCAATGATTTCATCAAATACTGAGGAGATATCAGAGTTTTTAGAAGAGTCTATCAAAGGTATATTTATCAATATTTATATTTATCATGGTAATTTTCTCAGTGTTGTATATATTGACATATGGAACAGCATATTAGATCAGAAAACGATATTTTGTTTTCAATAAAATGTAATTTAGATTACTGTAGATGTAAAGCAGATATTTCACTAAATTTTAAGCCTTAACCTGCTGAATTGTTGTAATGAATTTGTCCTGCTTTTAAATCGAAACACTCCATTCAAATTTCATTGGATTTCAATTTCAAAATACAAAAATTGAAAAGCTAGAAGTATAGAGTCTGGTCAGACTTTACAGTGGCAAAAGCTAATCACTTTCCAGTTCAGCTGATTAAGGGTTAAACATTAAAAACAATTATGAAATATATTTTTGTTTGAAATCATAGTAAACTTTTGTCAAAATTTTTAACGGGAGAAAATTTAAATTTTGGGCCAGCCCCAATTTTTTTTTAAAATGGGAAAAATTTTTTAAATTTTTTTTTTTAAATATCAAAAACTGTAAGAACTTTATTAAAAAAATCTGCATCTGTTTTCAGTTTTTTTGTCTTCAAGTGCATGATACTAAACCAACTGTTTACAATTTCTTTTGCATATTATTTCATAATGCTTGTATTTCTTACTTTAAGGAAACTGTGAGGGTTTGATGGTGAAAACACTAGATGTAGATGCCACATATGAAATAGCAAAACGGTCTCATAACTGGCTCAAGGTAATCTTTTACTTACTTTGATAAAATATCCTGCAAAATTATTAATATTTGTGTTTTTCGTGGATAGGTCATATTTTAGATCTAACAGAATTTCATTTTGTCTGTTGTAAGATTATTTTGCATCATATTATTTACAGATTATCTTTTGGAAAAATTAAAAGTCCACGAATTTAAGAACCCACAAGAATGTTTCTTATGACAAAACCACAAAATTTCATGCCCACGAAATTAAGACTGTGAATTCACAGTAGTCCATAGAAAAATTAGATTGTAAGTACAGAAATACTTTCGATCATTATATTCATGTTACATTACAAGATTTGGAAATTTTCAGGTGAAGAAGGATTATTTGGAAGGTATGGGAGATACATTAGATGTACTAGTGATGGGAGGATATCTTGGTACAGGGAAACGTACTGGACGATATGGAGGTTTCCTGTTGGCCTGTTATGATGATGAAAATGAGGAATATCAGTGTATATGCAAGGTGACCATTCTATATATTTTAAAGTTTAAGCTTCCTAAGTTAAAGATACAGACTTCAAATCACATTTCCATCACAGCTGTGGTTTAGAACCCGGTCAGGGACTTTTGAGGAAACTTTTCAGCTAGCTAGGTTAGTGGTTCTACTCAGGAGCCCTTTGAGCCTGAAATAATGCTTGAAGGTCTTCCTCCACCAGTAAAGCTTAAAAGGGCCAGAATGACCTTTTCAGTGTTGGTATGACTTAAACTCAAACAAAAAAAATTTTTTTTCAAAGTTGCTTATGATTGAAGTAGCTATTGTTCGAGTATAATGTTGAAACACTTCTCAAGTTCTGTGACCGTTGTTAAAGGTAACTGTGTTAATTCATTATTCAGCTTATTCAGTATTTTAACTATTTTGTTTATTTATTAACCAAAGATTAATTTTAAAAAGAAAAAATTAGTTTTAAAATGTTTTGAAAAATTGGGCCCCATTTCCCAGCATAATATTTCAATTTTATTCAATTTTTTTAACTTTTTTTGTTTAAATTTTTTTAATAAAAATTTAACCCTTAAAAAGGATTGAAATTTAAATTTTAAACCCCTGAAGGACGCAGAAATAATATAGATGCTCTTTAAAAATTATTTGTTTATCCCTGTTTAATTTCAATGGGTTTGAGATTTCATGATATTTTATAAATTTAAATTTTATAAAAAAATTTCAACAAAGTTGGAAAATTTTAAAATCTTCGAAATAGTTTTAATTTGAGGGGTGTCAAAAAAAAAAGTTTGTTTTTGGTCTGATGTCTGATAATTAAAATAAAATGTATGTCTAATAAAAAAATAAGAACATGATTTTTTTGGCCTAGTGGTTAAGATAATTCCCTCTCAAACCAGAGATTACGTGTTCAAGCCCTATTTTAGATTGATAAATAAACAAAATATGTAAAATATTCTCCCATGAATTAACAACACTCAAACAATAGCCGTGATAAATACCTGTATTATTAATGCTTTCCTGAATTGTTATTACTACAATTCCGATCATTTGGTCTGTATGGTCAAGTTGCTCAGTTCAAATAGGAAAAATATACATGATCTTATACTAGTTAAAATGCTGTTTAATACAGTTTTAATGACATGAAATTTAAATTGTTTTTAACCAGGTTTTCCGAAGGAAAAAACTGGTTATTAGATTGTGGTATGTCGGCGGGCGGGCGGGCGGACCGGCGGGCGGGCGGGCGTAAACAATTTCTTCTGTGCGCAACTCCTCCTACATTTCTCAACGGATTTTGACCAAACTTTCACAGAAGCTTTGTCATCAAGTGCCCTGGCGCATATTTGTCGGGGTTTTGCGATTAGATAATATTTTGACCTAATTATGGCCCTTTGTTTTTTTTCCTTATATAAAAATATATAGTGAACAATTTCTTCTGTGCGCAACTCCTCCTACATTTTCTCAACGGATTTTGACCAAACTTTCTCAGAAGCTTTGTCATCAAGTGCCCTGACACATATTGCCAGGGTTTTGCAATTGGTATATATTTGACCTAATTATGGCCTTTGTTTTTTTTTCCTTATATAGAATATATAGTTTCTGTGCGCAACTCCTACATTTCTCAACGGATTTTGACCAAGCTTTCACAGAAGCTTTGTCATCAAGTGCCCTGGCGCATATTGTCGGGGTTTTGCGATTGGATAATATTTGACCTAATTATGGCCCTTTGTTTTTTTTCCTTATATAAAATATATAGTGAACAATTTCTTCTGTGCGCAACTCCTCCTACATTTCTCAACGGATTTTAACCAAACTTTCTCAGAAGCTTTGTCATCAAGTGCCCTGACACATATTGCCAGGGTTTTGCAATTGGTATATATTTGACCTAATTATGGCCCTTTGTCTTTTTTCCTTATATAGAATATATAGTGAACAATTTCTTCTGTGCGCAACTCCTCCTACATTTCTCAACGGATTTTGACCAAACTTTCTTAGAAGCTTTGTTATCAAGTGCCTGGCACATATTGTCGGGTTTTTGTGATTGGAAAATATTTGACCGAATTATGGCCCTTTGTATATTTTTTCCTTATACAGAATATATAGAGAACAATTTCTTCTGTGCTCAACTCCTCCTACATTTCTCAACGGATTTTGACCAAACTTTCTTAGAAGCTTTGTTTTCAAGTGCCTGGCACATATTGTCGGGGTTTTGTGATTGGATAATATTTGACCGAATTATGGCCCTTTGTATATTTTTTCCTTATACAGAATATATAGAGAACAATTTCTTCTGTGCTCAACTCCTCCTACATTTCTCAACGGATTTTGACCAAACTTTCTTAGAAGCTTTGTTTTCAAGTGCCTGGCACATATTGTCGGGTTTTGTGATTGGATAATATTTGACCGAATTATGGCCCTTTGTATATTTTTTTCCTTATACAGAATATATAGTGAACAATTTCTACAGTGCGCAACTTCTCCTACATTTCTCAATGGATTTTGACCAAACTTTCACAGAAGCTTTGTCATCAAGTGGCCCTGGCGCTCACTAAATTCCCATGTTTCTTCCAAGACATCATTCGAGTATTTTTTTAAAATTGTGAACATACTTTTCTTGATATCGCACAAAACACTACACGCCAATATTGTTGACAAAAGAAAATGACAAGAGACGCAAAAATGCAAAAATTAAGCAAAAATAAAGTACTGTTTACCTTTCTAAAACATTTGGGGAAAAAAGGCGAATAGACAACATAAAATTTCTCAATCATTTTTGTTTGAGGAATATTGAAAAAGCCATAATTCCTCCTAAAAGTTCAATTAAAAACAAATGCCCCTTCATGACAAAGCTTCTGTGAAATATTTTGCTGAAAACCTGGTTGCATTGCATTGCGATGTTCCTTGTTATATTATATGAGCTGCGTCATGACAAAACCAACATAATGGGTTTGCGACCAGCATGGATCCAGACCAGCCTGCGTATCTGCGCAGTCTGATCAGGATACATGCTGTTCGCTATCAGTTTCTCTACTTGTAATAGAGTTTGTTAGCAAACAGCATGGATCCTGATCAGACTGCGCAGATGCGCAGGCTGGTCTGGATCCATGCTGGTCGCAAACCCATTATGTTGGTTTTGTCATGATGTGGCTCATATAAACGTATATATAAACAATTCCAGATTGGTACAGGATTTAAGGACGAGGATTTAGAAAAACACACAACATTCTTCAAGGAACATGTGATAGAGAAACCCAAGTCCTACTATAAATGGGACAAGTCAGTGGAGTGTGACCACTGGTTTGAACCGGTTCAGGTGTGGGAGATCAAGGCAGCCGATCTGTCTGTGTCCCCAGTACACAAGGCAGCTGCTGGAATGGTGAGTCATGAATTTTAACATTACCCCCGTTATCATAATTATCATACATGTAAATATATGGGGTTTTATTACAACTTTTCTATGTTGAATGTTTTGTCATTATTTTACATTATTAACATTTACATTAAACATGTGAACTCTCCCACTTTTAGCAGGAAACTCCCACTTTCTGCATATTTTTCTTAAAATAAGGGGTTTTTAAAAAATTAAAGAAATCTCCCTCTTTTTGATGTCAGAACTTTCTTCTTTGTTTATTGCAAATTCTAAAACTCCCTCTTTTTGATGAAAAATCTCCCATTTGATCATTAAAAAAAGTTCACATGTATGTTACATTGTTGATGAAAGTGGTGCTTAATGTGCAAAAATGTGTCATAGAGGTAGCAAAATATGAACGAATGTAGTACTTTGACTTGCATACAAAATACTAATACACTTTTAATGTACCAGTTGCCAACAGAGCTAAAGGACCAACATATGACAAACAAGTATTATTTTGGATAACAAGGTACCGAAAAATTAAAATGTCACATAGGATGTATATTTTACATCAGTGATTGTATACTTATAGGTTGATCCTGAGAAAGGTATATCATTGAGATTTCCACGGTTTCTACGGATACGAGATGACAAGAAACCAGAGGAGGCAACTTCAGCCTCACAGGTACGTATTTACCCTGATTGATAGGCTAAGGTACTGTGCAGAATTTGTTGTATATGTAACTTTAGCTCTGGTAGCTAATGCAGTGATAAATCAGATTGAATTTTGAAAAAAGTTGATCACAAAAATATATGATGAAAACGAGCTGAAATAAAAATTGAGCATTGTTTGGTGGTGGTGGGATTAAGATTTCTTTTTCAACATGTTCATTTCAGCATATTTTATAATTATTTAGCAAAAGTAAGGATATATAAAATGAAGCATGAAGAATATATACCCAAAAAAGCAAAATGAAATAGTTAGTCTGGCCAAGTGATTAAGTTTGTTGACTTCAAACCACTTGCCTTACAAAAATTTAGGTTTAAGCGGTGTCAGCGTGTTTGGATTCTTCATGTGAGAAAGTTATCCAGCTAGAACCACAGCAATTTTTTCTATGCACTGTACCATACAAACATTACTGATAGGTTTTTTTTTTGTTTCTTTGCAAATTTTGTTCAACATATTTTATATTTCTATTTCTAGGTAGCAGATATGTACAGAGGTCAATCACAGATACAGAATCAAAGTAAAACTAAATCTAAAGTTGAAGAGGAGGAGGATTTTTACTGAGCATTAAAAAAAAAGACAACAATACCTCTAAAATACAAATGAAATTGTACAAATACATGATGATAGCTGTACTAAACAAGCTAAATTTATTTATATATGGATGTGAAGTCTGGGGCTCTTGTTTAAAGCCTGTAAGACACTGGACCTGGTGATGTTGAAAATTTAAAACATTGTTTAATAAGGTATTTATTTGTATTGTTAAGAAAAGGTTATGTTATATAGTTATGTTAAACCTTATGGGGACCAAGAGAGAAAACAAACTGAAAGGAAATTTGTGATTTGAATACAAATGGAATTTAATTTATTCTAAACTTAACTCTATTTTTAGTGCTTAATTTTTAACATTTGTTAATGAATAAATTGGAAAATATAATTGAGCCGTGTCACGACAAAACCAACATAGTGCGTTTGCGACCAGCATGGATCCAGACCAGCCTGCGCAGTCTGATCAGGATCCATGCTGTTCGCTTACAAACCCTATTACAAGTAGAGAAACTGATAGCAAACAGCATGGATCCTGATCAGACTGCGCGGATGCGCAGGCTGGTCTGGATCCATGCTGGTCGCCAACCCATTATGTTGGTTTTATAATGACACGGCTCATATATGATCATATTTGTTAGTTTGAGTTTGACCAGAATTTGTAATCATTGTGTAACATTAAAACATGTATGTCGTAGTAATAATATAATTAAAAATATATATGTGATGTGATTTTGTTATTATTTTTATTGATGGTTGTTTGATCATCATTAAGTTTAAGAGTTCGTATTTTTTTTAACAGGTCAGATTTTTTCCAGATTGTTAGATGAAATCTGGAATAATCAGTAACGAAAGTTTGACATATTTCTGTATAGTTTTGTCATTGACACTGGCCTGAAAATAAGGGATAGGCAGAATAATGTTATATATCATTAGTTAAATTATTTTTCTATGCTGGGATATTTCACCAGATTTCCCATTGACAGCAGATCACAAATAATTTCTTTTGTGCCTAACAAGCACATTTTTAAGGGATTTTTACTAAACTATTGTCAGTTGGAGTTTTGGGCTTCATTTATTTTTGAACCTGGTCTTGTTTCAGTATAATCTCAAGAAAATTATACCAAACTAAGATTGTATGATATCAAACTATAAAGATTGTTTGGTATAGTAAGTAATTAACAATAAGGTTGGTTAAATAAATAGTTAACAATGAGGTTGGTTTAGTATTAAAGTGATTAACAATGAGGTTAGTTTAGTAAGTGATAAACAATCAGGTTGGTTACGTAAGTGGTTTACAATGAGGTTGGTTTAGTAAGTGATAAACAACCAAGTTGGTTAAGTAAGTGATTAGCAATGGGGTTAGTGTAGTAAGTGATCAACAATGAGGTTGGTTTAGTAAGTGATTAACAATGAGGTTGGTTTAGTAAGTGATCAACAATGAGGTTGGTTAAGTAAGTGATTAACAATACAGTTAGTCTAGTAAGCAATTAACAATGAGGTTAGTCTAGTAAGTTATTAACAATGAGGTTGGTTTAGTAAGTGATTAACAATGAGGTTGGTTTAGTTAGTGATTAACAATGAGGTTAGTCTAGTAAGTGATTAACAATGAGGTTGGTTTAGTAAGTGATTAACAATGAGGTTAGTTTCAAGTTTAGATTCATGATTGTTATCTTTGCTGTCATTCAACTGGGCACCAGATGGTTTTAACCTATTGCTTCATACAAAGCATAAACAACAACGCCAAAAGTAATTTTTTATTTATTTAAACAGGTTTTTTCTTTAATTACAATGAAACAATTTTAGGTTACATCTTCTACAATGATACATATATACCAGATGTTAACAACTCGAAAACTAATCTTAACAAATTTATAAGACTGATATCCCATACTGAATGAATAAAAGAAAAACAGTAACAAAACAAGTGCCGGTTCAACCGGGTGATGCTCCCCGACTAGGATTTGGACACAGAAAAGTATATCTTTTGTAGTTTCAGAGTTATGTCCCAGACAAAGTTCAAAGTGTGATAATTCCAAACTTAGGCAATGCAGAGTTACTGTTCTTTGCACTGCACTTCTAGTCGATAAGATCTATCTACCGACTTGCGCGTGACACATCGTCTCAATATGTTGATCATTTCTGTGAAATTATCAAATAGTTATAAAGTCCGACTTCAAATAATCAAGTTATGGGCCAGACGCAATTTTTTCTTCAAGGTCATGCTGTGACCTTGACCTTCAAGGAAGCGACCCAAAGGTTGCGCGCGACACATCCTCGCAATATGGTGATCATTTTTCTGACAAAGTTGTAAAATCCGACTTTAGATAACGAAGTTATGGGCCAGACACGATTTTTGTTCAAGGTCATGCTGTGACCTTACCTTCAAGGTAGCGACCCAAATGTGCGCGACAGGCCATCTCAATATGGTGATCATTTATGTGAAATAGTTTTAAAATCTGACTTCAAATAACAAAGTTATGGGCTGGACACGAATTCAGGACGGACGGATGGACAACCCGGCGACTAAATGCTCCCCCGAAATTTTTCGGGGAGCAGAAAAATATAAGCATATTGAAACTGGGAGGTCATATTATTGAGTATGATGCAAGTGTGAAAATTTGGAATGATGTGAAAGCCAACTTTTATGCTTGTTAAATGAAAGAATTGAACATAACTATGCTCTTCGGTTTAAGTACAATTGGCACCTCTAAAGGTCATAAAGGGATTTTCCAGATTTTTACTGATTGAGGAAGATACCAATTTCATGTACCAAATGGGAGTAACAATTTGAAGTACACGGAACCATAACATTCTTAAAAAGATTTGAATATCTGATTCTGGCTGCAATTTCGTATACCAAGATATACTGGATATTAAGACATTTGTAAACGAGAATTTGATTTTTATATTGGATGATAATTTCAGAATATCTCCAATTTTCAGCATGATATGATAAGGTGAGAGGATAATAAACTTTACAGCATTTTTCAGATTATGTGGAGACATCTATGCTTTTGAGCATGATATAATTATGTAAAGATGGCTAAACTTTTCAGCATGGAAAATAAATTGTAATGTGAAGAGCTCAATTTTTCAGCATGGTATGACGATTACATGTAATATGGAGATATTCATGGTATAATCGTGAGATATTTCAGCATGGGAAAATAAATGGCAAGGAGGTATCTTTGTTTCTTAGCATGACAAATGGAGAGAGCTCAACTATTTAGCAAGAAAAAACTAGAACTATCACTAAACGTGATTAATACCCCCACAAGTCTGCTTCGGAAATGAGGATGTTACTAGTAACAGAATACCTTGTAATAGAATTGAAACATAGAGTTATGGTTGTGGGCAATTAAAGATAATTGTGGTTCATGTATGTTGCATTTCCTTTCAATGTGGTTGGCCATTGATGAAGTTTAATTGAATTACTCTGTAATAAGTCCAGTAAGACAAAGAAAAAGAACAAAGGGCAATAACTCTATAAATACTGAAGATAGAGTTATAGTTCTTGTGCACTGCACTTCCTCTTATTGTGCTTGACCATTGTATGAAGTTGTTTTGAATTCCAACCAGTATGTTTTAAGTTATGCTCCGGACAAGGAAAAGTATCAAAGGGCAGTAACTCTGTATTTTGTCAAAATGGAGTTATGGCTCTTGTGCACTGCACTTCCTTTTAATGTCCTTGACAACTGTATGAAGTTGTACTGAATTCCAAACAGTAGTTTTCAAGTAATGCTCTGGACAAGGAAAAGTAGCAAAGGGCAATAACTCTGTAATTAGTCAAGATGGAGTTATGGTTCTTGTGCACTGCACTTCCCCTTATTGTGCTTGACCATTGTATGAAGTTGTTTTGAATTCCAACCAGTAGTTTTAAAGTCATGCTCTGGACAAGGAAAAGTAACAAAGGGCAGTAACTCTGTAATTAGTCAAGATGGAGTTATGGTTCTTATGCACTGCACTTCCTCTCAATGTGCTTGACCATTGTATGAAGTTTTAATGAATTCCAACAATAAGTCTTCAAGTTATGGTCCGGACAAAAGAAAGCAATGGAAAAGTAACAAAGGGCAATAACTCTGTAATTAGTCAAGATGGAGTTATGGTTCTTGTGCACTGCACTTCCCCTTATTGTGCTTGGCCATTGTATGCAGTTGTTTTGAATTCCAACCAGTAGTTTTAAAGTCATGCTCTGGACAAGGAAAAGAAACAAAGGGCAGTAACTCTGTGATAAGTCAAAATGGAGTTATGGTTCTTGTGCACTGCACTTCCTCTCAATGTGCTTGACCATTGTATGAAGTTATAATGAATTGCAACAATTAGTCTTCAAGTTATGGTCCAAACAAAAGAAAGCAATGGAAAAGTAATAAAGGGCAATAACTCTGTAATTACTTTAGATAGAGTTATGGTTCTTATGCACTGCACTTCCTCTCAATGTGCTTGACCATTGTATGTAGTTATATTGAATTCCAACCATTAGTCTTCAAGTTATGGTCCGGACAAAAAAAGAAGGCAATGGAAAAGCAACAAAGGGCAATAACTCTGTAATTACTTTAGATAGAGTTATGGTTCTTGTGCACTGCACTTCCCCTTATTGTGTTTGACAATTGTATGAAGTTGTTTTGAATTCCAACCAGTAGTTTTCAAGTTATGCCACGGACAAGGAAAAGTAACAAAGGGCAATAACTCAGTAATTAGTCAAGATAGAGTTATGTTTCTTACGCACTGCACTTCCTCTCAATGTGCTTGACCATTGTATGTAGTTATATTGAATTCCAACCATTAGTCTTCAAGTTATGCTCCGGACAAGGAAAATGCAACGGACAAAAAAAAAGCAATGGAAAAGCAACAAAGGGCAATAACTCTGTAATTACTTTAGATAGAGTTATGGTTCTTGTGCACTGCACTTCCCCTTATTGTGTTTGACAATTGTATGAAGTTGTTTTGAATTCCAACCAGTAGTTTTCAAGTTATGCCCCGGACAAGGAAAAGTAACAAAGGGCAATAACTCTGTAATTAGTCAAGATAGAGTTATGGTTCTTGTGCACTGCACTTCCTCTCAATGTGCTTGACCATTGTATGTAGTTATATTGAATTGCAACCATTAGTTTTCAAGTTATGCTCCGGACAAGGAAAATGCAACGGACGTCTGGACCGACCGACCGACCGACCGACCGACCGACCGACCGACCGACCACCGGGTGACTCCTATATACCCCCCCAAACTTCGTTTTTGGGGGTATAATAATGTGGAGAGCTGAATTTTACAGCATGGGACATTAAATAGTGGAGATTTTCTATGCTTTTCAGCATAGAATGATCATGTGGAGATTTTCTATGCTTTTCAGCATGGAATGATGGTGTAAAGATTCACTTCATGTAACAATCACTACTGTTTGCCTTGTTTACATGAAACATTGAGTAAACTATACCAGTATACCTTTAAGATAAACAATCATATCAATTAATAAAGTTAGCATAAAACTTAAAAGAAACTTGCAACAAAATCAATTCAAAGAGATAAACAATACAATACTACTTATCCCTGTTAAAACACTTTGGATCAATGCATTTTGTAGCAAACTACTGAAGAATTTAAAAAGTTGGAATTTTAGTTTAAGCAGAAAGACTGGGGGAAAGGAGGCATTTAAGAGAATGAGGGTATACTAAAAAGTGATACATGGCAAGTTGTACAAGAACTGTTTGCCTTTCTTCAGAGGAACAAAAATGGAGATTCCACCAGAATAATAAACAAATAAATCACATAATAAAGTGGCAGCATATGTTATATATAAACACAAAAAATTTCTACATGTATATTGCTTTCTGAATGGCAGAAAAAGTGAAAGCACAATAATTAATTGTTACATAATCAAATTTTTAGTTAAACATGTATTTGATCTTAACTGGAAGCCTCCCAAATATGCTTAAAATTTCAACGATTCATTTTTCAAAATTCAAGTACTGACAGGTTAAATGTAAAAAATGAGGAATAAACAAATACACAGCCAATTAAATATGATATATTGTCTGAAAACAATGACAAAATTGAAAACAATATAAAGAAAGTTTCAAAAGATGAGACTAGAAAAACTTGAACAGATCTAGATTATGGACTATCTCTAGATTAAATAATTCCAAAAAATATATTAATTACTCCCAACCCCTAGATAAAAATATATAATAATTTCTCCTTTACAAAACAAAGGGAAGAAAAAAAGAACTCGTAATGATACAATCAAGTAAAAGTTAAGCTAGAAGTCGCACATACAAATCTCAAACTTCAACTTAAAGAGCTTCATAATATACATACTATGCATGCCAGCAGTTCCCGTACAAAAATCGTTGTTACTTAAAAATTATTTTTTATTTCGCTCACTCACCAAAATGAATGTAACAAATCAATATTCGGCTCGTCACACAAATTTTGGAAATTCCATTATGTTCTAAACTTAGGATAACCCTTAGTTATGGGGTACTGAAATTATCCATTATATTGTAAGAAGGGAAGTAGTTCCCTTACATAAAATGATTGTAATCCATTATAATTATACAATTTTGTTATATCGGACCTATATTTTTCATTTAGCATGTAGCAATATAGGTAAAAATTCTGATAACTTAACAAGTTTTATCACATTGCCCACTTATCTGTACTTGGGTGGTATTAATGGAAACCCCTTTAACAGGCCTTATATGTATGTATTTTTGTGCATGCGTGCAAGGACGGAATCCCCCAATGTTTACAAGGTCACGTTTTGACAACGCACAGGAGAAAGTTTTTTAAAATGAAAACTTTTTTAACGTAAAGAATGCAAGTAAAAATCAATTGTTTGAATGAAAAATACGGGTAATCCTTCTGTACAGGAACTGCTCGCATACCAGTATACTTTGGCAAAGTATATGTTTGATCTTAAAACCCGGAAAAAAAATCAGCTGAAATCACAATGTATTTTCAATTTCCATCTGACTTTAAAGAACTAAATACAATCTGAAAAGTTCAATGCACAACACTAGAAAAATAAACAGTTCAAACATGAAATAAATCCACATCAATTCATTAGGAAATTATCTGACACTTAAATACTAGCAATATTTCTAGAAATGGAATACAACTGTTCCCCGTTTTTTTAATTAAAGTGGATTGGTTTACAATGGGCAAATTTACCATTAGTATCTCAAATGGCTTTAACACTGGTGATTAAGGATAACCACTTCCAGAAAGGTAAACATTAAATACCTAAATTGCAACAGGTCATGCTCCCACAAGAGCCTGCATAACTATAAAAGAACCATGACAAATTATTTTTAATTTCTGACGTTCAGCTAATTGACATCAAATGCCTGTAAATCTATAAAGTGCAAAATACACAAATACACATACATGTATATTAACCCTTTTCGGGGCTTAAACTTTGGAACCCAAGACTGGAAAAAACCAGTTTAAAAACATTAAAAAAAAGATTATTTGTTGGTGGTCTGTTTTTTTAAACTTTGGTTTAAATAAAATGTACAATGAAACCACTTTCATGATTAATGAAACATCTGTTTTTGCATCTTTCAGGGGCCACAACTCTGTTACAAATTAACAACTCTGTTACAAATTAACAGTTCTAGGAAACAAAGTCCTGTATCAGCTTGGTTCTAATCAAATTTAAAAATAGAACTATATTTATTTATTGCGCAGACAACAATTGTTTATGACCGACAAGAAATAGTAGACAGCAATTATGACCGACAACAAAATGTGGATAGCCATTATGACTGACAACAAATAGTGGACAGCCATTATGACTGACAACAAATAGTGGACAGCCATTACGACTGACAACAAATAGTGGACAGCCATTATGACTGACAACAAATAGTGGACAGCCATAATGACCGACTACAAAAAGTGGATAGCCATTTTGACTGACAACCAAAAGTGGACAGCCATTAACCATCAAAGCTTATGTGAACAATTATTATGCTCATGTAAGCTGAGCTGAAAAAAAAAATTCTTTTTAGACAAACAAAATTAAACAGCAAAAACCTGACTAATTTCTGAATAAAATAAACATTCAAATACAACAAACAATATTGTAGTTTGAAATTCTTTTCACAAGAATAAAAACATTTCGAAATATATGAGGTGTGACACCCAGATGATTAATAATAGAACTTAATGGAATTTTGACTCTTTATCAACTCGCAGGAAAAATTCATTAAATATTGCACATGATAATTTACTGATGATAAAAATATCTCTCCAATTCATTATACTTGCAGTGACACATTTCCCACGTGGGAGCTAGTATCACAAGTACAACACAATATTACACATTCATCAGAACTAACAAATGTTTGAGATGTAAACTTGTTTTAACAGAACATCAATTGTTACATTCATCAAATACATAAATTTGAAAAGTCAACTTTATAGTGCATTGACTTGTCATCATGGAATGGAGATTGTCTGGAATGCGAGAGTTTTGGATGTAAAATATAGGCAGTTCTAAAAGTTTCCAAATATCCCTCATTTTAATCTACAATAGTTGTCTCCCTTATTCAAATTAAAATGACTCTCTCCCTTATTCAATCTAAAAGAATCAATTTCCTTTAAACAATCTTGAAAGTATTATCTTCCTATCTTAATTTAAAAAAAAGTTTTTTCTCCTTATTCAAATTAACATAGTTACCTCCCTCTTTCAATTTAAGAGTTATCTCCCTTATTCAAATTATCACAGTTACCTCCCTTGTTCAATTCAAAAGCTTTACCTTCCTCATTCAATTAAAAAAAAACAGTAACTTCACTCATTAAATTTCAAAAGATTAACTTCCTCTTTATTTTAAAGTGGTATCAGCCTCATTTAAATTAAAAGGGTTATCTCAAATTAAATTAACACTAACAAAAGGGGAGGTAATAATGATAATCATTTGTTAGAGTGACAATAATGTCTACATGTATATACTGCAAAATCATTTTTATTCGTTGGGCACTAATTTTTGTAGTGTTTGTGGATATGTCAATCCATGAATATAAGATCCAATGAAATTTAATTACGTCTGCTGTAAGATTATTTTGCATCACATTATTTACATTTTACCTTTTGGAAAAATTAACAAGTCTACATATTTAATAACCCACGAAAAAGTTCTTTGTGACAAAACCACGAAAATTTCATGTCCATGAAATTAAGTGAATTCACAGTAACTAAACATTGACACATTACAGACCGGGAATCAGACCATTACCAACTGGGAACCAAACTATTAAGACAAATCATAGCACTTCTCTATATTGAAATAAACAATATTATAACATTCTAAAATAAATAATTATGATATACACAACTTTTTTTTTCTATCACTAACTATATAACACACGAGTACAATCTCAACTTAGGTAACTGTCACATCTACACATACATGTATATTGACCAAATTCACCAATTTCGCATATATATCAATCAAAATACAGGAATGTAGTATGTTAATATTACCGTCATATAATATTTTCTTGGTACCTCCTAAATACCTAGGTCCAGTTTTAATGAAGTATCCAAAACAATGTTTGGTTGGTCTTGTATGAAATTTGTTCAATGCCTTTCTAAAGTTTTCCTTTTTTGTAACTTTTATATACAAAATATTTAATTTGTTCAACAAACAGGACTTAGCACTTGAACTAAACAAGCATCTACTACAACCATGCCAAATATTGTATATTATTGTGCCATGGTAATGCCCATTGAATAAATTTACAGAATCTGTGTTTTCATTTCATTTGTAAACAGACAGACAGACAGACAGACAGACAGATAGCAAATACATACATATGTAACAGAAAAACCTTTTGCCTTTTATAATAACATTAATTACCAACTAACAATGCGAGACCTCTGTTAAAATTGTATACCTCATACAAAATACCAAGATTTACTAATTATATCATTTCACATAATTATTATATATATATCATATACATATCATTCATGTACACTTAATTTGCCACCTTTGTATATATTTATGTATATATACATGTATATTTATACACGGGAACTATGTAAACAATGGATTTCTAGGGAAGCACATTATGTGCTAAATTTATCAATTAACTGTTAAAATTACCGACATAACTTTCTACATTATAGTACCGATAATGAGTTGCCTATGCTACAAATGTAGTCCGACAAACCAGCACAACCATACAGTCTGACAATATTCTGTACTGCCGACTGCTCCATTTTTACTTTTTTGATATTGAAACCCTATGAAACAATAATGGACAGTTCCAAATTGAAAGCTTGGCAAGTCGATTATACAAATTTAGGTGGCGGCATGGCCGAGTGGATAACGCTTCGGACTAGTAATCTAATGATCGCTAGCCTCATGGGTTCAAACCCTGACAGGGGCAAGTCGTTGTTTCCTTGAGCAAGAAACTTTACACTCATTGCTCAGTACTGGTTGGTTCCAGGAACAGATTCGAAAGTGTGTTTATAAGCTTATAGCTTCCTGCACAATCGAACTAAAATAAATTTTGTATAAACCAAATTTAGGTGTGTAAAGGTTACTATAAACATTTCTTAACTAAAGTTTAAGGATGCACATTTCTTTTCTATAAATAACACCATTTTAAATCTTTAAACAATCTATATACCGGCATATCTTTTTTCTTATACATGTACACATGTAGGAATATTAATGGAAACTTGCAATCCTATTTGTGTTTATAAAGTATTCTGCTGAAGATATAAATTGTCGGTGTCCGTCCGTGTATACTTTTTTCTTATATAAAATATTGATATTAACAAGTACATGTAATCCCACTAGTTAGTATATAGATAAAGATTGTTGTCTCTAATATGTCCTATATATACACCAAACAAGTGACCGTCATTGTTTAAAATCAGAATTATTCTCTGTGTCGAGTCTATTTTTAACGTTCACCACAGAAGTGACCATCATTTATATAATTTTTATAATCCTAGGGTATCGGGTAGTTTATTTATATAACTGATGAGAGTTTAGTTCCTCCAAGAGTAACAATATTATCAACGAGTATCACATGAATATTATACAATCTGCTAGCTACAACAACCCGCAGTTTTCTTCTCCTTATCCACATATTCGGCTACGTTAAATTTGGGATCGGATGGGTGACGAGTTTTCTTCATTTTCAAATCTCTGAAATTTAATAAACATTTTAGTTATTCAGATATTAAAAAACTTCATAATGTCTTATCAATAAAAGAAAGAAAACTTAACATTTAACAAATATATTGTTGACAATGATCGAAGCTGTAACAAAAATTTATATATTTGATAAGTAGAATAATCAAATTCTAGTTTCATTGACCTTGACCCCATTGACCTCAAACCATTTCCAGAGGGCAAAGGTCATAGTAACATACTTGCCAAATAATAATCTACAATAACTAAATGAATGCTCTGCAATACAAAAAGCAGCTACCTTAGCTCACACACTTTGACACCAACTGATTCCCATCCTAAGGGTAAAGGTCTATTCTTGGTACATGTACATAAGATTTGATGTTTGCGACCTTTAACACTTGGCCACTGAGGCCAAACAGTTATTTTAAATAAGCCACATAAAAATATACTAAAAATGTGGACATCATATTGCATAATTAGACTAAAGTCAAAAATCATTTGACTATAAAGTCTTACCTAGCAATTGCCATAAAGGCTAGGTCCACATTCATGCCCGTTTTTGCACTAGTTTCCATAAAAGCTACACCATGATCCTGAAAAAAATAAACAAAACTATTAAGAAAGTAAAGAACTCATCAAAAAATTAAGAGATGATAGTAAAACTACATGTAGACCAACATTAACCATAAACCTGATCGCAGCCGCTAAATCCATTTATGCCACCAGTGAAGAACAAGATCATCTGATCATAGTCTGCACAATCCACTTCTCAGTTAGCATAAAATTTTTAAAAAAATTCCTTAAAAATGATTAATTGTTTTGTCCATATTGGAAAAAAGACCAGCCCAAAGTCAGATACATGTATTTTGTAGGGTAAATGCAAAGCATGATAATACCATTTGTTCAAAATAACCTAAATATAAAACCAATATGTTTGGGAAGAAGCTCTCATGCATTGATTTATATTTGAACAAAAGGTCTCTAAAACAATAACTGCATGAAAACAATTTCTCATAAAGGGCAATACTTGACAAGATTTCAAATATTCTTCCATGTGTAATGTATTGGCAAAAACAGGATATAAGGAATAACCATGTCTTATCATAGCAACTTCTTTCTATCCATTAACATCTCCCACTTTTACAAGGATCTTACAATAAGCTCTCAGAAGATTCATCAAGTTGGTCTGAACAAACTTCAGTTAATAACTACAACAAATATGTTGGCCAATAAACCAAAGAAAGACAACTCATATCCATGTATCTTTTAAAAGCTAAAAATTATCTCCCTTCTATATATCAATATTAATGTCTTGCATCAAAACTGTGGAAATATCTGTTGATAATGATTTTTTTCTGTTTTTAATTATTTTTGCATAGCCTTTACATTTTTTTGTGCATTACAGAAAATCTTAATTAATCCGGTGTTCCATTCTGATGGCTCCTGATTCTACCCATGCAAACAGTGCAGACCAAAATCATGGTGGTCTGTACTTTTTGCTACTTAGTCATTACATATTTGGAAATTTTGCCAGATTGACAGGTACATTTAAAGATATTTAGCCTGATATTTAGGGTTAATAACAAACTCCACTACTGTAAAACTATATAATAATTATATAGTTTTACAGTAGTGGAGTTTGTTATTAACCCTAAATATCAGGCTAAATATCTTTAAATGTACCTATAATAATATAACTGTTTGACCTAAAAAATGTAAAACACACTGAAGCATTAATATCTCTTCTGATATTCTGCATTAATATTTTACGATCCATTTAACCTTAAATGACTGCCATCGGCAATATTGTCATATCTATGCCACAAGTATAGAACCAGACCAGCCTGATATTGAAAACCCTTCAAAATATCAATGGACAGTTAAGAAAATTTAGAAATGTATACAATTATTAAAATCAACCTGTAAAATGATGAAACCAATAAAGTTAAGCCTTTGCCACCAGTATAGAGCCAGGCCAGGCGGCACATCCATGCAGTCTCACCAGGCTCAAAACTATTGGCTGACAAACTTTGTACTTTTAGCCTGATATATCCAAAATTGATAATGGACAGTTCCAAAAATGGATGCTGGACAACTTGATTAGAAATATTAAGCAGAGTTATATTTAATATTCAGCCATTTATAAACAGACATGTATATATGAATTTTCATCTTGATATACCTAAAATTGATCATGGACAGTCCCAAAAATGGATGCTGGACAAGTCAATTAAGAAATATTCAGTAGAGTATTATTGAATATTAAGCCATTTATAAACATACATGTATATAAACACTTTTTTTCTACCTGTAAAATGGTTCATAATTAACAAGTGAAGCAGGTTACACAAAGATAAAATGATATCTTTATCAAAGGTAACTTTGGCTATATTTAAGTGATTTTTCAAGTTTTAAGTGGTATAGTAAATATTGTATGTTATCGAAAACTAGCTAACCGCAATTTAAAAATCCATTAAGGATGGTGTATGGATTCATTAGATATTAAACTTTCTAATAATGCTGATATGATCGTAAATGAACAGGGGCGTTCTTGAAAAAAAATACATCAAATTTTCTGTTTTGTTTTTCCTTGGTGAGATTTTAAAACTGACCACGTTTTTTGTTTTTGTTTTTTTTTGCCATGATATATTTGTATACTGAATACCTTATATAGATATCTCCTGCTTTGAATTTGGATGAGTGCACAGTTAACCTTGTGAATAACTTTGTAAAACTTCTCCCTTAGTTTTAGATATTTGATAAATTGACAATGTTACATAGTTACAATATTATTGGACTTGATATAATCTATATTCTTGCATAACAGATTTGTCTTGCTTGGAATTTGGAACTGTCAATCATATCTATGATGGAATTTCAATAGTGAAAATGCTTAAACAAAGCGGTCAACAGTGAAGAGTCTGTACAAACTCCCCTCTCCTCCCGTCCATGCTCCAGCCTCTTTGTGCCCTCTACAGTGGGGGTATGGGGTGTAAGACAGGTTTTTCTAGCACTGGTGTAAACGGTACATAATCCTGTCTGATATGCAAGAATGAAAGCCACTATGCTTGTTGATCTGCTCACATTTTAAATGATCGGCCAGACTGACCTGACACTTAACTGTTGTCATTTGCACGTCATTATTTCAAATGGCATCCGAAGGGTTGTTAAAATACAATTCTTTTTTATTTATTATATATAAAAAGATTCTATAATATTCAAGGAAGTAAAGCAATAAAAACTTTCTTCTATTGGTTAAATGTACTTTCTAGGCAAAAGTCTATTTTGGTAAATAATATTTCTTTTCAATCTGTGGTCGTGTTCTAAATTCATCACCTTAGTGCAGTAACAGGCTAACTCCTTATATAGTTTAATAACAGTTAACCCACTTCTGCATAAATGTGACCAGGAAAATCTTATTGTCCTAAAGTGTTGAGAAAGACAGCTGTTGTAGACACAATTAGGACATCATATAAAAGTTGCATCAACTCTGGAGACACCATTATTACCTCCAGACAGTCCAGGAAAAAAAAACTATTACCGGTATTAACCAATTTCCGGACATTTATGACAGCATTCCATACCGATAAGTAAACTAAAACATTTACTTAATGTGACAATTATGAAATCAAATCAATATAAATTGTTTACTCTACAGTACAACACAAGTTTGTGAGTATAAAATTGTCTTTTTATGTTTAAGTTAATTAAAGAACAAGGAAAATCAAGAAGTCATACATTCATGCGCTTATTCTTTTATTAGGAATGCCTTATTTTATTGAAATTTTGCTTCATTAATAATAATTACCACACTAAACATCTTCAATGGCAATCTTTCAATCTGGACAAAACCATCATTTTTAGTGAAAATTTTCAAATTATGTACTGACTGAATAGTGAACATGGATTTGACGGCTGACCTTGGTCTGCACTGATCACATGGGAAGATTAAGTTACCTAAACAATACATAATTATTCATTAAATCATTATGAAAGTTTTCCAAAAGGTTCACATAGTAGCATTTTTACTCTTTAAGCTCCAGCACCCATAATAACAGACCTATGCCACAAGTATAGAGACAAGCTAGCCTGCACATCTCAGTCAACTGATTTTTCTGATTTTTATTTTTTTTATTTTTAAGGGACTCAGGTTTTTTGATAGAACAAGAATGGAAACATTTCTTTGGAGATATGTACACCATTTGAAGTAGGTCCACATCAATAACTTGTGTGCAAATTTTCAGATCATTCACTTACTCTGTTTTTCAAAAGCAATCACATATTTTACTATTTGAACTAGTAAGTTCTTTGCCTTACAATTTTTGTTCAAGTCTGGACCTATAAGTCAATCTTAATTTCAGGGATATTATATCATGCAGCAGACGTTAATATGAAGTCAGGTCAGCCTTCTCAGATTATGTCAACTGATCAGGCTCTAGACTGGTGACGTAAGTCTATCAATGTCCTCGCTAGCACTTAAACAATAACTCTGTATACCAGACACTGTATTAATCAGTATAAATCAAATAACAAATATGTTTTCATACTGATAAATAATAACTTCAAAACAAATCTTGACCTGCAAGTGTGCTCAAACTTGTGCACAGTATAGCAATACTTATTAAGACCAAACAATCCACTGTTAAATTAATTATCCTAGCAAAGAAATTATTTTGGTAAGATTAATGAAGATTTATAAGAATTTTAAGAATCCAGAATAGGCAAAAATGGCTTTCACTATGAAATATGTACAGCTACATATGAGCCGTGTCATGACAAAACCAACATAATAGGTTTGCGACCAGCATGGATCTAGACCAGCCTGCGCATCCTCGCAGTCAGGATCCATGCTGTTTGCTTACAAACCCTATGACAAGTAGAGAAACTGATAGTGAACAGCATGGATCCTGCTCAGACTGCGCGGATGCGCAGGCTGGTCTGGATCCATGCTGGTCGCAAACCCACTATGTTGGTTTTGTCGTGACGCCGCTCATATAATGATTAAGTTCCTTTTTAAGGTGTTTCAGTCACAGATGTCAGCCTACAATTGTACAGTATTTCATGACAATTTTTATCAGTCACAACAAAGACTTCATACTAAATCTGACAATGAACAAAAGCTGTCAGTAGGACGGCGAGCTCAACTATTCTCAATGGCTGATAGTAATACAAGTGCCTGGATAATGAAGAATTTTCAAAGTTCAAAAAGGGCCATAATTCTGTCAAAATTCATGTTAGAGTTAATGGCCTTGAACATCTTCCTCCTAATTATGCTCTCAAATAAGTGATTGAAGTTGCATCCCATTCCCTTCAGTAGTTTTAGGGTTAACAAGTTGCACGCAAAAACTTAACCCAAGTTTGATGCCAGTGCCTGGGTGAGTTCAATACCTCTCTCTATTCATCAAAATAGTCGAGCTAAAAACTAGAAAACTGTAAATCTGTGGAAAATTGATAGCAAATTTTGATTAAAGAATGACTCATATTAAGATATGGCTGTGGTGAATTAAAATAAGTAATTGGAAAATACTGCTTCCAGTGGGTATATAAAGTGATATAATTTCCTATCTTGACTTTAAAATAAATGAATTACTTTTGCTATTTTAAGAGACACAATTTTCGTCTTTTCTCAGACAGCAATGTAAGTTGATTTCATATCAATTTCATGCACTTATGATCACCAATTATCTAAATTATTGTCTGAGATTTACAATACACTTAGAATAAAGTAATATTAACCGCAGAATACAGAAATTTTATAAAGATTGCCTGAAATGTGTTGAAATATGTAACCAGAGCCCCTTCCTTTGCAACGGGGAGTAAATATGGCAGAAAAAAAACAAATATTAATCTCTCATCATATTTAAAATTTGCATGTAGCATAAAAAACATTGTTATGAGGATTGTTGAATTAATAATATTCACTCTAGACGTAAAAAGTTGGGTTTGATTTTTAGAAACTTAACTATGGAAATATATTTAAATGGGAACAATCAAGCTATATAAAAGGACATTTCCACTCTCACATGTCAGCAACCTTAACTGCTTGCCAGGAAGAAGAAAAACCCTTGTTATGAATTTGGTATCAAATAGCACAAATCGCTTCAACTTCATGAAATTATTCAAAACAGACCACACAAAAATATTATGCAACTCTACTCAAATGTGAACCATCTAACAGTATTATCAAATTCATCTTAAAAGGAGGAAATACTGATTTTTTTAAAGAGATAATATGAGCCGCGTCACGACAAATTCAACATAATGGGTTTGCGACCAGCATGGATCAAGACCAGCCTGCACATCAGCGCAGTCTGATCAGGAGCCATGCTGTTCGCTTACAAACCCTATTACAAGTAGAGAAACTGATAGCGAACAGCATGGATCCTGATCAGACTGCGCAGATGCGCAGGCTGGTCTGGATCCATGCTGGTCGCAAACCCATTATGTTGGTTTTGTCGTGACGCGGCTCATATCAATAACATTTTTGTTAAAATCTTTAAAATCTGGGTGTTGAATAATGAATTATTATAAACCTTAAATAAATCTCTTGAAGAAACTTAAACAATCCATTGTCACTAAAAATGTGGTTAAAAGATGGATTTACCCTAAAGCTTATCTCAAATACTGTTTCCTTCATGATGACATCTAATAATGGTAAAAGACAGAAAAACAGTGAAGTGCTGATTGTGGCAATTTCACAGATAATCAGCAAAAATCTTCACTTTATTTGAGATATCTCAATTATTCTTGTTGGTCATTAATCACCTTTGGGGTGATTCTTTACAGTTAATGCCTAATCAAGACAGAACAGATAATTTCATTCTAAAATTACAATATTCAGCAGTTTTTCTTTAGAATTCAGAAAGAAAGTGAGATACAAATTGCATCATGTTTAAGAAAAATAATGTGGTCCAACCCTTTTTCTTTCAAAATGTATTTATATATTTTTCATTCTATATATTTGCATTGTACATATTGTAACAAATTGAAAGGAATAAAATATGTTTAAACTAAACTAACTAAAAATAATGAATTTTATTGTGACAAAATGCAAGGTGTGCAGGAAAAAAAATATGTTGGAAAAGGTTGAGTTGCTGAAAGCCAATGAAACAGTAAAACCATTACATCTACGTAAATTTTTTTTAAACTTGTTTGTTTGTTTGTTTCATTTTACGCTTTTTCCCAACAGTATTTCAGTCATATAGGCGGGTAGTTTCCTAACCATCATTCCTGGAGAGTTACACCAGTACTAGACTTCCTTCCTTCGTGCTAAACTACCAAAGCATCTCCCGGGGATCGAACCCACGCCAGAGAGGTAACTTGATTAGAAGTCATTGACTCTAACCACTCGACCAATGAGGCGGTAACCTTTGCCTGCTGGCAGTGACTGATGACCATGCAACCAGGGTAGACCAAGATCAGACAGCACATCTTGACTACAATCATGTTTAAAGGGCCCACAAGAACAATTTTTAAAAGGTTCTCGGTCTATAGTAATGTTCAAAAGTTCATTGATAACATTTTAAAGGGTCTGTGACTACTTTTGTAAAATGCCCTTTACTACACAATTACAGGTGTTCGAGGTCACATGATTTAAATAGTCCTTAATTACATGTTTAATTATGTTAAAATGGTCAAACATAACCTATATAAATATCTTTTTACTATACTTCTGTTTAAAGGGTGTAGCCTTTGAAACTATACAGGTTCTTTACTATATGTATATGGTCTATGCAATTATACATACGTGTACGTGTGTGTTCAAAGAGCCATGTTCACATGTGTTTGCTCATTGGAAGAATGTATATGTAGTAGAGCAGAATTATTCAATTTTAAAAGGTCTTTTGGTAATGAAAACTGATGGCTGAAGTGATTACAGATTTGAAACCTATGTGAATACTGATGGCAGAAAATAACAAAGGGCAATAACTGAAAAATAATGCAGGGTAGTTTATCATTCTTGTGTGCTGCACTCCTTCTCAATGAGATCTATATACCTATGAAGTTTCAATTTGATATCTCTAACACTTTTTGAGATAAGCTCCGGACAAAAAGTATGAAAAATAACAAAGGGCAATAACTCAAAAATTATAAAAGGAAGAGTTATCATTCTTGTGCACAGCATTCAATAAGATAAATCCACTTTTTGAGTTATGCTCCACTCAGGTGAAAAATTAAGTATGAAAAATAACAAAGTGCAATAACTCAAAAATTATGCAGGGTAGAGTTATCATTCTTGTGCGCTGCACTCCCCCTGAGTGAGAACTATCCACCTATCAAGTTTCATGTTGATATCTCGAAGGCTTTTTGTGTTATGCTCTGGACAAAAATGTCGGACGGAAGGACGGACGGACAGATGGATGGAAGGAGACTATTTCTATATCACCCGCAGCCTTTCGGCAGGGGATAATTAACTTAAAATGTTAACTTCTTCATTTGCTAAAATGGTCCTGCCATTTCTTGAGTCCTTGTCTAGCTAGGTAAGAATGATAAGAATCCATGCAATTTATACATAAGGAAATGAAATATATTGTACCAGTTACCGATAGGAATATTTCAAATCAATCATTCACTTGTACTTAATCAAAATCACAATAGAAATAAAAAAAATTACTCGCAAAAAATATCAAAAACCTTCTTGGATTGTGTTCAAAAGTGGTCCAGAATAGAACAAGTTTCAAGGGATAGATTGAATACACATTGCACCTCTATTTTACAGTCTTAAAATACAGTAATCATTTCTATTTTCCTCACAGGCAATTAATAAAAAACTTTTGCTTCACCTGGTATCATACGATATAGCTATCCATTACAGAGCCGAGGTCCGTTTTCAGACACGATAGATACCAATACAATTGTTGTGCAATTGTTGACTGTTTTCACGTGAAAAAGAGCCCACAACGGACCAATCACTTTAAAAAATTAAATCACCATTATGGTACTAAAATATGATAACGTTGTGGCTGAAAGGCATTTTAAAAGCTCGGCTTTTGTTAATGCCTCGCGTAATCTGTAAAATTACCATAAAACTAAGTGTTCTAAATAGATTTTATGTTGTAAGGCTTTGAACAGGGATGGTTTTTCTTGGCTTGTTGTTGATATAATGGCAGATACAAAGCTTTTAAAGGAGCTACATTCAGGAGATTCCTTCAAAAAAAAAAAGATCAACACATTACTGATTACTTGTTTATAGTTATATGGATTTAGAAGCCTCTTAATTTCTTGGCCATTTAAGATATTAAAATGGTTGATATTAAAAAGGGTTGTGCAGTGCGTTATTTCCAACTTTAATTAAGGGAAATTGTGGCAAGGCCCATGGAGAGGTGAGATTTGTGTAGTAGAGAGGGAGATTAAAGGAGGGCAAATCAAAAAACAGAAATAACATCATTTGAGCCGCGTCATGACAAAACCAACTTAATGCGTTTGCGACCAGCATGGATCCAGACCAGCCTGCGCATCCGCTCAAATTTTCATGCTAAATTTTGATTCAAAAGCATTTTCTTTTCAGATAATGCAATGTCCCTTTTTGCCCCACTCTTATCTGGATCTTAATGGATCTCAAAAATTTCTTGTACAGTTGGAGGGGAAATATTGTTAGAAATAGGGGAGCTAATATATACTTTTTTGCACAGAAGAACTCAACCTCAAATAGGCCCTAAAAAGCACTGAATCTGGAAAAAAGTCAGAAACAAATTATCCTTGACACTTTGCAAAGGTCAACAAGACAACCTTAGGCTATCATAAGTATCAATATATATTCTGAAGTTCTGAATATGATGATTTCTTCATTCTATTAATTGTTGTTCTACTTTTTTTTTACTCTATCAAATCAATATATTAAACTTAAAACAGATGGGATGTTAGAGGTTAAATGCAATATTATGTTTCTTTCAGTTCACATTTTTACAAAGGTGGACAAAACCCATCCAACTCCTACATACTCCTTAATGTCCGAAAAACAATGCCGATCTAAATTTTTTCCCAATAAGGCAAACAGGCCTTTCCTTTAAATTTGCTCAAAAATAACATGGTATTTTTTACAAAAAGGGAAATAAAAGATTTGATGTAAAATTGACTTTAGCAGAAAACTGCATAATTTCCAGAATCTGCAAGAATTTGCCAGAAGAAGACGCAACCCTTAAACAGCCTTTTCTACAGAAAGGGGGAAAAATCCCTGCAATGGCTGAACCTGAAAAATTCAAGGCGTCAAATATGTTACAATCACAACAAACCTTTGCTAACTTTTCACCGTCCTCCGTTTTTATGATCCTCTCACTGGCCATATCTGACTTGTTGCCTAGCAACATGATGACAACGTCTTCTTGAGCATATTCATTAATTTCTGTGAGCCAAGCCTGTAATGAAGTCATTCAAAGACCTTTAGTTAAGCCAAAATCATTGAATGGTGAAATGAAATTAACCCAATAAATATAAGGAAATGTTCAACTAATGAGATTTTTTCTTCTTTTAGTACACAGTACAATGGAATATATGAAAATCAGAAATTAGATAAAGAAATTCTTCTATATCTGTTGAAATTGCATCATTAAATGTACAAATTTACATTTCAGTATAGAGTACAATGGAAAATATGAAAAACAGAAATTGGATATAAAAAAAATCTTCTAATTTTGTCTGTTGAAATAGCATTATTAAATGTACAAATGTACCAATTAAATACAAGAATTGAAGAATATAATATCTTTTAAGAAAAGTAAATTGAAATGCTTTATTACCTAAATGTCTTAATATCAGTTTTAAAATTATTTCCTTGTATTTCAAATGTATATTTAGCCATAATTGCCTATCTTATGTATCTATTAATATAGCAATATTCTTATATTAACATTGCAACAAGTAAAATTTATTGAGCTAGGCTAGTCAGCGCATCCATGTAGTCTTAATCAGGCTCCACCCTGTTAGCTGTTCAATTTTAGCATTTTGATACTGACTTCCCTCAAACTTACAATAAACTGATCTGAATTCAGGAAATTTAAGATTGAGCACGCTGTTGCAAAGGCTATGGTCCAGTCAACATTTGTGCCAAGTTTGATCAGTATTGAAGCATTTTTTTAAAGTTTCATAGCAGTTAAGCAGGCTTTTCAATGAAAACCGCCATTTTTCCCAATATGCTCTTGCAGTAAAAGGTTAAAAGAGTTCTGCCACTATTTCAGAACGGCACATGTCTAACAAAACATATCTATAACTAAACAGAACTATATTTGACAACAACAATATACATATAACAATCATCTTGCTTTTTTCTAATATTCGCCACATTTGCTATAGGATAAATCTATAAATCTAGTGTGAAAGAAAGGTTAATTAAAATCCATAACGCCCATTATCAGGTTTCTATACAAAGGCCAACAATCAACGAACAAATGTCGCAATATCCCCAAGACATTTTTCCGCAGAATACTTCAACGTGAATTATCTCGTAAGACATGTGACAAACGATCCCCTAAAAGAGTATAAAATGTCATTTCCCTCCGCTTTTTTGCTCCGTTAAATTAAAACTAGAAATTGATTTAAACTTTGCATGACATTATTCCCAAAAGGAAAATTTCTAAGAAGAGTTAGAACTATTCTCGTAATATAAAATAAATATTCAATCATAAATGGCACTCAGATGGTTCGAAAGTGAATATAACTCGCTAAATATGACTCCTCAACTACCTCAACAAGTATAAATGATTGAGTGGGGACGGGGAAAATCAGCCGAGAATATAATGGACTAGTTTTTGTTGATTTTCTATCAACCGATAGCACTTTTACAAGAAATGTTGACTTGTAGCTCAAAGTTCTTGAAAAAAAAAAACTTAAATTTTTTTAATATAATATGCATAAAATCTGACATTTCTGCAAAAAATGAATTAATTGATACACATATAAATACTTTGCCTGCAATATTGCAATTTTTTTTTTTAAGAAATGGATTAACGCTGTTTTAATTGGATATGGTCGTGTATGTGATTTTGACATCACAGCATGTCACCTTTGTGCAATAACTGGTTAACTTCTATTAAATTTAGGAGTTAACCCGTTAAATTTAGGAGTTAACCCATTACTGCACTAAGGTGGCAAACAACTAATAGTGTGCAAGTGATTATTGCCATAACTAACTAAACTTAGAAGGTCAATGGAAGGAAATGTGTCTGTTCATGAAAAATCTCTGTATGAAAACACTTTCATTTCTTTAACCTGCTGAATTTATTAAATGGATTTTCCCTGCTTTTTGACTCTGGAAAAGTCCATTCAAATTTAAGGGAATTTAAAGGAAATCTGATTTTTTAAGGGAAAATAAAAAAATTTCTTTGTTTGGAAAGGGTTTTACAAAACATAAGTGGTATTCGTCACCAATATCATTTTTATTGTATCAAATACATTAATATAGGTATATACCAATGGTATAGAGCTAGGTCAGACTGCAAAGATGAGCAGGTCGATCTGGCTCTAAAATGATGGTAAAGGGCTTGTCACATTTGGTCCTTAGCATTTTCATTTCTATAAAATTTAATAAAAAATTTCAAGATGTGACTAGCACATGTTATATTACAAAAAAATCATGGCTTTTTATTACAATTTTATTATTGTTATTATTAGGTTTCCATGACAATCCAGACAAAACCTAACAATGTGTCTCTCTCATAACAATGTTACACAAAAAACATAATCCCACAAAAACCTTAAAGACAAGTCTTATTTCATTCTAAAACACAATGTACTTTCCTTGAACCATTTACACAAATCCTAGGACAACTATAGATATTAAAGTCTTCTTATATATGACAAAAGTCATTTCTTATTTAACAGAAATGATCTTTAAGTAAGATCCCTATGGAATCCTCACTTTTATTAATGTGACTTACATCTAAACCATGGCATAGAATCAACTTGACAAGCATTTAAGTGACATAATCATTTCTGGTGAAAAAGACCTTGATGTAGGTTTCTAGACTAAGCTGTTCAACCCTTCAATTGCTGGAACTGAGAGTGATCTACCTTCCCCCACCCCCTCCAGTAATGATTAGACCAAGATCAGCCTGCACATCCATGCAGTCTGACCAGACTCTACTCTTTTGGCTGATTAGCTTTCATTTTTTTATCTTGATATCCCCAAAATTGATAATGGACAGTTCCATAAATTGAAGTCAGACAAGTCCATTTAAGAAATTTGGTAGGTTTTCAAGTAATTTCAATATCAAAACTCTAAAACTTAGGAACAAACGATATTGAGCAGACGACAGAATAAAGTCCGGTTAGGACAGTAAGGACATGCAGGCTTGCTGGCTCTATACAGTATACTTGTGGCTTAGGAAAGTAAGAGTCTCTTTTTAAGCATTCAAAACCTTTTGGACAAATACACAGACACTAATCCATGGCTCATCTGAGATCAAATTATGAAACATTATGCTGTAATTCTAACATGGGTGAACAATTGTCTGTTTTATGGAATACAAAGAATCTGGATTTTAGGAAATTCTTTAAAACCATAATGATCATCTGATATTTTGAGATTTCCAAAGTTCTCATGTGTGTAATTTTCACTGTTCTTAAACAATATCAAATGATTTCCTGATTGTAGTTTATTTCATTTTCATTTTATATTTTAATAGTGTGAACATTAAGCTATCATAAAGGCACAATAAAATCTTACAGCAAATAATAAATAAAACAGTGAGAGAGAAAAAAAGTTGCATTACCCTGATATTGTCAAAGCTGGATTTGTTTGTGACATCATACAGCAGTAATAAAGCTGAAAATATTGTTAATAAACATATCAAATATTCATAACGACGTTTTGCAGTTTTACTTGAATTACCAAAGAATACGTCAGCACTGGCATAATGATTGTTTCGTCAATACAATTTGCATTATTTAAACGCAGACAAGGCACACTGATTTCCCTGTAGCGGATAGACAATACTGGCAATATACATGTATGAGAATATATGAAATTTTAAAGTCTGTGTTTCCAACAACCAAATTTTGAGGGCTTATTTCGAGCTTTTCTACATCTTTCGTCATGCACACTTGTACATATAGACTTGTTTGACATAGTACCATCATATTTGAAACTTAGTCTGATGTTCATATCACACACCTTAGGAAATGAAAACAAATCAGTCACAATTAGCCTACGATGCAATGTTTCTACAATTAGATATATTAACTATTAAAAGTTAACATACTTATTAACAGGGGTGAGAATTTATATACGTATATATGCGCCAAATGAAACAATATTGAAATTCGTACAACTTCAACTATCTACTCATTCACAGCATACATATGATACTATATTTCGTGTATACGTGACTGGATTTTTGATGCCAATACCACAATACAGCAACTGTTATCACAATAAATATATAGATCTGTTACAGCGAAAAAAATATAAACTTTACTCGATTGGAAAAAAAGCTAACAGCTAATGATTAATTTTTCATCATTTTAGTTGTTAAATTTATCCTGGGAAGCTCTATTTTTGCATCTCAACAATATTTCAAGCGAAACTAATCGTGGTATATTGCGGCATTTACCATGTTTGGAATTCATGTGCATCAAAATCAAACCATAAGAACATAAACAAGGGCCATTTATTACAATTACATCAACGTCGTACAATGGTAAGTCTCAAAATGATCACCATGGGGATATGTTAGTTTATGTCATAATATAACAAGCACGGGAACTTTCGACAGACTTTCACAAATGCCATGATATGCCACGCTTATAAAACATGTATTTGTGTCTTTGACTGATTTTAAACATAATGTTGTCTTATTATTATACTTACTGTAAATAATTTCATTAAAAGAATAACCATGCAAGATCCGTATACTACTTAAATCATTATATATATGAGTGGCAGAGTGGTTAACACATCAGACTAGTAATCTAAGGATTGATAGCCGCATGGGTTCAAACCCTGTCAGGGGCAAGCCATTGTTTCCTTGAGCAAGAAACTTTACAATCATTGCTTAGTACTGGTTGGTTCCAGGAACGGATTCGGAGAGTGTTTCAATAAGCTTATAGCTTCCATAAATTTTGTATGAACTACTCATTATAAGAGGCTAAGGATATACTTTTTTTCCTTTTTTGTTTTACTAAACGAAAACAAATGATTTGTTCGAATCTCAAATATAATGATTAATAGCACTGGATCATTTTGAAGCACTATTACATTTCTCTAGAGTTACTTGTCGCCTAAAACTGGGATATGAAACAAATCCTCCGACCTATCAATCACGTTTTCAGATTATCTGTATCATTAAACAAGACAAATGACATAAACATACCATTTGCATCTCTATAATAAGCGTGTGTAACACTCCGGAAACGTTCCTGTCCCGCCGTATCCCATATCTGAAAATATATAAAAATTGTCCCGTCACTCATCAATCTAATCTTTCAATGCAATGCTGACAAAAAATGTTTAATTACATTGTTTTAAAGAAGAAAACAGTTATTGTTTTGCACTTTATATATGCACTTTATATAAATCATGAAAATTTGGAGTAAGAAAAATTGTTAAAAGGATACCTTTCAATTAACGTGACTGGATCAGTGGTACAGCTAGTACTGTTTGTTTTGTATATCATAACTAGCTCACATGTTTATCATTAGCAATGGTCATAGCTTAACATGATCTTAAAGGTTAGGCCTTCATTAGAAAAAAAAAGATTTCAACAAAAATTAACTTTATACACTAAACTGCCAACATGTCAATAAATCAAAAGGCTAATTACTATGTGCAAAACATTAAATTAAGAAAACATAACACTAAGCTGTCAAGGAAAACATGTTCATATACCAAAAAGTCTTACAAAAAGTGGTATACACTAAACTGTCAATGAAAACATGTACATATACCAAAAGGCCTTACAAAAAGTGGCATACACTTAACATTTAAGTCATGAAAAACTTGTTCATATACCAAATGACCTTTCAACAAGTGGCAAACACTAAACTGTCAAGGAAAACATGTACATATACCAAAAGGCCTTACAAAAAGTGGCATACACTTAACATTTAAGTCATGAAAAACTTGTTCATACACCAAATGGCCTTTCAACAAGTGGCAAACAAAAAACTGTCAAGGAAAACATGTCTATATACCAAAAGGCCTTACAAAAAGTGGCATACACTAAACTGTCCAGGAAAACATGTCTATATACCAAAAGGCCTTACAAAAAGTAGCATACACTAAACTGTCAAGGAAAACATGTCTATAATACCAAAAAGGCCTTACAAAATGTGGCCTACACTAAACTGTCAAGGAAAACATGTCCAGATACCAAAAAGGCCAGACAAAATGCACTACACTATAAAACTGTCAAGGAAACCTGTTCGGATACCTATTAAGTTCCGACAAAATGCAATGCTGTCAAGGACGGAACAAAAGCACCAGATTTTCAAACAATTTAGCTATAATGCATATACATGTATTTCATCAGTATGATATAAGAGACATTCAATCAATCATTGTGATATTAATGTCCCTCATATCAACATTCTGATCAAGCATACGTTTCATACAATATACTGTCTAGACTATTTTACATGGCTTCAGGGAACTAAATATTTACTATACATCAGAATGCCCTATAAAAATCTTGATTCGTTTCCCAACCCGCAATATTTCAACTGTTCCAATTTCATGCTGGTTTGTTAAGATGATAATTTTTGGGTAATTCAGCCACCAATTCTGTTGTGAAATCATGAAATTATACTGAAATTGTGGAAAAACATCATTGATTGAGGTTAAAATACCATAGGGGTTGGATATCAATTTGTCATTAAAACTTAATAGGATCATTAATGATATTGAATGTGTTACCATATGGGTTTCAATGTGAACTATACAGTTGTATATAGTGTTTTTACAGAACAATTTTCTAATTGTACATATCATTTGAAAACAAGAGCTGTCAGGCAAAAGTGACAAATGCCCTTGAAAAGGTTTCTTTAAGTATTTCAGAAAGATGTTTTGAAAAGATATAGAATAAAAACTATCTGCTTAATATATAGTGCTATTCATAGAAAACTTATCACCTTGACCTTGGAGGTAGGGACATGGTTCCTGGTTGCGACAAGTCATCTTGATGTGGAAGACATTTATGACAAGTTATTAAAAAAATCCTTAAATGCATGACAAAGTTACAGTACCGGCACAAATGTGAACCTTCAACCTCTTAATGTGACCTTGCCCTTTTAGGAAGTGGCATGGACCTTTAACGTGACAAAGCCATTTGTGCAAAGTTATTTCAAAATCCTTCAATGCATAACAAAGTTACAATCCTGACATTAATGTGTACCTTCAATCTCTTCTTGTGAGACTGTGCAGTTTCACAACATGACTGTGCAGTTTCACAACATATGTGTGACCTTACCCTTGGGACAGATGGGTCTTTCTTTCAATGCAATCTGGACAAGATTGTGTGCACCTTTAAACTCTAATTGTGAGACTGTGTACCTTCAAACTGAAGTGTGACCTTGACCTTTGAGTTGTATTTTTCAATGTTTAGCTTTAATATATTTTAATAATCCTGTTGCAAAGTGAACAAGTTTTAAAAAAGTTTGAAAAATAAAATAGCTAGAATTTGTCCCTGTCTGTGCATATTACTTCCATCTGATACTATTTAAATAGTGATTATTTCGTTAGTTATAATTTGCATGCATTATAGTAAACTTAACACACAAACATTAATTTTATACATTTAATAAAAGTTTCATGTTTTTATTTATCAATAAATACACAAGACTTGCTAACACAAAACAGCCTGTAATAGATTTTATTCTGTAAATTCACTCAAAGAACTTTTTAATACAATTCCATCAAAAAACATAATTGATTATTTGAAAAAGAGATAAACTTGTATTCTTGGATCTAATCGGTTCATTGGAGAGGTCATCAGACCTCTCCATAGTGTTCAGACTGATTGCTGGCGGCATCCATTTTTGCGTATCTGATTGCAGTGAATGAATCTCATTTTAAGCGTAAAATCATTAGGAGCAGTCTACAAAAATTGTTTTGCGCATGCCTCGTTTCAAAACACGGCTTAACTTAAACGAAAAATTAACATCGAAGTGAACAAATCGGTACATAGAAAAATCGGAAAATATCATTTACGTTACTTAACACTACGTGCATGGATGCTTCATTCCGTAACTGTATAAATCGATTACAGTATTGTTTTCTGAATAACGTTTTACTATTTCATGGTCTGATAAATAGTTACAGTGAACATTATACTTACAATATCACCGTGCATTATATATGCCGCCTCCGTGGTCGAGGGGTTAGAGTCGTTGACTAATAATCCAGTAAACTCTCTGGCGTGAGTTCGATCCCCGGGAGATGCTTTTTTTGTTAGTTTAGCGCGGAGGAAGGTTGTCTAGTACTGGTGTAACTCTCCAGGAACGATGGTTAGGAAACTACCCGCCTATATGACTAAAATACTGTTGGAAAAAGGCGTACAATGAAACAAACAAACATTATATGACCGAGTGAACCGTGTATTGAACCGGTATATCTAAATAACGCAAAGGGAGATTTTTTGGCGCAAATGGCACAAATGTTATCTCAAGTTTGATTTTCTTCTAATATTGTGGTTGGAGGCATGCAGCTTTATATACTGTTTACAGTATAACAGTATATAACAGTATTTACTGTTTATTCCAATCAAATGATATCAACATTTTTTATGTAAACTTGTTTGATTAACATACTTTATACTCGTTTTGGAAAATGTAGAGGAAATGCTTCCTTATATTTAACAAAACAGTGACCGAAAATTTGCTTATTGAACTTTACAAGAAACTTTTATTTTGAAAATACTTTTAATATATATATATAATTTTTCTACAAAGGGAACTGAATTTAAAATACAAATATAAATGATATATATCATTTAATTTACATTAAGTAATTTTACATTTTTTTGTAGAAAAAGTATCCCTAATGCGCCAAGAAAAATAGTCCATTTCTCCGGCATATAATCTTTTAAAACATTTAAAAAGATGAAATGTAAAACAAACTTTCATTGCAATATAATTTATATAATAAATTCTATTTTGTTTAATAATTGTAATTTATAAACATTCATTGAGACATTATGCAAAAATATCCCCAAATATTTTCGAATTAAACAAATTTTCCACAGCAGCAAAAAGACCTCTCGCATGCTTCTTTTTAAAGAAGCAAACTTGTTTCTATTGTCATTTATGAAGTTTTACATAAAATTTTAAGCCTTTTATAGCATTTGGCACAATATGGCCAGTTATGTGTTGACGTGCCGTAAAATCCAAACAAACAAACAGAGTTAACAAAAAACAACAGCCAATCATTACAAAAACACCACTTGTGATGATCCCCTCTAGACAGTTCAGAGAAGAAGTTGCCTGAATTTTTTTTTTTTGGACTATAGCAATTTGTGTGAATCAAAAACTCTGTTGTATTAAAATGACTGTACTAGCCCACTAAAGAAACTACGGCAATTTGTGTGAATCGAAAACTCTGTCACATTGTTTCTTCTGTACTATGCTCGTAATCTCATCATAAATAATGAGAACGACATATCAATACTATAAAGGTGGGAACAGCTGCTAGCATTATATGACACAGATTTTGTAAACAATCAACATTCAGATAATAACAAAACCATATTGATAATGTGTGGTTTATGTTTTCCTACAGCTGCTGAATTGTTGACTTAAAGACAACATTATGATTAAATTCACACTTACAATGTACCATGCTAAATTTGTGTAATGGACTTGTCCATGTGGAATTATTGGTTGTTAATTTGAGCCATTTTTTTTTTTTTTTTACATATATATATAAATCTTAAAGCTGCATGCCTTCATATGAGCCAAAATATTTTAATAAAATCAAACCTACGAAAAAAATGTACTAAGACTTTAGGAAAAGTAAAAAGATTCAAGATTTAAGTAATATTTTACATGTTATTGTGCGATTAATGATTGATTTTCTCAGTATTTATAACCATATTTCTACTACGTTACTAATGCAGTAAAGGCTATTTATGAACATTTTGACCTCATTTTGGTAATTAACATGGATTGTGAGTGCTGTTAGTTATGTGTAAATTGCTTCCTTTTGGTAACTTCACAATATTTTACTTTAAAATACATTTTGAAAGTTTTCAGTAAAATTAGCATACCTATCGAGGTCTGCTCCTTTAAAATAAAGCAGCCAACAGTATTATCTGGTCATAAAGCACCGACATGCTAAAGTGGCTAATTTTTTCACGAGACACATTATTTTGTAAAGCTATTCTCAATTACCCTACTGTAGCATTCAAAATTTAAAGATTTTACTGTTTAACCTTCATAACGACACTGACACACTTACTTTCTTGTGACTAAATTCTTGCCAACCACTAGTGTGAATTTTATAAAATCATATACAGTAGAATTTCTATGAGTTGAACTTCGATTACTCAATTTTTTCAACGTGTCTAAGTAAAATGAAAGTCTGGGTTTCTTTATAAAAAACCTATATATGTGTAGAAATTTATTGTGTCAAATTTTTTGATGTGTCAAATTTTTGTTATGGTTTGTATAGAATAAAATGAGTACAATTAATAAGTCAAAGTCCCATGATTATTTTGACACCTTTGAGGCATTTTTCACACCTTTTCTGGCAGCGCATATAATTTCCGATCAAGTTGTGTGACAGGTGTTATTTTGCAGCCGTGTGTTCTTGCACCCTTTGTATGCATTCAAATGTGGGACAAAATATTCTGTTACCTTTCAAATTGCCGTAGTTGTAGTTTCATTTTAGAACTTCTATGACCCGGTGTCGCATGATAATCACAAGTGATATATTAGCTATAAGCTGGTTTAGTTATTGCCCTTTCTTTTTGTTATGACTTTCTGTAACTTGCTTGTTAACATCAACGGCTCAAAATTTTGTTATTAAATTAAGACATATTCATGAGTCGAAATTTTTGTGCAAGTCCCTTCAACTTTGACTAACTAAAGTTCTACTGTAGAAGGCATGATAAGGTAAACAAGCATTTGATAGTATTGCGGGCAATACAGTAGTCCCCTACCGGTCCCTCAAAAAGTTCTTTAATTGTAATACACTCCTGTGTATTGCCATTTATAATGAATTTGAGGATGAAGTCTGTATTTGAAAATATCAACCACAAAACATAATAAAATAAGTTTGTCTATATCACAGTAATGTGTTAAGTTTCCATGCTTAGTAAGGAAATTATGTTTATACAACCTTGTCATATTATTACGATGTGGGATTTTAAAGTAAATCCTATAAGGAATGAAGAAGTTGGAGTGAAAATACCAGTTTCTCGAAAAAAATCTAAGTTCAAGGGGACATAATTCTGGAAATAGTCTTGCTAGAGTATTTAACCTTCTCAAAAATGTCGAGTGATAATAAGAAACATATATATGAAGTTTGAAGTAGATACATTAGGAAATAAAGAAGTTATTTAAAAAGACAACATTTTTTCCCCTAAAAAATCTAAGTTCAAGGGAGGTAATACTGTTATTTTTTGTGCTAGAGTTATAAACCTTGTCACATATGATGTGGTTGATGACCAGAAACTTATATTTAAAGTTTGAAGTAAACACCTTAAGAAATAAAGAACATATAGTGAAAAAGCTGAAAAATTTAAATCAGAAATCTTGAAATTCAGGCTATTTGTTGCCATAGCAACCAGAATTTTCAACATAGGAAGAAAAGAAAAATATGTGCATAATCTCCAGACTGCCATCTACCCATATTTCAAGTTTCATAAAAATATTTTCAGTACTTTTTGAGTTATCACTGGATCCAGTTTATGTGTTAAATTTGCCATATTTTCAGACTATTTGTTGCCATAGCAACCAGAATTTTCAACATAGGAAGAAAAAAAAAAGACGTGCATAATCTCCATACTGCCATCTATCCATATATCAAGTTTCATAAAAATATTTTCAGTACTTTTTGCGTTATCGCGGGATCCAGTTTTGTGGACGGACGGACTGACGGACTGACAGACAGACGGACAGACAGACAGACGGACAGACGGACGGAGGGTAAACCTAAAGTCCCCTCCGGTTAAACCGGTAGGGGACTAATTAAAAAATATCCCAAAAATTCTTTTCCAAAAAGGTTCTTGCATAAGTGACTAAGAACACATTTTTTTCAGTTGTACATGTCTTTTAATTATTAGTCTGTTTATTTTTTACAAGACAGAATTTTAGTATAAAATGGTAAAACAAACTGCAAACACAGACAAATCCATCAATTGTATAAGGTAACTGGAGTATGCCAGTTGAAGCAGTTTTTGCAATGGACCCTGACCTTTTAAAGCTGCTAGTAGTGATAATGACATACTTATGCATAAAGTATAGGACCACTAAGCCAGCATATACAATCATGCAGCGAAAAATATAAGATTGATTTGAGACTGTTTCCAAATGGCTACTTTAATGACTTTAATAAGCATTTTGTTGTCAAAATTAATTCCTTACATCTTAATTGAAAATTGAGAATCAGAATAATACAATTAAAGATTTTAATAGTGTAAAGGTAAGAGTTCAAAAATCCTCCAAATTAAACCAAAAAAACAAACAAAAGTCTACAGACAATACAGTTCAATACAGATATTGAAATATTTCTATAAAGAGCAGCTGTTCATAACCCTTCAATAAAACAACACATTTGAAGCACCATTGTACTAAAATATAGCAGTCTAATTGCAATTGTACAATTTTCTCATATATTATTCATCACCACAATAGATTAATGGTTTTCAAACACTTTAATCTGTTTGTTGAAAAAGGGGCTTCAGAATTTCAAGGATACTTAATGTTAATCAGAACTACACAGTATAAATAAAATAACTATATTTCCAGTCTTACAAGCCTGTAAAATTGAATGCGTACCCTGTCTTGTGATTTGAGCACATATTACTGTACCTTTCTTAGGAGCCTTTATATTATAACATGTACCTTCCTTGTAATAACAGGAAGTACACTTCTGTATATACTGTGAACTTGGTATCACCACCTTACAAAAATTATACCATGTCTCATAGCTGAAAGGGGTATTAACAAAATGTATGTGCTCTTTAATGAGTTTATACCCATAAAACCTAAAGAAAACACTCATAAAATCTTAAGAAATCTTGTTTAAGCTCTAATTTCAAAACCTATTTTATCTCTAACCAGATATAAAGCTCTTTAAACTCCTTGTTCCTACGTTTGCTTTACATAAATTCAGTATTGAAAACTTTAACTTTGAAATAATTCAAAAGATCTAAAGAAAGTATGTTGCAAAAAAAAGACAACAAAGAGAGATCAAGCGAATACAATGAATAGGGATATCCTTTACCTTACAATTATCTATTTGCTACTTACACGTTATCATTATAATTAAATACTCTTAAGTACCTGAGAAGGATGGATATGCAAACAATATCAAAACTATTTCACCCACCAATTAGGCTGGGGATGATATCCTTATTCTTTTATTTTTGTATTTATAATTATACCAATGAACCAATTCAGAAGAAATTTAGTTATTTTATTGTTTTGGAGGGAAGAGATTTAGTTATTTTATTTTTCAGAGGGAAAAAATTTAGTAATTTTATTTTTAGAAGTACAATGAAGAGCAACCAGTCCACAGATTTCTCCATTCCAGAAGAAACCACTGGTGCTTAAATCTAACTCCTTCTGGATAAAACTTACTAAGAGGAATTTTCAACATTAAAAAAAAAATAGAATTCTGTGTTTGAGCTTCTTCATCCTCATTGCTCTTGAACTATTGTTGCTTCATTAACATGAAAACCTCCAAGGCAAAGCACATTGGGCACAAACAGGTCCCTGAATACCATTACGGCAATTAACACATCTTCTCCCTAAATGTTAGTGAACAGTTCTATACCTGGACATACTCCCCTGCTTCATAAAAATTTGTCTTCTAATTTCTTATTGGTATTGAGAACAAAGTGAATTCACCACTGTGTTATATACTATTAACTTAGGTGCTTAAAGTTGCAGAATAAGATAATCATGTGTAGCCTGACTGGGACTTGAACACCAGACCATTGGAATACTGGAATCCACTTGGAATCCACAGTTCAACAGATTGAGCTACCCTGACGCTTACACATTTCATCTCCAATTTTAAGTGAACCATTCTTTATCTCTCCAATCATATTCTATAGAAACATGATAGAATTCTTAAATTGTAGAGAACACAATTCCATCTCATTTAACATTGTCTGGTTTCATATAAGGTAATTGACTTCGGCATGTTAACCTATAAATTAGATTATTTTATGTCTTGCACTGAACTTTAATCCATTTTCAATTCTGGCCTCATTTATTACAGCAACAGGATTAAGCTTGAGATGAAGACATTACTTGAGAAATCAATCTGCCTTGGCTACAATCATTGCTTTTAATGTGACAATATTCAGTCAATACTGTCCGGTGATTTTTTTTAAATCAATTTTCAAAACAACCTGGGGCATTCTGAAAGGGAAAATATAGCATGATAAATCAGGAAAGGGGGGAAATCTGAAATCAAATTCCAACAAAAAAGAATGGAATTTATCCACACATTTAAAAAAAAAATCAATTTCAATTTAACATGTATTAGGTACATAGAAGAGGCTATCTGTTCGAAATGCTTTCTGTCATCCACTGAAATATATATATCAATGCACTGATATAAGTCAGCTGCTGTTAAGTCATTGTTCTGGTGAAGAATGTGAATTTTGGGGGAAAATATAGCATTTTGAGGGGGAAATATAAATATTTTGGGCTTGGGGATTCAACTGTAAAATGTAAAGCTATCATTAAATAGAGAGGTTTCAGTCATCCTTTATAAACAATTACAGTGTAACTTCCAAATTCCAGAACTTCTAAAATCCTGAAACTTCTGAAATCAGAACATTTTGCAGGGTCCCAAAATTTCTTCTTCTATTTACTATGTAGTTAATATCTCTGAATAACAGAAATTCTAAGAAGTGACACTGTATCATTATCCAGTTTGCCTCAATTCTCCAAATAAATCCCTCTTAACCCTTTACATGCTCAATTTGTATTGTAAGTGCATAAAAAATATGCTAAAATTAAGAAGCAAATAGTATGAGTTTGGTCAGACTGCACAATAATTATTGTGTCAGGTGGCTCTATGCTAGGGGTAAGTCGTTTAAAGTACTCAAATGATTAATCATTATTTGATTTAATCAAATATTCGCTGCAAAAAGGACATCAAGGTATGAAATTATAAAACAGTAATTCTGATTGTAAAACAATCAGAAATTTGTCTGATGTTTCATTTTATGTGGTTTCTGATGTTGACAAATAGCACATGTAAAAAGATTACTATTATTGAACTTTAGGTTTTCATGTTATTAATAATTTAATTTGTAAATATTACAGTCGATTACAGTTTGCTACATATAAATAAAACACCATTGACTGAATGATTGCCATATAATTAAATATACAATCACAGATTTTAACAGACTGCAACTATATAAAATGTTTGATTTTTTTTTTTTTTTTTGGATTTGGTTTTACGTCGCACCAACACAGTAAAGGTTATATGACAACTTTTCAGCTTTACTGGTGGAGGAAGACCTCAGGTGCTCTTCTGTGCATTATTTCAGGCACAAACGGGCACCTGAGTAGAACCACAGACGCTCTGTAAGCTAGCTGGATTATAAGTTTCCTTAAATGAAAGAATCCAAAGTCCCTGTAGGAATTCCAACCTACAGCGGTGAGGGGCAAGTGGATTGACGCCACTAGGCTGCAGACTGAAAGGTTTGATAGTGAGGGTTCAAGCAAGTGAGGATTCATATATATAGACTGAGATTGCATTTCATGTACAAAATATTCAATGTTCATGCCTATAACAGGTTTAATATCTATAATTGACAAGAATCAGTTGTTCTACAACATAATTATAGAACATTGTAACAACTGTAAATATGTTTCAGCAAAGAGTACATTACAGCAGCAATGAATCCTCAAAAGCCTAAAATTCTACTCAAACACCATGATCAAACAATTTCAAACCCTGGTGGGTGAAATATTTATTTTGACCAAACCAATGCTATACTTTGACAAAATAATTTAAATGTTGTAATAGCATTACAAGCAAGACAATTTCACTTTTCTTTTCAATTCTATATCTCCATTGAAAACATCAGCTTTCTAGCACAGTTAAGTGTACTATGTGACAAACAAATGCCGAAAAAGTGAGAAAGAATGCATTATTAAGTGGTAATAGCCTAGTCCATTATCTCTGAAGATTTATGGTAAATCTGAAAGAGAACAGTAGCATTCCCATCTATCTGTCACCAATCAATTAATTTTCCTCCAATTCCTGGATAGAAAATTGATATACTATTAGAGACAAATAGATACTACTGCATCAAATTGTCCTCTCGTGAAGAGCTGCCCAGGAAATTGGAAATAACTGCGACACGACTGATATAATACAGGACATGTCTGAAACACGTTGATTTTTTAGGGGAACAATGTCCTTTCCTGATGATTACTTCCCCAGAAAGCTTAAGGCATTGTTTTATTAACTCTTCAAAAAAAGAAAAGGTCATTACGTCTGAAAAGTACAGCAGACAACCACCTGTGCATTCAAATTACAAATCTGAAAAAACTTATGTTCAGTTTATCTGATGGTCTATCAAGTAAATAATAAAAATATACACTCCTTTACTTCACCCAACAGGTGTTGATGCATTTGCTAAAAATAAAGTCCATTTACTCTATAATAAACCGTTTCCAAAATTAATATTGATTACAAATGTCACATCAAATGTCAAGTGGCCACATGCTAGACATTTCAATTTTTATCAATATCAAAGAAATTGTGGATTTAAGTTGAAGAAATTACTGAAGATTCACAAAATGATGTATACCATGGGTTCCGATGATGCAAATGTATGTGATACAGAATGTGTAATGTGGGTTATGACGATCGATGACAGCATAGATAATCACCCTCATCTGATTTACTCTTACCATGCTAAATATCCTAAATTGACTTGTCTATTTTTCAATATAGACTTAACCTGATTTATCATTGTTTGGAAACATTTTCAAAACATGTACTGACTGAATAGCAAATACTGCAGACCATAATCAGAAATATGACGGCTGATTTTGGTCCGCACTGGTTGAATAGGTATAATCTGAATCTGTTTCAGCCAGCTTGGTTGACCCAATACTGTAACTGTTGGCATAGGTCTGTTATTTTATCAATTAGCTTTCAATGGATGAACAAGTTACAACTTTTGTATGCAGACTCTACAACATGCTCCCTAAAGAATTTTGTTCATAACTGATCATAATGAAATCATACAAATATTGTCCTCAGATGAACTCATTATACAGTATGTGTTGGACTAGAAGAGATCGTGTCATGCATAATGATAATTATGTCATAAAAATTGGATCACTTTATTGGGACATATGAACTAAAATTATTTTTCCTCCACTTATTATGACCTTTTCCTTGAAAATTATGGTTTAGTGCATATGGAAAATTCTGATCACTGCCAAAGTTGTATAAAGGACTTAACCCGCTTTGAATTTTGAACAGTCCATTAGCTGTTTAAGGGAATTCTTTATCAAAAATACAAAATAATGTCAACTAGCACCGTATAAGAATGTGCAGGCTGGCCGAAAGCTATAATTAAACACTGGCCATGAAAAAGGTGCATATCACCTCTACCTATGAAAACAGACCTATTATATCACCTCTACGTATGAAATCAGGCCTATTATATCACCTCTAAAACACAAAGGATTCTGATGCAAACATTACAGAAAATATGTAACATCAGAATTTCCTTGAAGATCTAAACTGAACAATGAATCAATTTCTAAAAATAGACTGAACATAATTACACTAAGATTTTCTCATTACTCAGCATTTTTTATAAGCTGCTTGAAAAGGGAGAAGAAAAAACATAATTTTTCAGTCTTAACAAGATCTTGTGAATACACCAGCATGTCAACAAGAAAAGGAGGGAAAAAAAACTTTTGTTGCAACATTGAGAAATGGCTTAAAACCTAATTACTCCTTTTTCTTTTGTCAAAATTACAAGAAATAATCCCTCAGGTGTTAACATGTAGTTTGTATTAGAGTAAGCAGACGTCACAATGAAATATGAATGTTTTTTTTTCTTGCATATCAGACAGGATTTCCTACAGTCTACTCCTAACATGGAAAAACCCGTCTCACACCTGCCTTGTAACTTGTAAGGCAAGTAACATGTTTTAAATGATGTAATTCCCGCCCTACTTTATAAATGAATTCTGCGCTTGGGATGGCATCATTCTGCTATTATGAATAAGGTTGTAAATTTGAAGTTGTTAATTCATACACTATCCCAATAGAACCGTAATTCAAACAGTTAAGCTAGTTTTGGCCAATAATTATTGTCACGGGAAATAATATTCGAAATTTTCTTACTTTAAAAAACATGAAAATATTACAATCAACTACAATGCAATATAAATCTAATACAAACTTACCTGTAATTTAACTTTGGTACCGTCTACTTCTACAACTTTGTTCTGCAATACAAAAAGATGTAAATGAAAATTACAATTACTAACCAGCCAATTCTTAAAATTGAACCCTCCTAAAACCTTAAATGATTAGCATTAATGCCACCATTATATTGCCAGCTAGGCCAGCCTGCATATCCCTGCAATCTATCCTTTAAATTTTCATCCTAATATCCCTAGAATTTATAAGGGAAAGTTCTGAAAATCAAAGCTGGACAAGTCCAATTAAGAAATTCAGCAGGTTAAAGGTTAAGGCAAAAATAATAATCATGCCAAAGTAAAGAAAACACCTGGCCAGCTTAAACATTTGTACAGCTTGACTTTATTCATTCAAATGCTAAATTTTGTCATTTTGAAATTTAACACCCTAAAACTTATAATAAACTGTTCCAAATTCATAGCTGGACAAGTCCATTATATAAAGTCAGTGTGACCAAGTGGTTAATGCGTCAGACTAGTAACTTACATGCTATGTGTTAGGGATAAGTAGTTGTTTCTTTGAGCCAGACACTTGACACACATTGCTTAGTAATGTTTGGTTCTAGGATTGGATTTCTGAGTTTGTCTATAAGTTTACAGCTTCCAACACAATCAAACTAAAATGATTACTGTATAAACTGTATTCCATTGCTTAGGGCCAGGACTAAAATAAATTTAACTCAACATTTGAAAATTATGTCATTATGCTTATACCAATTCTATGACATAATTCAATAAGAGTTACCATTGATATTATGGCAAAATAGAACGGCCACAGTAGGTCTCTAAAGCTGAACATATAGCATCTAATGACCTTTTATACCATTCTAGAAACTTGCTCTCTAATTTGCATAATTATGTGATATATACATGTATATAACAAGTAAATGTATATAATTGTTTCCATATCAATAAAGATCAATTATATGCAACAATTTGTAGAGGGAGTGTTGACAAATGTTTTATTTTGTTCTACATGTACATTATAAAGAAAAAGTTGTTTATTTTTGTGGGTGTATGTGTTTTTGTTTTGATTTTCTATTGACAAGGTTTTATGTTATTTGTTTCCTCAATAACATGACAAGATACATGTATATTACAACTGTGAACATAGTGCAAACATTGTTATACATTTATTTGTCAAGTTTATATAAATATGGCAACTAGAAACAGCAAAGATGTTCAAATAATGGTAAAGACACTGCCTTTACCAAAATTCACTGAAGATGCGATTAAACCTTAACCCTAACCATGTTTAATATCATATATGGACTTGTCCATCTTTAAATCTAGACAAAACCATTCATCATCTTCGGGGAAAATTAAAAAATATGTACTGGTTGATAAGCAAACAGTGCAGACCATGATCAGACAGATGTACCAACCGATCTTGGTGTGCACTGTTTGCATAGGTACCTGCAGGGTAAGAGTTAAATTTCAGTAAATTTAAAGACGTCATCAGTTTTTAGTAGTCTACTAATTTGAATAAACTGAATCAACAGTTTAAGAACAATGGATGTTACATTAACACACAAAACATGATGTGCAACAGCAGCCCCTCTGACTTGAGACCAATCATTTTGCTCTCTCTACTCAAGGCCTGCATAATCACTCAGTTTCACCAAATATTTGCTTCCTTACAACAGCCTTATTTAACAGAAGGCCTGTTCTCTATCTAAAATGAAGCTAATTCTCTCTTCATGTATTCCAAAACCTCCTCCCTCTATAGCCCAGGGCCTACTGTTTCAAATACAAGGCATTCTTTCTCTTATCCAGTGACTGCTCTCTAACCAAAAACATTATATCTCTTTATTCAAAGGACACTTTCTCCAAACTAAGGTCTGCTTTAAATAATCAAAGGCCTGCTTTCATCCCCTGCTTTTTAAACACACAAGATCAGCTCTATCTAGACCTGCTCTTTCTTATCCAAGACTTGTTTTCTCTCTTTAATCAAAGGCCTACATTCTCTCTAACACAAGGTCAGCTTTCTCTTAACCCATGACCTGCTATTTCTGACCAAAGGCATATTTTTAATGCAAGACCTACACACTATTTTTGTATTTTTCTCTCTAATTTAGCATTTGCTCTCTCTAATAAAAGGCATTCCCTTTCTCTCTCTTTACCTTAAAGCATTGCTCTCTCTCTATGCTGTATGTTTGTCAGAGTGGGTCATGATAATACCTCCACTTTTTCTTATAAAAATGGACTTAAAAATAAACAAACAATTCAAGTCTTGTAACCAGTAATGCCTCTGTTTATCAGAAAGAAAATAAGAAGAAGTAAAAAACCATGTAAGGCTGTAAAATGGTAAGGATAAACCAAATCATAGAATGATGCATTGGAGATTTATTCGTAGATGGGAACATCAATTTGAGACAATATTTACACAGTTGAGATGTAAATTATACTCAATCAACAACACTGTCAGGAAATATCTTATAGGTAATTATGGCCACAAGGCAGCAATAAGGGACCTGAACTATCGGTAATGACAATTCACTGGTACTTATTGATGTAATCCTCATGAATATGTTCTAAAGATTGATAAAAAAATTCTGAATCTTCATCTCCAATATCAATTTCTGATTATTCTGTGAAAAACTTTGATCATTTTTTTTTAAATTCAATATACAATTTTTTTTTAAAAACTATTAAATTGGGTATCTGGTTTATAGAACTATGTAACTTTTATAATGAAATTTTATGATCCCTTTGCAAATCCTTAGGATCAGTAAACAAACTGAAATGCAGGTCTCTTAACACAGTCAGAAAGTGAAAAAAAATAAAGAGCTAGGCCACATTCACATCTGTTGCTTAATTATAGTATTTCGATATCAAAACCCCCTCATTTAAATAATGGACAATTCCAAATTCAAAGCAGGACAAGTCCATTTTACCAATTTTAAGCAAACATTGTGACATAAGACGACAAGATTAATTTGATATATCATATCAAACCTTAACCATTCACATGCTGGGATAAAGAGTATAGAGCCAACAGCTTGTACATCCGTGCAGTCTAACCAGACACTACACTGTTGGTGGCTAAATTTTCGTATTTTGATATTGAAATCCCTTAAACTTTGAATGGACTGTTCCAAATTCAAAGCTGGACAATTCCATTTCTCAAATTCAGCAGGTGGAGGATAAGAGAGTAATTCTAGACAGGCATTTATCATATATATACATTCATACATGTTGGAGACAATGTAACATATCCTGACATCTGCAGCAACATGCCAATATTATGCAAATCGTGGACCTTATCTTAAACACATAGAACAAGATCTCCCATCTTTGAATAATTGATCTATCTTTGCATAATGTCTCTTTGCTTACATCCATTTATCTCCTATAATCTCATCAATATGTTATACTTCACCATCAATAAATTCACCTATTCCAATTTCCTTATGATTTGTAATGCAACAGAAGACATTCAGTCCTAAACTGAGGTTGAATATCATATTTTTACAGTTTTATGAATATCAATTGATAAAATATATCACAGAGATTCAATTGATAACTTATATCACAGAGATTCAATTGATAAAATATATCACAGAGATTCTTTAACTTTATAACCTGTCAAATTTGAACCTGACCATGAAAAAGTACATAGACATGTTGACATCAGATACAATCCCAAATTGTCCTTAATACATGCATATGACAAATGAGACCAAAGGATATTGATAAACATGTACATGTATTTATAATTATGTTTTTGTAGAGCATTTAAATGTATAGACAAAATGTTACTTTCTTTTTTTACTTGCTTGAAAGACTTACTGGTATGTTATAAACTTTTTACATTTTCATATTTAAAAATACATGTACATGCATGAAAAAATTGTCAAAAATCAAAACATGCAGAGCACAACATTTATTTAATCCTTAAACCTACTGGAAACGAAAGTGATATGCCTTTCCCTCTGGTAAAGAGCCAGGCCAGTCCCTACATATGTGCGGTCTGACCAGGCTCTCTACTGTACGTGGCTAAATTTTAGTATAATTCTAATATTAAAAATCCCTAAAAACCTCTAACAAAATGGACTGTTCAAAATTCAAAGCAAGGCAAATCCATTACAAATATTCAGCAGGTTTAAGAATGAAAAAAGATTGAGAATAAAAATACTTTACCCAACTTTGATACCACAACTTACGTTTATAAATAAGATTAAGAATAAAAGAAATACTTTACCCGAAAGTCAATACCAACTGTTGATATAAAGCTTCCTGAGAGAAAAGCACCATCTTTGAAGCGAACTAGGAGGCATGTTTTACCAACTCCGCTGTCCCCAAGTAGCATCACCTACAATATATTATCACTACAAATATCATAATCTTGGCCTCTCCTACCTGTTAACAAAATTTTTAAAGCATACTTACCTTTTTTTTGGCTTTTCTTTTTTACCCTTCTGGTAAATTGACCCATTTCCAATGACATAAATGCATATTTTTTAAAAAGTAACATTTTATATATTACAAAATTCCCAAAAGGGTAGATCCAGACTAATTCCTAAAATAGTGAGAATATTCACTGCTTTTTGAATAAGAACTGATTATGTACCTTCTTGAAGTTTTAAATGCAGTAACATAATGTCCCTGAGGACTAACAAATCTGTATGTGCTTAAACTACTCCTGAAGGGTCAATGGTGGGGTTGTTGGTAGTTTACCCAAGCAGAGGTACATAGCAAATGACTGTATGAATTTCATGACAAATCACAATGAAAGTGACCTGCACCGTCTGGGAAAACAAACCTGAGCACCCAATCAACAGTCTTATGCTCTATCTACTGAGTGAACTGTACGGTGTCTTCTAAAAGGTCAGTTCTTTTTAAGTGGTATTTATTCACACTTTATTCCAATGCCTCCTTCATTTAGAAGAGTTCTGCCATCTTACTAAATTTTCAAGTCCATTCTTTTACACATGTAACATTTACAGCAGTATGTATTTTGTATTTATGTCTGCTTTTAGACTCTTTTATCTATTGATTTAATCTACTGTTTCTTAAAAGAAATTCTAATTAAATAACTCAGGTATGATGACAAAAATTAAAGTACAATCTCAGGGGAGTGAATTTTCAATTCAACATAGTTTGAGTATAATTACTTTTAACTTATATGAACATTCAACCTTCAATAAAAATTAACCACAAATAAACTTCAGAATAAGATGATATAACTAAATTTGCCATGAAAGTAAAATAAAGAAAATGTCTATGTACAGAGTTCTAAGTTTGAGTAAGTCATTTTAAAATATTGGGTCAAATATATTAGCCACAAGTTACTCTTTATTCTTCATATAATTTAGTTAAAATTAATTTTCACTGGTTTGGTTTTAAGTCACACCACCTGTGACTTACGGTAATATGGTATTTTTCCTATCATGAAAGGTGGAGGAGGACCTAATAGATTCTCTAGCTTTCTATAAGCTTACAAATCTATTTCACTAACTGTCATGATCTTTTTTCTTCATTCTATAGCAGGGGAAATTTACAGTTGCCTTTCCCCTTAGGAAAATTCTTTCAAATACATAATGTACATGTATTGCAGTTTTCCCCTTAAAATTCAATTTACCTTAATTAAGTTTCTACTACCCCTTTTGCAAATTGACTGTGTCAATTTCCCAAAATGTAAGAAAATGGTCCCTTCCACTACCAGTAAAATGTACACGCTGCCAACTTTACTGGCTTGATTTTTTCCATCTAGGGTGGGAGTGGGGATTCCTCCCCCAGGTAAAAAATTAAATCTACATTAATGGTGCCAAGAGTAGTACAATGCTACAATTGACACAGTCATAATGACATTACTATATATTTCAAATAATTGCGCTTCAAAGATTTCAATGATAGATTGGTAGACTAATTGGTGCATCATCAAATACAAATTGATGCATAAAATACATATCTCATTCTGTTAATCATGCACTAACCTGAAGATATACATGTACAAGACCTGATTATGTAACTAAACACAAAATAAATATTCCCTTATTCAGTTAATGACATGACTTCCAGGTAGGCTCCTATTAACCTTTGAATTTGAAATGATATAAGCAATGGTATTATAAAACTTAAATTACTAGTTACTGATAATTATATTTTGATAAACAAAGCTTGAAATTTTAAATTGGTTTTATTTTAGTAGATAATATTATTGAAATTTCTATCTGTATCAAATAAATGTGATATTTAGCTGCCGTCTTTTTCCACAACAATTAGCATTATTGAAATTTAAGACCAAACCACCATTTTTTCATTACTAAAGAAAGAAAAGAATGCACTTTCATCAGGTGATATCCGGGTAATTGAATACGGTCGATTACTGTCACACACGATAAAATGTACACACCTTGCAACAAACATCACAAGCTTCCATGCAACTAGTCTTTCTAGACAGCCTATGATGTGAAATACCTCCTGGCTCAAAACTGTCGCCATTTACATAAGTTTTCCTTGACATTTTGCTGTGAAATTCGCCTTTCCATGACATAAAATCATCCCTCCGATTTTGTAAACATTTTACACATGTACAAATCACAAACTTCCGGGCTGCCTCGTTCTAATTTTAACAAACGCCCACTTTCCCGCGTATATGTCATTGCACGAATGGCGTTCATAATATAAATTCCTTTATTAGCTTTATTTGAGAATATTTAAATGAATTATACAAAGCTTTGTGGTTATTCTTAAGAAACTGCATAATGTTGTTTATATCATATGAAGAAATGTCAATGATACATACATATTATTTTGTATTTATAAACGTTAAAGTACAAATGTCACGCGCTAGATCTACTTAAAAATGACACGGAAATACGACTGTTTGGAGAAACATGAGCAAAAAAATTGTGAAAAATGCACAAGATTGTTGACGAAAGCATTTTAATGAGCATATATAGCAGTTAGTCAAAATATATTGACGTACCAAAGCTAGATTCTGATATAGATCTATACATGTATTCTTGTTCTGGGTCAGAATCTCGCTAACACTATATATTGCCCATACACAAAATAGCACAATATCTCATCGCGTTGTACAATTAGTTGGATTAGGAGATAAATATTACATGACAGAATTAATCATCAAATTTATATTTCTTACAGGTCATCCCTATATTCCCCTGAAATGGGTAACGGGTTATCTGTCTCTTCCCGGACCAAAGTCATCGAATTTAGATGATTCATAACGTAAAAAACTGTTTTACTTCATATGCTGGTTCTACAACTTGAAGTAGATCTAAATTGAGGTACTATTATTAAAATCTAGATTAGCCTGGCCTCATATTCCACAAAGTTTCCATTAGTGCTGCACTTCAACATAATATTATAATCATTAACATGGACATTTTCCAGACTGACAGGAATGTAAACTGATATCATCTATAATTACCTATGTTGCTAACTTTAGCCAGCTTCCGTATTAATTTGATACCATGGAAACCGAGCTTTGGATAAGGGTCTATTAGTCCAAGTCCCTTTTTATTTTATTTTTTTTATAAATGTAAATATAGCGACGTTTTTCGTTTATTTTTTTTAACCAATACTCTACAATAGCATTGTATGATTCCATATATGAGCCGCGTCACGACAAAATCAACATAGTGCGTTTGCGACCAGCATGGATCCGGACCAGCCTGCGCTTCCGCGCAGTCTGATCAGGATCCATGCTTTCTCTACTTGTAATAGGGTTTGTAAGCGAACAGCATGGATCCTGATCAAACTGCGCGGATGCGCAGGCTGGTCTGGATCCATGCTGGTCGCAAACGCACTGTGTTGGTTTTGTCATGGCGCGGCTCATATAATGTACGTGTATCTAACATTCCTAACAATTTACGCCAATAAAAGAATAGAAAACTTGCACAGAAGGATACTGTTGGTAAAAGATAAATCTTATTATTACCTCATCAAAGATGATCGCTAGTAAAATGCAAGAATAAATAGATAATATGTAACAATGGGAAAAAGAAATTAAAATGCCAGACAATTTGACCAGGATACTTCTCCTGTCAGCATTTACTTTACTTTCCCGCCAAATAGCAGACTTGAAAGTATTCTGAAAGAACTAACAGTGATCTTGTGACTTTGCTGTTAAATATAGGAATATTCCAGATTTTTTAACAAATTACTTGATGATTTATTTACGGCACATAATCTTGAAATCATAATTATTTCAATAAATTTTGCTTATCCAATGGTCATGGATAGAAGCTTGAAGAAAAAAAAGATGTCCGAACGTTAGACATGGCATTTCCGTGCGGATTTGTCTTTGTGCTTTAGCTGAGAAGTGTTATCTGAGAATACGTATCAATACTTAGCAGTGAAAATAAACTAGTTTGTTTTTATTGGTATATATCATGTCTTACCCGTAATTCTACTCCATTTAACAAAATATCCACTTCCGGTTCCATTTTTACTTTCGGTTCCATATATCCTTTTGGCGTTCTTACAATATCATACACAGAAATTGATTCGTTGAATGTGGAAACTTCACATTAACTATATGACTTGTGGTAACATTAGCAGTAAGTGTGATAAAACATTCGGTCACTATAACAACGCATATATTTTAATAAGCACCTTTGGTCATCTGCTATGACATTATGCTAATATGCGAATTAGTCATATAAAGAGGGTGATTAAATATTTGTTGATACAACAAAAAACGTGTTATGGTATTATAGCGAAATATTGACACAAAAAATGTTATGGTGGTTATATTGTATTTGAAATATGATCACATTTGAACTTTGACACCTTTGTTTGGTATTATATAAATGTACATATTGTGCAAAATTTGTGTTTTATTTCAGTCAGTTGTTAAAAATATGTTCCTAACCTATTACATCCTTTCTTGGTTTGATATTAAAGGGACTCAACAGAGGTTGTTTTTTTTACATGACGGGACTAGAAATATGTTTTCAAAATTAAAATCGCATCTGATGTAGGTCTAGACCAACAGCTTGTGTGCAAAATTTCAGATCATTTGCTCACTTCGTTTTTTCCAGAATGATTATTTAATTGTGAAAATTGACCCAAAATTGAAAAGCGTTGCAACATTTTCCCCTCAAACGGACTAAGAATAACACAAAAATACGATTTTCAATTAATTTCTGAACATTTTTCTTAACTATCTTGTGTTTATCTTTCTGTTTAGATAGCCTTAGCTGATCTATGCAAGAAATTCAAATTTATTGTTTTAGGCGTTTGGAGTTCCCTTAAGTAGCACATATACTTTAAATATGAGCCGCGTCATGACAAAATCAACATTATGCGTTTGCGACCAGCATGGATCCATGCTGTTCGCTTACAAACCCTATTACAAGTAGAGAAACTGATAGCGAACAGCATGGATCCTGATCAGACTGCGCGGATGCGCAGGCTGGTCTTGATCCATGCTGGTCGCAAACGCATTACATTGGTTTTGTCGTGACGCGGCTCATTTGTCAAGCTTTACTGACTGAGGAAGATCTCAGGAGACTCGACGTCATCATGCCTCGGAAACAAATAAATTTTCACTTCTTTTGAAAGAGCAAAAATGTAATTTTATATGTTTAAATCATGGTATTAGAGAATATTAGATGCTTGTAACATGAAAAAAGTAGCGATAAACGTGAAATAATTTATAATAAAAGTAGCAAAATGTAAAACAAAGTAGTATTTTGACTTCTATACAAAATACTTATTCTCAATAACTGTACTTTTGCAAAGAAGCAACAGATGAAAAAGATGGTTCAGGTAATTGGCTAAATTTAATGAGTTACTTTTTGGATACTCTAAAAGTGCAACAAAATTAAAAAGCTTTTGAGAAATAAAAATAAAAGCATTTGTCTTGGGCATTATGAGCCTGATCCGGGTGGCTGCAGACATACAAAGATATGTTTACATGTTGTCCACGTTCTGATCATGATCATAATCGTCGAATTAATCCATTTATTTACATCTAGTTATGTAAATGTATTTTCCATGAAGAAGATTACATAACAAATCTTAAATATCATGAAATACACCTCTGATTAATTTCGGCAAGTTTTCGATAAATTTCGACCATATTCGACAGAAATACTATTCTCTATCAATTGTCCATTCGATCAGGTGTCATATTCGACCTGATGTCCATTCTATCTAATATCGTATGCGACAAAGTGTCTTCCGAGCACCGGAGTACATTCTGACAACATCAATATTAATTTTGTTGGAAAACGAAATACAGATTATTATTTTTTCATTGAAGAATTTAACGTTTTGCGGATAAATATTCATGCAATGACATTGCTGCTGATTTAATTTTCCTACTCTGTAATGAAAGATCAATGTGTAAACGTCATTTGCCAAAACCTCTATAAAAAAATTCGCTGGCATAATTACGTTAGTCCGAAATAAAAGATTACGTGATTTGTATCGACAAACATTAATATCTCAGCATTGTGATTTGTAGAGATTGCTTTCTGTACAATTTTAGACCTTTTCTTACAACAGCTGATACAGCACTGCACTGACTTCACATAAATTGCATAGCACTAGAATGTTACATATGTTATGTTAGTTTAAGCAGGGGTGTCTATGCTCGATTGTAATCAAATTTTTCATAAAATTTGTATTAAACAATTTCGAGACCGTCTTTTCGTCTTTTGGAACTAATCAGTTCTTGTTGTCATATCAGGAAACATATCGCGACCCAAGTAGGACTCGAACACACAAAAAACTGGTGAGGAGCACATACAAGTTGCTGTCATAAATATCATATATAAAAAATCATACATGAATTAAAGAATATAAAAAATCTGCAAAAAACATAAGAAAATAATTATCGTTTTATTCTTCGTTTTAAGAAGTACCATAATACCTAATAAGGAATTATGATGCATGGATTTTGTGTTAGCTCCAACAGTTGTAGCCAAGTTAGTTATATTATATTCATGCCCAAATTCATTCAAATAAAATGTCAAATAACACCTTATTGTTATCAAATGCATAATTTAACTAGTATTAAAGTTTTTCAACTTAGAAACGCTCTCCGTAACATTTCTGACCATTCGAAAAATGCACTTTCTTATTTGATTGGGTTAGTTACTTTTTTGGGGATAAAAGGACAAAGTACTGAAAATTAAATCTTCTTGCAACCGTTTAATTGATCAAGGAATGACGAGTGACACAATTTAAGGTCGAGGAAATTGTATTTCGATGCTAAGAGGCCCGTTTAGCCAAAATAAATGATTTTATTTTTGTTTCGAAAGTTTCTTTTTTTTTTTTTAGTGTCCTGTTATAATTCCCAATAAAGTGTTACTTATTTGCTAATGACCTGAACTATCTTTGCTTCTGTTACGTTTTTGGCAATTAGTACAGTTATAGTGATTAAGTATTTTGTATGTAAGTTAAAAAAAGTTATTTTAGGTGATAGGCATCTTTAATGTTCTAAATCCATAACTGCAACAATATAAACACACGCATTTGACCTTTTTTAAGAAAGAAAGAAAAACTATTTCTGAGGCCCAATGTGGTTAATAAGTAAAAATAAATTTAAAAAAAAAATACGAAAAAAAACCGAGAAGAAACATGCATCAATTTTTGCAGACTATTTTATTGCATTCGATCAAGATCAGTTACAATCAAAACGAAAAAAGAAATACTAGATCTAATCATTTTAGTAACAAACTATATGGATCCTGAAGGTTCAAACTTCTTAAAATTGTTGACTTTTTTTATTAATTATAAAACTATGTAGTATAGTGCTAATATTTTAGTTTCTTAAATCTTCAGTGTTCCATATAAAATCATTTCAATCTAATATTTTGTATGGCTAAGTGAAAGAAATTAAAATATCGGTTTTGAAGATACATGTATTTCATTGAAAATTCAAGGCATTTCCATGAAAAGTTGTTATTTTCATGAATTAGTAAATTTAGGTGTCCCGTTCTGTTACGCGAATGTACAACACTGTCTTAACATTGTTTGTTTGAACACTGTGTCTGGCAAAAAATTTAAGAAATAATTATGAGCACATCTCCATTTGTCTCGAACGAAACATAAATGGAACAATTTCTTTCAATGCTACAGAACGTCCATCACTAAAGCTAGGTATACCAGTTCATGTCTGAGAAAGTGCGGGAAGTATTGGGTCTAACTTCGCTTTGTGACTTGCATGGCGTCGCTTAAAACACTTGAAAATAAACACATGGCAATAAATCTAAGCAAGCAGCGATTGTTTCAAGTTGCATCAATATTTTATAAGCTTTTACAATGAATTATTCTGAAAAGCTCGTGCCGATAATTGAAACATAAACATTAAAGACTTGCCTAAGGATCACGTGCTTCCTGTGAGCGGAAGATGATGTGAATTCGTTTTCATAAAAAACTTACCATGCACATTAAGTTGAATACCAACAATACAAAAAAGTTCCCCAATATGTGAAAATGAAACAAATGTTGATTTATAAACTGTAAAGAATTTGAAGCTTTCAAAGAAGCTTACTTAACTGATTGACGTTCCCGTTTTCAGATACATACGTTAACAGCAAAATTCACTACTAGCAATTTGTATATACGGAAGGATAGCAACAACTTCTTACAAACTAGTATTGACTCGATTCCGTCTTATCAATGCCTTTTGTATTATAAAAGGAACTTTAAAAAATCATAAAAGTTTTATATAGGTGTTACGGTGAAATATTGAAATAAGCAAATTAATGATTTAGAATAGACGGATGATTGTTTTATCTGCAAAAGTTCGCTTAATAAGTTAGTGCGGAAGTTGAGCAAATTACCAGGAAGGAAGTGAATACCCTAGTACTTTCAGCGCTTTGATTTGCATAAAAAACACAAACGCACGCACATTTGCAATATTGTAACATTACAACCAAATATAACGCCCAACCGCCTATCAACATTATGTCATTGAATAGCCTACTACATGTACTTTAAAGGAAGATCATTTAGGCGTCGGACAATATTTCTTTTTCTTTGTTCAAAATATCCAGTTGTGAAATAAGGACCATCCTTGAACATTTTCCTATATTTTTTCCATATCCCACCTCAATCCTAATTAACTCATTTACTTTTTAATGTTGAATTCTCATTAAACTGTTCCCACATATTATGTTATTCTATTGTTTTATGCAATAAAATATCGTTTAAGTAAAACTCAATAAAATACAATAAAATGCCCACATTAGACATAGAAGAAAAACTCTCCTTTCAGCTTGTCCTTGCCGGCACGCTTTCCCTCTTACCCTTGTCATCTCCCGCCCCTTACCGTTCAAAAAAGGAAAGAGACGGCAGTGAATTCACCAAAATAGATCTATTATTTGAATATGATTTTTTTTTTATTTTTAAATAGCTGAAAAGTATATTTGGACTCTAAGTTATAAATCTAAAATAAAATTTTTATTGTTATTTTATTTTTATTTCTTAATTTAATAACAATGATATCAATAAAACTTTAAATCTTTAGGATGCTGACAATATTCGCATCATATTGGACTTAAGTTACATGTATGTACCACTTCATCATTTGTAGACTTCATTTAAATCCTTTGCAGATTAAATTTACATTATAATTATATTATTCTAATCGGAATGAATGTTAGAATATATTTATTCAAATTATTTCCTAGAAAATAATTCATTACTCTATCATAATAGTTTAATTACGCTTTTATTTTTTATCAATCAATCATATAAGTTTGAAAGCAGACGATACCTTGTAAGTTTTATCCACGTCCTCATCAGCACATTGACACGTATCTGCCACAATGGCGCCATTAAAGGGTACGTCATTGAACGACGCCACTTTTTAGGTTATCCACTGACGTTTTTTAACTCCTTATCAAGATCGTATCGGTGATTTTTTTTCCCGGCACCACTATATTAGTTCTTGATGCCTTAGTCCCGTCATTATCGAATTGTGCTCACTCCCGGTGACCGTGTCAATAGTTTAATGGCTCAAAGACTGTCGTTTTATTCCACGGAGATGAGATAAATAAAGCAGGAAATAATAAGTTCGTCACAGTAAATTTTCGTTTTACAGCATACACTTACATTCTTAGAATATTATAAAAGACTATATAAAGAAAAAGATGAGCGCCATGAATTTTTTAGCAGAGAATGATTTTAAATATAGTTTTTTTTTACAACAAATTTTCTCAAATAAAATTTATAGAAATAAAAAAAAAAGAAAATAAACATATGCTATCCAAACAAGTAATTATCCCTTGTAATTTTTTTGTCTTGTCACAACTGTCGTATGCGTATTGTCATCTACTGCAGACGACAAAATAATTTCCCAGAACTATTTGTAATTTTTCTCGAAATGGGAATGTGAGTATCTGCCAGTAGATACGATATACATGTATTTAGTTACGTAGGCCCATATTGTCTTTATGAGTGAAATGCAAACAAAATGTGCGAAAACCGTGAAATGTAAAAATTCACGCAATCGTTGACTGGAACGAATTGTTTATCCGTTCTATTAATAACGATTCGGATGCAGCCACGGAGATGAAAGCCTTCTGTAAATGTTCGAATAAACTACATTGATATGAAATATTTACATGTTTTACAGTGACATATCTATAATGGATTGATAAGAATTCATCTCCATATATTCAATTAATTATAATATGCAATATGCATGGCGTTCGTTGTCACGTGACTTTCTGTGAAACATTGAAACAATTTTATGATAGACTGATTTTGAATAAAAATACAAAACGATATAAACACTACAAATTAACTAGTCCCAAAATGTGTGTACTTGAGAGAAATGCAAAAGACCAATCCCGCCGAGTAAGATATGATTATTAATTAATACATGTATTTTATGAGACATATTAATTTCTATAAGATTTGGACACATCATTTTTCTAAAGAGGTAACTGGTAATGTTTCGTTATATTAAATTAAATGTTCACGACTCCGTTAATTTGAAATGCAATGCGCTGTGGGAATTTGGCCGTTTTTTTATCCATATCCAACTTGCGGTTTCCTTGACGGGCCGTTGTAGAGAATCGGCTTCTCCAAACGCACTCTAACGTTCGGATCATAGTCTACCGGGGATGCCTGTAGGCGGTCTTAAGGTCCGATGCGTTTTTCACGTTCCACCAAGGCTTCCTATGGAAAACTGAATGAACGTGTATACTGTCTTATAACGAGGATAATTCTTCAGCAAGAGAGGAAAATGAATATGTCAGTAATTCATATAGCTATATAGATATATCCCATAACTCGACAGAGACTTGTCGTCTGCATCATTTTCTAGGCATTGTTAATTATATCTGCTCATTTGACGTTGACAGCTCCAAAATTTGTTAAATGGTGAGAGATTATCTTTGTAATTATATATTTATTTCCATTGGAGGATTCCCAGGATATTTATTCTAATAAATGAATTTACCCGCTAATCTAGACTAACATGCATGTTTTTCACAAATAATACTGTCATTTTCTACATGAATTAATGTTAAATATGATTATATTTGACGCGTCAAACTTACATAAAAACAAACAAAATTTAAAGTTAAAATGGATGTATCTTTTTTTCCAGACGTACACGCATTTTTCAGAATTAGATCTACATTGTCTAGAAAATGTTCATCTCCTCTTAACTTTGAATATTTCATTGTTTTTGCCATGACTTCGAGTCTTATATATGGTCCGATTGTCATTCAAAAAAATTCACAAGGAATCTCATATGAGTAAGAACACGTCTCCCTCAATAAAGCCTCAACAAATGCACCAGTATTTCTTTACTGTTATGACCCCCCCCCCCCCTCCCCTCCCCCACGTTGATTACATTAAATAGCTCTTTGACGAATTTAGAATAAATTAAATTCTGGTACATTCCACACAAAAGTTGATAGAAAATTTTTGGTAAAGTGGTCTGACAGATTTTGAAATATTTAAAACAACATCTACAACATTTATATTTTGCTATGCTTTTTTTTCTTGATTTGGTTTTATGTCGCACCAATACAGTTACAGTTTCTTGCATATCAGACAAGATTATCTACCGTTTCGGCGGTGCTAGAAAGCCCTGTCTTACACCGTCGCGTGCTTTAAATGACGTCATTGCGGCGCGCCTTTTATGAATGAAGTTTGTAAGTCTATATGCACCTACAAGTAAAAAGTGCGTAATGAAAATATCAGTTTTCGTAATTTCTGTTCCGGAAATAAATGACATTTAATATGCCAGTATATAAATAACACATGGGTTTGTGGGTAACAGTAAAAATATCATCCCGAGGAAAATAATGTTACCCGAGGCGTAGCCGAGGGTAACAGTATTTTTACGAGGGATGATATTTTTTAATGTTACTCACAAACGGTTTAACCCATGTGTTATTTATTTTATTACCCCGAACAAAAATACTGTGATGATCTGAAATTGTCAACTAAATCTAACTGTAACAAAAATAAACCAAGAGTAACAATAACTAAACTGTCCTTACCTTTTAATTATTCTTTAGGCCTAAGCAAGTGATGATATCTACAAATCATAAACATACAATAAGCTAGGTTTTATTTAGAAAACAAAACACTAACCCATTTACACGGTTATGATCTGTGAAATCTGATCCTTCTGTTTCCAGAATATTCTTAGCATGGTTTTTGACAAAATAACGATGATATCCTATGTCTGTCCACCATATCTGTAACGTTTCACTGATTAAAATTGTTAAATAATCCTTTTTTGCATGCTTAAATCGTCGCATGTTCCAGTTTGACACATAATTATTTACATTGCAATTACTTCCGTTGAAAACGGATGTTCACTTTTTGACTATTCAACAAAAAGATATTTTATACGCAAAAGCACACCAGTACGGTGGCACAAAGGTGACATGTGTGTGTTTTTATTTATCTCGTGGCCACGAGATACTATGTCGTGGCCACGAGTTATTAAGTCGTGGCCACGAGATAGCTAAGTCGTGGCCACGAGATAATTAACCAATCAGAATACACAATATATATTATGAATTTTTTTAACTTAACAACTTACTTTTGACATGCAACATTAATCTTTGAAAATACTGAAGATATTCACTTTGAACTTGTCTTTATGATCATATTCGAAAGTCACCTTCCAAGGCCCATCAGACATTAATTTGGACTAAAGCTCTTTGTTAGGACAATTTTGTGATCGAATTGGTCAGTTGGTACGTACTACGGCCTGTAAACCTTGTTTATACGATAACATGAGAAGGAATAAGTCCTGGTTTATTTTATTTATAAGGGACATTGCCCACAGACAGTAGATAGCCTATTAGGTAAAATCCTTGTCTGATGAATAATTTAGAAGGGATAAGCGATGGTTTATATAACCCAGAAAGATCATTGTAGCTGATCAGTTTACTGACATCTAATAATTTAGAGGTCATTGGGTCAAAAATCAGGGTCACAGTGACGCTAAATGTAAAATTATTGACAAGTCAATAAGTTGTATAAATGGCACTTATATAGGCTGGTAAAGTAGGGGCATCCTTGTACTAGTTAATAAGGGAAATTCACATAAATGATGTAATCTGATTGGTTATTTATCTCGTGGCCACGAGTTAGCTATCTCGTTCCCACGACTTAGTAACTCGTGGCCACGACATAGTATCTCGTGGCCACGAGTTAGCTATCTCGTTCCCACGACTTACTAACTCGTGGCCACGACATAGTATCTCGTGGCCACGAGTTAGCTATCTCGTTCCCACGACTTAGTAACTCGTGGCCACGACTTAGTAACTCGTGGCCACGACATAGTATCTCGTGGCCACGAGTTAGCTATCTCGTTCCCACGACTTAGTAACTCGTGGCCACGACATAGTATCTCGTGGCCACGAGTTAGCTATCTCGTTCCCACGACTTAGTAACTCGTGGCCACGACATAGTATCTCGTGGCCACGAGATAAATAAAAACACACACATGTCACCTTTGTGCCACCGTACACCAGGGTGCGAACAACTAAATTTTATGAGTGTCATAGTTACTCCAGAGAAGAAATTGATGTCCTATCGGGGTTTAACGTCGAAAATAAAAATGAATCGAGAAAAAAATGGCGGCCATTTTTTTCATTTTATTTAGAAAATAGACCACGTGACCAGATTTTATACTGTTAAAAATACTGTTACCTATGTAACAGTACAAAATTCTTAGTCACGTGGTACACTTGCATTAACAGTAAAAATAACTCCCAGAGGCCTATGGGAAATTAGCATTACGAAAAACGTGAGGGGTAATAAAAAAAGAATCATACACAGACGGGAATATCTAGCTCTCGGGTAACTGTTTAGCGGAAACTCGGCAAAGCCTCGTTACCACCGTAAACAGTTACACTCGACCTAGATATTCCGGTCTGTACCGGCAGCCGGTGTAAGATTCTTATAAGGTCATATGATGACGTTCCAGCTTTACTGGTGGAGGAAGACCTCATGTGCCCTTCCGTGCATTATTTTAGGCACAAAAGAGCGCCGACGTTTGGTAAGCTAGTTGTAGGCCTACAGCTTTCTCACACAAAAAACATCCAAAGTACCTGTCGGGGGCTCGAACCCACAGCGGTGAGGGGCAAATGGTTTGAAATCAACCACTCGACCACGGATACCCCGTTTTCGCTATGTGATAGTAGTCTACGGACTTCCAATAAGATTGTATTTCTATGTGGAATCAAATTGAACTATAGCTTAAGCCTACAACTATATAAAGCTTTTTTGTGTTCATTTCTGTCGGGGAATTGTTTTACGCGCACAACAGCATTGATCGAGTAAAAAGTTACCAGTACTTCCTGTGAGTGTTGTTATATCTTTCAAATTATTCGGCATCAGTTTTGTTTTGTTTCAACACTTCTAGTATTGAGTTTTGTGTACTTTCTTAAAACGGTGCTATGGTGCACTAGACATGTTGCATTTTCATCGTCATTCATGAACAGACTAAATAAAACCAAATATGCAATTTTCTCAACATTATGTTTTTGTTTTCATTGGGTTAAGCCTTTCCAGAATTTTAATACAAAACTGCAATGACCTGTAAAACTTATATGCATAATACTTAAAATACATCAGACAGTCCCAAATGTTCTAGATAATTCATGTACATATTGCTACAACAAATTTTTCTTTGCAAAATTAACGAATTTGGCACTTCCCGCTTAAAATTTGACTAATTCGGAACTCATCGCCAATAACGCATAATCATTTACCAGAAAGGGACAAAGAATTGCATTTTTTCGTGTAAAGGACTATTTGACAGCCTGTGAAATTCTAACATTTATATAAAAATAGAAACTGCGTGAATACTGTATCATCTCTTTGAGGCAAAACAGAGACCTAGATTTACGCAACTCATTTGTTAATTACACATTTCCACTTTCCAAAAGCAATATACTAATGCCATAGACATTCCAAATCAGGCAACACACGCGGATAGTTTATTTAATTTGCTTCTCTGTACCTATTTCTCATTTATTGATTGTCAAACCACAAAAATACATTTTACGTCATTTATCTTTGAAAACGAGTGAGCAAGAAAAATAAAGTACATAATTATATACATTGTGTACATGTTTTATACCACCCAGAAGACATTTTGAACTGGCTCGTTATTGTATTGTATGCTGTATTAAATGCAATTTAACACCGAGTGTGGCGCCGTATGTCACAACGCCGCTAAATGTCGCACTTTTGCTAAATGTCGCACAATTGCCAGTGAATATCGCAACCATTGCTAAATGTCGCACTCTTCAGCCGTTAAATGTCGCAATGGTAACGTCAAATGTCACACGATCTTCTCTTGCCGTTAAATGTCGCAACACTACCGTTTAATGTCACAAAATGAATATTCATGATAAAATTAAGTTACCTTAACGTGATATTAAATTAAAATAAACATTGATTAAATGTTTGTATGTACATGTATTAAGTAACTTTGGGACATAAAGGAATGACCCGGTCCATCTGCCGACTCATGATGAAAAATGCTTTTTAATGCATTGCTTTGCGTAAATTTAACACTAATTAGGACTTTGCATGTCGTAATTAGAAGTTTAAAATGCTTATTAGGAGAAATGAAATTCTTATTTGTTTTTTTTTGTTTGTATAAAAACTTAATTTGAAGTTACAAAGTTCATTTTGGCTTTTGAAGCTCCTTTTTAGGACTTACAAGTTACAAAGTTCAACCTATGATTTCATTTCTTTACTTGTAATGATATTTTTATTTGTCCTACTCGGGCTTTTTGAACTAACAGTCTCACTAACATCCCGGCAGAGCCCCGGTAGACGTCCGGGTGATCAGGAAACGACCGTGGTACGTCCGTAACTCTGCCGGCAACGTCAGAGATGATCCGGGAACATCCGGCATTCGACCCCGGATGAAATAAAATATTTAATATCCCCGGGGTGGTCCGGAGAGTATAGCTTTGCCGGTTTCATCCTTAGCTCTGCCAGGAACGATCAGGGTTACACCGGGGAAGCACCGTAGCTCTGCCGGCACAAACCGGGGTTGATCCGGGGCATGATATAGCCGGCAGAGCCCAAGAAGATGACGATGGAGCTACGGTTGATCTCGGTAAAGCCCCGGCAAAGCCCGGTTCATTTGAAAAGAATCACGACATTTTGCGATGATATTAAAACTCTTCCTATTTCCATAAGGATTTTTCAGAAAATCATCACGAATTACTGTTCTGTAACAATTAATACATGTATAATATTAAATAAAATTATGTATGAATGTAATTATTTTCGCGCGTTTTCAATCCTCGTCCTGGGCTCTGTCGGATTGACCGGGGCACTGCCTGGGTAAACCGGGGCTCTTCCGCCGTCATCCGGGAAGCACCGGCATGAACCGTAGCTTTTCCTGGATTGTCTGGAGCGCATTTGGGAATAACCGTAGTGCGACCGCAACAATAATATCACCCCGGATCGTCCCAGTAACTTACCGGGGATGTCCTGGGCTCTGCCGGGAGTGAGACCGCAGTTTAAGAGTTACAAAGTTTTAGGTTTATTTCTCCTACTCATGAATAAAAATTCATATTTGTTATAAGTGGGTGTTACAAAGTCGTAATAAATTTTTACCTATCCTATTTATGAGTATTAAAGTCCTATATTTAGTTTTTATTACTCCTTATTATAAGTGAAAAAAGTCCTTATTAGGCTTTTAAAACTCCTAAACAGAAGTAACAAAGTCCTAATTTGGCTTTTAAAATTCCTTATTACGAAGAGAATTGTTTAAAGAACATTAAGATTTTGCATCAGACGTTACGTACCAATACGTATTTTGAAAACGTTGTAATTTAATTAGAGATTTTCGACCATGCGACCACATACATGCATCGAGGACATATTGTATGGAAAGTGACCGTGCGACCACATACACGCATCACAGGATTCCCCTTCTCTTACGAGAAAGGGACAAATAGTTGTCCACCCTTTTGCTAAAGGGCAGACTTTAAAAAAACATGCCATTTCCTTATTGTTGTTGATAAGGAGGCGAAATTTATGTTTTGAATTGGTTTATATACAACAATAGTAACGCAAACCGAGCGGGTAATCAGTTGTCGTCTTTTTAAGTTCGCAAGGAAATTTTCAAAAGATCATATATAATTTCTTGGAAAAGTTTGAATTTAAACTTTTTTCTACTTTTCATTTTGTGTATATAACAGAATTATTTCATTTCTACGTTTCAAAAACGTTTCATATGTATTGAATATGGGAGATAATTTCACACTTTATTTGCAAATATTAGCCTTGGGGCATTTTTGCCAAAGCACGCATTTAATTTCTATTTTCGACTTATCCTACTTGTAATAGTAAAAGTTATGTAATGGGCTGCAAGAAAAAAAACAGATTAAACTTGAGCAAAAATGGTAAGACTGCTGGATTTGTAAAATGCCCTTTTCAAGCTTTCATTTTTCAAAACTCTTGGTGAAGTTGAAATCGTGAATTCATGCACAGACGCTTGTGGTTTGGAGCTCAAAACGCCTTTAAAATCCAAATAAAATGCATATTTGTCAATCCCAGGACATGTACTGATCATATATATCAAAAAATCTTAATATATGCCGTTTTGAAAAAAAATCATATTTCAACAACTATAATAATACACAAGATAAAAATGTTCGCCGGAAAAAATCCGCACCCCTACCGTCATAATCACCATGTATTTTAATCCATTTCCAATATTTTCACATAATCCTTTGGTCCATCGACACAGAAGATATAATTCTTCACGATGATGGTCAATTTTAAACTTCAGCGGTAATATAAACAACCACGGAGTTGAATAGATCTGTGAAACAACGCAACAGCCGAAATAAACATCAATATTATCGCCGTTTTTTTTCAACGACAAAATCTTTCGATAAATTCAATGGACCAGACGGCTATGAACGAAGCTATCCGATTATGTGGCCCCAGCTTTGCCGTGTGCAAAATGCGCAGCGCTTTTAAGTTTGGGAACCACATAATCGGATAGCTTCGTTCATAGCCGTCTGGTCCATTGAATTTATCGAAAGATTTTGTCGTTGTAAAAAAACGGCGATAATATTGATGTTTATTTCGGCTGTTGCGTTGTTTATATTACCGCTGAAGTTTAAAATTGACCATCATCGTGAAGAATTATATCTTCTGTGTCGATGGACCAAAGGATTATGTGAAAATATTGGAAATGGATTAAAATACATGGTGATTATGACGGTAGGGGTGCGGATTTTTTCCGGCGAACATTTTTATCTTGTGTATTATTATAGTTGTTGAAATATGATTTTTTTTCAAAACGGCATATATTAAGATTTTTTGATATATATGATCAGTACATGTCCTGGGATTGACAAATATGCATTTTATTTGGATTTTAAAGGCGTTTTGAGCTCCAAACCACAAGCGTCTGTGAATTCATGCAGTTGAAATCATTAAATCGTGAAGTTGATATCGTGAAGTTCAAAACATGACAAAAATAAGAAAGGTATAAAGCATTCTTTCTTTCTTTCTTAAGTTCTTTCTTTATTGAGTTCTTTCTTTCTTTCTTAAGTTCTTTTTATTGAGTTCTTTCTTTCTTTCTTAAGTTCTTTCTTTATTGAGTTCTTTCTTTCTTAAGTTCTTTCTTTATTGACTTCTGTCTTTCTTAAGTTCTTTCTTTATTGAGTTCTTTCTTTCTTTCTTTCTTTAGTTCTTTCTTTATTGAGTTCTTTCTTTCTTTCTTAAGTTCTTTCTTTATTGAGTTCTTTCTTTCTTTGTATTTTTTCTCACATTTTCCATTTTTTAAAAGAATGTACGCATTTCATTTACTCCATTGTTTTAGCTAATTGCATCATTTTCCCCGTTTTTTTATTCACTCACTTTAAATTCCAGAAACATGATAGCATTGCAAAGACAAAGATATAAATCCTGGGTAATCTCAATAAGACATTTCAGTAAAAATTATGCCTGATTATATGTTGTAAGGGTCATTTATTTAGCTTATCTAAATGTGACATGTAAGAAACTTGAATAGGTGTAGACGCGGCCTATATATTATGCCCATGTGAATTTACTTCTTCAGTGTAAGTAATGATTTTATCAGTCCTTAAGCTGCCGAATTTTTGTATAACGGATTTGCACAGTTTTGAATTTTGAACAGTCCATTCAAAGTTTAAGGGCCAAAGGACAAAAATGAGCCAGCAAAAGTGTCTGGTCAAAGGCTCACAAGTTTTGGTTCGGGCAGGGTAAGGGTTAATATCATTCGTATATTTTACAAATGCTCAGTCTAGTTCATGTTAATGATAACCATCATAAAGTTCTGGATAAATTGGGTGTATATTAATATATCTTTTTATAACTGTACAGTATTTATTATACATGTATATATAATATTCTAAATATACATAGCATTCTGCCTGTGCAGTTAAGAGAGCTTTAAAGCCAAAATAATTTTAAGACAGTTCTAAAACAAGAGAAACATGACCCAAAAATGATAAAAGGGTTTGTGCGAAAATGGAGCATTTTGACTGGTTTTGAAAGCAGTGTTAAAAGTAACGATATGACGCTTTTTTAAAATATCTGATTATGATGTATATTTCCATGATTATTTCGAAGTATAAAAATGTTTATATATAATAGATTTTAAAACTGTTTGATTATAAACCGTATCCGTATTTTGGAGCATTTTAAAATATTACATAATAATGTCACAGACAAATAAATATTTCAAAATAAGAACTACATTTTTTCTTAAATATAACATATTGCTTCTCGTTCGCGTATTACAAAAGGCAAAACTTCTGGATACGGTCATACAAAATATCACACTGAATGTCTGTACCAATAGAACTCATGCGACATTTTATCTTTCATTTTCAAAGTCAATAAAAGACCGAGCCTGTAATATTTCGCTCTTGATGTTTGTGTTTCACTGCTCCCATGTGACCACCTGCTCGCGTCTATTTCAAAATTATAACATTTAGAATGACAAAATTCCTTTTCTGTCACCGAGTCCCTTAATTGTGGGCGAGTTTTGTTAGGAACGTATTCAATTAGGTATGATTATTTTAATATTCATGATTATTTGTTTACCCTAGAATGTCAATGCAAATACTTCTCTTTTTTTCTGATTTAGAAATTCTAATTTCATTTATTCATGGGAATTATTGATTTTGAAATCAGAATGCATTAACGAAGCATATCAATTTCCTTCCCACTTAATGACTCGTTAATGAGTTCGGCAATTCGTGCTATATCGACGCAGCTTTTATTTGATTTACAAAACTCTCTGCACAATAAAAATTGAGCCACGTCATGACAAAACCAACATAATGGGTTTGCGACCAGCATGGATCCAGACCAGCCTGCGCATCCGCGCAGTCTGATCAGGATCCATGCTGTTCGCTATCAGTTTCTCTACTTGTAATAGAGTTGGTAAGCGAACAGCATGGATCCTGATCAGACTGCGCGGATGCGCAGGCTGGTCTGGATCCATGCTGGTCGCAAACGCACTATGTTGGTTTTGTCGTGACGCGGCTTAAATAATATTCAACTGATCTAAGGGAGATAACATTAAAATGCAAAATTTTGCGATAATAACACGAATATTTCCCCTTTGAATATCTGTAGCACATATGATATGATTAATATATAATGATTTTATATAGTTTATCTATATTTGTTTTGTAAACTATTTAGATCTGTTCTAAAGCTATTTTAATTTGTCGGGGTTATAATTAACAATAAAGAAAGATAGGAAAAAAAACCATACGCCCCTGTATTAAATCACAAATGGAAAATTTAAAACGGTTAATTCCACACAAATAACTTTTCCTCAATGCCAATGTCCTCCAAACATATTTTTTCCTCTCTCAAAAATGCAATTTCAAAACTCAAATTTTTCATTTATATTTTCTATACAGCTTTTCTCTTTATACTTACCAATATGTTACACCACTATTCATCAAATATATACACGTCCAAAATGTCATTTGCCCTAACAAAAAAAAAAAAGTTTACCTACCTTTTTATATTTCTCGCAAAGTTATAGTTTCTTCACTTTTTGCTTTTTCTTACCTTAACCGTTTATTTGGACCTTTTCGTGTCTTGCATCGATTTGCGTGCTTACTTACCGTAAATCCTATACCCACTGTAGCGGAAAATGAACCGACTTGGAATTTTCCTTGATCAAACTGCACAAGAAGGGAAGTTTTTCCTACACCGGAATCGCCCACCAATATTGTCTGAAAATGGAAAGAAAATTATGTCAATAACGTTTGAATTATGGGTGCTGATCAAGGTCAACACTGCGGAAAAAATATGTTCTGAATTCTTGCTGAGATATTAAACATTTCAATATTAAAATTTGCATTTAATTTAAAAATTTATAGTGTCGCTACATTTGTTAAAGTAACTTTATGCTAAGCTTTTTGGCTGTCAAGTTTTGCTGAATTAGCTTTATATTTCAAACGGTTGACTTCTATAGTGGTGATTGACCAGTAATCAATAATGACAAATGTTAAGGAAAAATGAATAAAACATAAACATAAAAGACTGTCGACTCTTTTTATCATTTGGCCGTTACAGAAAAAGTCCGAGGGCTTTATAAAGAATTTTCCTTGGGTTATTTGGGTTATTTATCATTTTTTTCTTATTGAAATATAATATTGCAAACGTGTTGCTATTTTGACTTTTACCTTAATCCATTACTGCATGAGCATTTTGTGAAAAATGACTGTTTTCATTGAAAAGTCTCCCGCTACAAGTTCAAATTGCTATAAAACTATAAAAACTTCTTCAATACTAATCAAACTTGGCACAAATGTTGACTGGACCATTGCCTTTGTAACAACATGCTCAGTCTTAAATTTCCTGTTACCATGGTAACGAGGGGACATCTCAAAATTGCCAAAAATCCTTATATTGCGTTGATTTTTTTCCATTCAAATTTATTTCAAAGTGCTGCAACTTCTCAATGGATTCAGATAGAGTCAAAGGCTTTTCAGCTTTGTTTCGCGTATGTATGAGGTAAAGGGTTAATATCGCAATTAACACTTGAATGGGCATAATGTCTCTTTAAGTACAATAAAAACTGGACATCTATCCATACGTTAACTACTATACAATCCCAATGTGAAGTAAGCAGAATATTTATTTACATGCTTGCTTTATATAAATCAAAGCACAGAAGGCGCTGAATTTGTTTGGGTCTCAGAATGTCGGAAAGGTGAAGGTTGTGAGATTATAAAACAATTTGTTTTTGTTTAGTGCCACCAATGCTTTCCGGCGTTTTAATTGTAGTAGATTGGCTATAAGACTTTAAATTGCAACACTGATATTCGATCCAATGTTTATTTGACTTAAAAAAATTTGAAGAAAAAAAATGAGCTATCATGTGACCATATTTACGCAGTGATCTCCCCTAAATTTTTCGGCCTAAGTGTTTCATATAAAGGGAAGTAACCGCTTCAAAAAAGCGGACTACTTTCGGCACTTGCAATTAACAGCATGAGAGTCTGAAATTTCGCTACCATTATTTGTTTGGTCTGACGACCCAAACAAATAAAAATGTAACAGGACGAGAAAATGTGCAGTCTGCCGCAACACAAACCCGGAGTCAGTTTTGTACTGTGCCAATAAGCATAAATGACAATTGTATTTAAAAAATACATGTATGCTTCTAAAATATCGGCTATTTACATGATAACAAATATGAGCCGCGCAGTCTGATCAGGATCCATGCTGTTCGCTTACAGAACCTATAACAAGTAGAGAAACTGATAGCGAACAGCATGGATCCTGATCAGACTGCGCGGATGCGCAGGCTGGTCTGGATCCATGCTGGTCGCAAACCCATTATGTTGGTTTTGTCGTGACGCGGCTCATATATACATAATTATACTTCTTCATGAAATACATTTGCAATATAACAACTGGTTGAATTAAGCATCATTTTTCTAAAAAAACTATCAACGAAATTGCTGTTAACTAACTTCAGTACAATCGTGATTAAAGATTAAATGCCTTTACAAACTTCCCTTTTTGCATTACCGTAATTACATTTGGAAGTAGTTTTTAGAAATTAAAACTCCCCCTTTTGCTTTACAATAATTGGATTTTGAAGTAGTTTTAAGAAATAAGGGCACGCATTGTTATTGACTTCATGTAAATAAAGCTTTACATCTTGCCAAATGTTCGTGAATTTTGTTGAATAGCATATAGTTATTAAAATTCACTGAAGTAATGAATTGAACAATGATTGTATTCAAACGTATGTAATTAAGACAAAATCAGCTAATTTATTCAAGTCATCTTCTGATATTTGTTTAAATCTTATACACGTATTAACGTCGGAGAACGTGTGAGAAACCCTTTTCAATTATACAAAATTGAAAGTAAATTAAAACCTTTCTCTTGCAGGAAGGAAACAGAAATGATACAAGATTTGTTTAAAACGTCTGTCCTTGAATAATCTCCGAACACAATCACTTGCATGTAATTATTTGTAATGTTTCGCTCAAACTATATTGAAATTACGCTCCATTATTTTCAGATTTATTTCCCAGTTCTTTTCCTGTTGTCATCAGTTCCCTTGTCCATGTAGCATTGATTGTGATATGATTATTTCTGCAATTTGGTAGCACACCACACTAATTGGGATGAATTTTTTTTTGGATAAAGCGACTTTTCAGGATTTCAATGACTGGTTGTCTTTAATTTCAGCATCAAATTTGTTTTTGTGACTTCTAACATGAACGCTGGCAAATTAGAAAACATGGCCAGAAATCACATGCTGTTGTCAAGGCGGTCATTTTTTGTAAACACTCCTTTTGGGAAAAGCCAAACATCTACAAGGGTTAATTTGTGATATTTGCTAAAGAAAAGAGACAGAATGTGTTGTTCTGGGTCTAAGACGAGAGTAGATTTTGGGCTTCAACGGAATGAATTGAACTTTTTTAACTGTCAGAGTATTGTACATTGGATAATTTGATCTCATATAATTTTATGCAATGTTATGATAAGTATATATTCTTAGAAAAAATGTATCTTCTGTTACCGGGTTGTGCAGTATGAGATCAGAATTATCAGACGGTTTGCTTGTAGGCAATTGACGGTAGGAACTTGAAATTTTTGTGGAGTGCTACCTTAAGTCGCGAGAACTATCTGCTTTGATGATAGTTTGTCGTGAGAATAGTTTGTCGTGAGAAACTTTATCCGCTTGAACAATAAATACACGACAGTCTTCAAGGGAGATATTAAGATTATATACCCCGATTATCTAGAATTTTTTTTATCCCAGCAATTTTGTTCAATATTTCGTTAGAATACTATTTAGAGAAATAAATACACGAAATGTTATATTGAAAGTCCCCGCTCAAGTATTTAAAAAATCATTGCATTTCATTTCAAATAGAAATGTTAGCAGTGTCTTGATGAAGTATTATAAATTGGCAGTTACTTGCATTATAGATTTTCTAGTTAAATTGTCAAGAGACAGGCAATGCGTAATATTAGATTGTTGAAAAATCAGATTACACAAATAGTCTGTAAAAATATTTCAATCTTGTATAAAAACTATATCTTTTAGAGGGAAAAGTTACAAATTGAATTGCAGTATATGATCTTAATAAATCAAAAATATAGTTTGACAAAAAAAATACATTAGTAGAGAGTTCGATGTATATAAAACCTGGACATTAATAAAGATAAAACGTCATACGTAACTTTTGATTTGATTAAATATACTTTCGTGTACTGCATTTGCGAGAAAGTGTATTTTAACTACTGAACAACAAATAGGTGTTTATCAAATAGAGAATGACGGAATTCCTAAAGAACGACCAAACGAACGAATTGAAAATGTTGCAAGCTCGGTTTGATTGAGCGTACTGGAAAGTGATTTACCGCCCACGCCCCCTAGCACCGGCTTAAGCAGAATTCAACATTTAATCATGGTAATGGTGAAATTTGGATTTTTAAAAATTATTCTATGATCTAAAATATCATTTCCGATTTTTAAAAAATGGAATAAGACTTATTCAATGACCGTATGGATTAAGGCTATACTTATAGTGAACAAACTACATGTATTTCCTAGAGAAACAATTAATATGATATAATATTCGCCGGTAGAATGTTTCATTCAATAAAACCAAGTCTGCTAGTAACATTTTTAGAACATCATATGAGCAGCTTATATAAATGCACCAAATTAATCCATGTCTTATAAAAACGTTTTGTAAACTCCCATGTACACATTAAATTAAACCGTGTCTGCAAGTAACGAAGGAAACCTTGATCAAGAATGAATAATGTTATTGTATCAAAAGTGCATAAAACAATCTATTTCAATCTTTGAAATTCTCGTAAGATGAGTTTCTATCTTGTTATTTTTTCCATTACTTTATTTGCAGACCATTTGACAGTCGCCCTCCATTACAGTATGCCAATAGTTTCATCAAAAGATGTCTAGGAATAGCTATTACTTTGATAGAAGAACTGTATAATTAATATTGAATATTGCGTATCATTCAAGTTCACACTAGGGCCATCAGGTTTGTATCAAAATTATTTATTCTCTTTCATTTTTTATAACAGCACATTATAAAAACCACCATTAGTTAAAAATAGAAGAAACCAACCTGGCTGTCATAATCATGGCGTGTTTTTAAACTTTAAAGAAAAGATAAATAAAATCCGATGAACTTATGAATATATTAAAGAAATTGTAATAGGAAACTGCCGCATCTTAACATTCTGACTAAAAAACTAAAACGTCTTACACACGGTGTCATGCGATGAAAACATATTGTCGAGAAAGAGTGGATAAATTTCAGGCACCAAAGAGTTCAAATATAATGTTATAGAATAAATCTCTGACTTCAAATTTGGATCAAAAGTTAAAGATTGAAACTAAATAGAACCAAGGTGGAGGATGTGACGCATTTACATATGTACTAACAAGTTAATATATGTATAAACCTGGTTTAAGAATACCATTGAATTGTAATATTTGTGTGTAAATATTTTCGTATTCCAGAATTATTGTAGAAGTTTATGTAGAATTTACACCCCGCGAGACGAAACATTTGTATCTAAACATGTTCTCAGTGTTGTGCAAGAACACCGACGTATTAGTGCTCCAAAACAATTAAAAGTAAAAAATTATTGTTTTACTGTAGGATTGTCTCTATACGAGACCGTTTATTACGTCATAAAAGTAACTGAAAATTGATGGAAATTATTGGTAGGAAACGTTGTAGGCGTCAAGATCAATGCAAGTCGTACGTAATGACCCTATGGGAAATTAGGTACCCATTACATATTTTATCATTTTCGTATAATTTATGAATTATCACTTCATCTAAAAGAAAGGTGTCTGTCTGGACATCTAAGTTCATTTATGTCGAAATGTCAGAAATACATTCATATTAGAAGATTTACTTTATTCACAAAACAGACATCGGCGTCAGTTGAGAATACAGCATGTTATGTTCAAATCTTTTGTACTGTAACAATTTCCGTGACACAGACGATATATGACAAGAACATCATTAACCTCGTCAATTTTGGCCAAACATGCATTTACAAGTTCTTCTATGGCTATATCCTAATTGAACAGACCCACACTGATAAGACCTTCCTTGGCCATACTTTTATTGTTCAGACCTTCCTTGGCCATATTCTCATTAAGAGAGTATTACTACTGGTCAGAAGTTAAACTTAGCCATTCAGACCCATATTTACTACACTCATTGTTCGGGAAATATTTTGGTCATATCTCACTGGCAAGACGCTTAATAAATGAACCTTTTTAGATAACCATTTGAGCCACGTCATGACAAAACCAACGTTATGCGTTTGCGACCAGCATAGATCCAGACCAGCCTGCGCATCCGCGCAGTCTGATCAGGATCCATGCTGTTCGCTTGCAAACCTTATAGCAAGTAGAGAAACTTATAGCGAACAGCATGGGTCCTGATCAGACTGCGCGGATGCGCAGGCTGGTCTGGATCCATGCTGGTCGCAAACCCACTATGTTGGTTTTGTCGTGACGCGGCTCATTTGTTGCTGTACGGGTTCAGTTAATTTTGGTTAAAGCCCGAACTGTCACTGTTGTAACAGAGCCCTCTATTGGCAATTTTATTTGCTAAACAGTAGTACAATAGCTCCAAAAGTTATACATTTCCTTCATGTTATGTGAATGTATTGATGTTCTTTTATATTTGGAAATGTTCAGTTTTAGGTGGGAAGAAGTATAATTTAATCATAATTATCTGAGCTGTATTGTGGTAAAAGTTTGAAACATATTTTCACCACTGTCGTGGCAATTTTGCTTCGTCAGTGTTTGGGTCATATGACGAAAGGGATTCAAATATTCAAACATTAAAATTGGGCAACTAGCAATAGAAATCTTCACCCTGATATAAAGAATTATCCATTTGAGCCGCGTCACGACAAAACCAACGTAATGCGTTTGCGACCAGCATGGATCCAGACCAGCCTGCGCATCCGCGCAGTCTGATCAAGATCCATGCTGTTCGCTTACAGACCCTATAACAAGTAAAGAAACTGATAGCGAACAGCATTGATCCTGATCAGACTGCGCGGACGCGCAGGCTGGTCTGGATCCATGCTGGTCTCAAACGCACTATGTTGGTTTTGTTGTGACGCGGCTCATTTATTTGCTTTGTAGACTATGAACATCAGAAGCGATATAGAACTCTACATTTGTGCAACTTTCAGTCTACAAATAACAACAATTAGAATTTAAATATTTCTTTGTGAAAAGCTAATGGATGATCTAGTATATTTCTAATACAAAACAATTCTAAACTATTCAACTGTTTCTCCATATGTAATATATAACATGGTTATTATTGGTTAAAAAAAGCTAAATTCTGACACTTTAATATTTATAGACTGAATTAGTTCTTTGTCCTATCAGAGAGTGAATTACTGCGTTTATAAATTATCTAAACAATTTTTTTTTTCACATTTTCCCACAGTGAACATACATTTGACCAAATTGGTTACCTATGGTTATTTATTTCTAGTAATAATTTCTGGGGAAAATGAGAGAATAATTGTCCACTGAATGCTCGCGCAAAGTGAGGAATATAGATTCATTGCGTTAATTTGTTCTAGGTACACTTAATATAATAGACATAGAACGTTTATGTCACAAAACTATTGTTTTATATTTTATATTAGAATCTTCTGAATGATTCCTGGGGCCAGCTAAAATAACCAGAACATTTTTTGTATAAAAATAATATAATATACGTCTAAAAAGCTTAATTCAGTGGTGGTTTTCGTGATCATAAATTTAGAAAAGGTAATATCTAACGTTAGCACTCAGAGCAATTGAAATCTCAGCGAAGTTTGTTTATTGTCAATAGAGAAAATCAAATAATTATAGAAGATTGAATGTTTCACAGACACACTTTTGGACAACCTTAACCATGCGCACGACATCTTGCTTTGAAGATAAAAATCTTTGATAACAATATAATGACATGTTTAATAACCTCTCAGCATGAGCCGATGTCGCCGATGAAAGAGAAGTAGATCTCTAATTATATTTACCAATGTGAATTGAAATGAATAAAACAGTTTAAAACTATGGAAAAATATGCGCCTAAATTACTTAAAGAAGCATTTTTGCATAATACACGTGCGTGGAAGCCAGTGCTCAGCATATTTTCATATATTCAGATTTGTTAAAAAAAAATATCTTTAATTTTAAATACTCTTGAATGGCCCAGATGTTTTTACATTACGTATCAATAACAATGACTATCATATTTGGATATTTTATAAGCTAATAACTTTAACGATTTGCATTTTTCCGAAGTGAATTATCATGCACTATCTGTTAAATAAAGAAAGTTTATTGCTGACATTTTGTACGTATCTTCATTAATTTAAAACTTTGGTCTTCCAGACACAATTATATTAATAAATCTTGGTTTACGCAAATGATATTTGCTTATCAACAGTTTCCTTTCAACCGATACATATAAAGTGCAGATAAACCGAGTCTACTATAACTCATATTGTTTCATAGATCACCGATGCCAAAACATTGAGAAAACATACACGAATTATTTGTCTTTATTTTCTACTGATATCCCACAAGACATACATGATCAATGCACATCAATACTCTATGGATCTACAAGTTTATTAATGATGATTTATATTACATGACGGAATATTATCATTTAGAAGTAAATATGGGGTCTTTGTAATTACTGCCTTACTTTAAACATTTTACCTGTTGGAGTCTAAATAATAAACATTTTACTCGATTCTAGTACAATCGTTTTGAATTAATGAGTAGCCAAAGATACTTTGAAAGTGTTCAAACATTTTGTTGCTTTTACCCTGACTCTTCTTAATTTGTTCAATGGACTTTTGCTGAATTGAATTTTGGAACAAAGGTCCTTTAACCTTTTACCCCATGAGCATATTGCGAAAATGGCCGTTTTCATTGAAAAGCCTCCTGTAACAAATTCAAACTGCTATGAAACTATGAAAAATGCTTCAATACTGATGAAACTTGGCACAAATGTTGACTAGACCATAGCCTCTGTAACAGCATGCTTAATCGTAAATTTCCTGTTACCATGGCAACGGGAGATGTCTCAAAATTGCAAAGAATTACTATTTTGCATTGTTTTTTCCATCAAAACTGATTTCAAAGTGCTGCAACTTCTCAATAAATTGAGATAGAGTAAAAGGCTTTTCAGCGTCGGTTACTTATTACCCTAAGATCGACCTGAGGCCATTTTTAGCCTGTCACATGTCCAAAATTTTCTTGGCGATCAGGGGGACTACCGCCCCCTTCAAACCCCCAAAACAGAAGAGGGCACATCCCCCTTCTGGCAACCCTGATGTAACATTTTGATGGAGGGCGGCGCCAAAAAGTGTTCACTTTTTTAACAACATTTCTCAAACGAAAAACAGTGTTTGGGGCCTAGATATAGGGCATTTTTTCGCTGTTTGAGGCCTCAAAAAAGGGGTGGGGACAAAAAGCCATCAAAACACGTCTATATCAGGGAAAGAATTTATTCAAAGAATTTATAAACGACTACATGTAAATTGTTTTTCTATAACAACAAAACTTAAAAGTATAAAAAAAATTAAACAAAACAATGTTACATTATGTTCTTCTGAAATACAATAGAGCTGACACCTTGCTTGAATAAGAAATGATAATAGCTTTGTTATATCTTTTGTAGGTATGTCTAATGAGCTGTTATGTCACCACAGAAGTCTACTTGACCTTTACAATAGTGTTATTGATTGTCGTATACTTCTGGTATTAATCATTCAAACAAAACTAATTGAAAATGTGTTCGTAAGTGTCTCGGATATGTAAGAACATTACACATGTTTTAGGTAAATAAAGTTTGTGTCCTTAACAGCATCGCAATAATCAAATCCGTTACCTTATCTGATTGAGATATTCAGTTCTATTGCCGCATTCTTTCAGAATACATGTTATAAGTTTTGCAGGGTATCTTATCAAGGTCATAACATTTTAACAAAGTTGTAAAAAGGAATATATATGTATCAAAATTCATAAATTTTTGTCATCAAAGTACAATTTTTACTTTTATTTTGGCAGTAAAAACATTTGTTATATTCCGAAATCTCTGCGATAAATAAGCGCATTCCCAGAAACCAATAATTCTTAACCTTTTACAGACAGTGCGTATAACAATCCATTTAGTGATAATATATTATGCAAAGTCAATTTCTAAATATTTCAGATGTATCAGACAGCAATAAGACCGTAAGATGTCTGACAAAAGTCCCTAGTAATTATGAAGGAGGATTTGCCAATAACCTATAAAGAAATGAACTATACAGAGAAGAATGTGTTAACGTAAAACCACATAAATGATTGTGGCTTCATCACACTTAGACTATAAATTTCTTATTTGTCTAGAAAAGTAAGCCTTTGCCGGCTTCATATTCTTAAAAACGTACTCAAGCTAGACAATTCTAAACGAGTGCAGACATCACTAGGGTTTAAGCCTACATTATGCTTCAAAATTTGAAATAGTATACTTCGAAAATTTCGATATGAAAGAAATATGTTTGTATGTTTCCTTTTGTGTGCAGGACATCATTGCTAAATGAAAACCTTTTTAAAATCAAAGCACAGAAGGCGCTGAATTTGTTTGGGTCTCAGAATGTAAGAAAGGTGCAGGTTGTGAGATTATATGTATAGTGCCACCAATGCTTTCCAGCGTTTTAATTGTAGTAAATTGGCTATAAGACTTATTGCAACACTGATATGCAATCCAATGTTTATTTGACTTAAACAATTTGAAAAAAAAATGAGTTGCCTTTACTGGGATTTGAACTCCAGACCTCTCGCTTTAAATGCGAGCGCAAAAACCCTTCAGCCACGGTGAATATATGTGAACGGCCTGAAGAAAACCATATTATTCTAAATTAGGGCTTGTAACGACTTTAACTGTTGTTTAACACAGATGTAAATAATCCTGGAGCTTACTATAAGCATGTATATTTATAAAGAATCAAAGGGATGCAAGTTCTGTGGTATTTTCTGATCTTTGCAATCTTAATCGTACTGTATATCTGTATGCATTTTCCTGTATAAGTTTATTTTTATGTATTATAATTCATTTTGCAAGGCACCAGAGTTTGATACATACGGAATTCTGCATAACTAGAGTGCATCAAAAAATCATTTATGTTCATTTTTTTACGACTGTCACACTTTATCCTTGCATATCATGGCTACTTCCTTAACAAAGACACTTAAAAAAGAATTAAGAATAAAAGTTTTCTCGACTTGGATTTGAACTCCAGACATCTCACTCCTGAAGCGAGCGCGTTACCCCTGCACCACGGAAGAGTTATACAAATAACATCTGAATAACATCAAGTCATTCTAGATTTAGAACTTCCATTGCATTTCGGGTTTGTTATCCTTATTAATTTCGAGGTATTTTGTTCAGGATAAACCTGTTGTTTGAAATTGAAGTAAATAATTTAGCGAAAATCTTCTCGCCCAAACAGTCCGACATGTAGAATCTATATATTCCACTACTCGGTTTGTGTAGTATTCGGTAATAGACATCGCTAAAAATAGTATTTTCATTGATAAAATCATATTCATCCGCGTAATTTGTGATTGTGCATTTATTGACAATTCTATTAGCCAACGCTATTTTTAAACTTTGAATGCGTTGTTTTTTGTTGGATACTTGTAACATAATAAAAATATTTCTTTCTTTTAAATCGCTAGTTTTAAGCTGTTTTGAGAACTACTTGTTGTTAGGTTTGTTGTGAACTTCTGTGTCAGAGATTGAATGTCCGCTTTGTATTTACTTAATTTCGATCAGAAAATACAATAAAACAATATTAGAAATCTTCGACCATTCGGGAATTATTTTGCTTGAACATTAATTCGCCTGTCTTTGACCATCTTTACGCAGTGATCTCCCCTGAATTTTTCGGCGTTAGTGTACATATAAAGGGAAGTAACCGCTTCAAAAAAGTGGACTACTTTCGGCGTTTGCAATTAACAACATTAGACTCTGAAATTTCGCTACCATTATTTGTTTGGTCTGACGACCCAAACAAATAAAAACAGCAACATAATACGTACCAAAAAGAAATAACGTTAGAATAGGCATCCTGTAATTATGAGCACGAATACCACCACTGAGTAAGGCGTAATAGACGTACATTCATTTTCATATAAAATATATTCAGGTAATTTTAGCTGGCCCAATGAATCATTCAGAAGATTAAATATGAAAAATAGTTTTTGTGTCGTTTTCTGTCTATTATATAAAGTTTATTAAAGTTTTAAGGTCGCACGGACATTCGGTGGAAAATTATTCTCTCGTTTTTTCCCCAAGAAATTATTATAAGTAATAAAAAAATCAACCATAGGTAACCAATTTAGTCAAATGTATATTCTCTGGAAAGGTTTTTGATAAGATATTTTAGAAACGCAGTTTAATAATGATCACTTAGTTGATGTGAATAAATTATTTTTTATTTGATATAACAATTAGCTACTTCAGTCTATAAATATAAACGCATGAAAATTTAGTTCTGCTCTTTAAACGAACTGTGTAACCATGTTACATATTTCAGATGAAGAAACAATTGAATTGTTTATAATTGTTTTAAGATAAGAATGGTATTATATATTTGATTATCTAACAGGTGTTACATTTAATTGGTAGTGTAAGAGAGTTAGTGAAATCGATATAGCAGGCTGACAGTTATGAAATGTAGAGCTGTCAAGGTACTCTAGTTACCTCCCTCCCCTGATGGTTTTTTATAGTCTTTAATGCAATAGAAAGGATAAATGATAATAATAAAAAACCGCCGAGTATTCGACTTTATATCAGGGTGAAAATTTCCGACCATGTTGTTGACTGGACAATTTATGCATTTGAATATTGACCTATTTTCTTTAATATGATCCTATCACTAGTAAGTCCATGAATATGACAAGTGTTTTGCAAATATATAAGTTACAAACTATTTATGCAGTGGAACCAGACTTAAGTGGTTTTGATTTTATAAGTTAACTTATTCGTTTCAACTTATAATGGACATTCTCAGATGTAAAGCAGTACAGACGTGTTGCTTTTGTTCAATGCACATTTGAATAGGTTTAACCGTTTACTATATTGCTCTGCTGATTAGCCAATTAAAATTGCGTTGTTAGATGACATGAACAGAGTGTTGCGTTGTAAGTTTGGGCTTTCCAATTTCCAATTCCAATTTCAAATTTTTTTGCCTGAAACATTATACAATGTTTATAGCATATAAACAACATAAACATATATACATGTTCAATGGATAAGACATGAGGTAAACAATAAACAAGAGCTTAACAAACAGACAAAGAGAAGAAGTTCAATACAATATTATCAAAATATGATGCCTTAAAGAATGCGAATTTTATTTGCAGAAAAGATAAATTTTGCTATGTTATATAAAGTATTTTTTGATGATGAACACATGATATTTTCAAATTTGTTTAAAGAAGGCCAGTGACAATAATAACTTTTAAAAAATTTACTTCTAATGGTTCTATATTTTGGACAAACTAGTAAAAAGTGGTATTCTGTTTCAATAGATTGCATGTTACAAGACTTACAAAGACGCTCATTTTGGGGTATGTTAGTGTATCTTCCCGTTTCTATGGCTAATTGGTGTGCTGAGACTCTGAATTTAGCTAAAGCTGTTTTTAAGTAATTTCTTTAATAGTATCTAGATATTTTTCTCTTTTGAATTCATGTTTAAAAATTGCATATGTTTTTAATTTGCTCGAGTTGTTTATTTCAGAATACCATTTTTGGTAATAGTTATCAAATATTCTTTTTTTTATCAATTGGAGTGTTGTATTATCAAGTTTTTGTGACAGCCAAACGTATCCAAAACCATGTTCATTCAAAATTTGTTTTATTTGAGATACCCAATTTCTGTTTTTATATGTCAAATTATTTTGATCATCTAGTTTCAAATTATTATATACTTTCTTTACGATACTATCATTGTCTAGAGTTATTAGCTTATTCCATCAGCTTTTACCGTGTCACACCAACAACAAATGAGTAATTCTATGGCCAGTAAACGTATGGCTAAATTGGAAATTATCAATGAGGCCAGTGAATGTCTAGACAATGAGGACCTGGTCGTCAATGAATAAATAGACAATGGAAATCTTGTTAATGAAGGTGTAAATAATTAACAACTGACTACTTATGCTACCAAAGAAAAGCCTGGCCAGTGATAAGTTTGTCATTGTAAGTTTGTTCAATTAGGATGCCGCTAAAGAGGAATTTGCAAATATGCCAATATTCATATTTGGGCCAAAATTGAAGACTTGAGGTTAATGATATTCATGTCATATATCGTCTGTGTCGCGGAAATTGTTTACAGTACAAACGATTTGAACATAACATGCTGTATTCTCAACTGACACCGACGTCTGTTTTTGTGAATAAAGTAAATCTTCTAAAATGAATGTATTTCTGACATTTCGACATAAATGAAATAAGATGTCCAGACAGACATCTTTCTTTCAGGTGAAGTGGTAATTCATAAATTATACGAAAAATTATATAGTATGTAATGGGTAGGTAATTTCCCTTAGGATCATTATGTACGACTTGCATTGATCTTGACGATCGTTACGTTTCTTATCAATATTTAAGCAATTTTTATGACGTAATAATAGAAATCCTATACGACCTTTTAGGAATGTATGGACAAAAAAACCTCATTAATTCTAATTGTTTTGGAACATTAATTACCTGGAGTTCTAATACAAAATTGAAAATATGTTTATGTCTCGCTAGATACTTATATTAATAATTCTAGTATAGGTTATTCTTTGAACACAAATATTGCAATTTAATGGTATTTACTTGTTTGACATATGTAAATGCGCTTTTTTAAATTCTTTTTAGTTTCAATTTTCAACTTTTGCCCCAAATTCCAGGCCAAATATTTATTCTTGAACATTATATGCGAACGCCTCAGTGCCTATAATTTATCCCTATTTTCTCGACAATGTGTCTTCTTTCCTTGAAACTGTTTGTGAATCTTTTTCGTTTTATAGCCAAAATGTCATGATGTGGCAAATTTCTATTACCATTTCTTTAATTTATTCATAAGTTAACGCATTTTTATTTATCCTTTCTTTTGTGTTTAATAACACTTCTTGAGTATGACATCCAGGTTTCTGCTTTTTTTTTCAAACCACTGTTCTTTGTTATGTGTTGTTTTTAAAATGAAAGGTAATAAATAGTTTTGATTCGAAATTGTCCTGATTGACTAAGTGTGACTGTGCTTTACTGATACGAATTATTCAATAACAATTATTTAGGTCTTTTATCAAAATTGTAGTAATTTCCATACACTATTGAACCATTGGCATATTGTAATGGAGATCAAAACCATTACTCTACTCTTGCACAACCATATGTAATAACTGTTATAATTAAGGCTATTCATATAAACAATAAATTATTGACTAGTAAACTATTAAATATGATGTGAAGTTTACCGACAGAATAATACATTCAATAAAACCGAGTCTGCTATAGTAACGATTCATAATATTTTATGAATTCACTAAATTAATCCAAGTCTCTGATTAACACTTTGTAAACATTCATGAACACATGAAATTAAATCGCGTCTATTTTTTAACGTTTTAATATACATGTATTATATGAATGCACAAAGCTTTGTACACTCTTCGTCAACACATTAAATTAAACCGAGCCTGCAAGTAACATTTTTGATTCAAATACAAGTACTGTATTTTACATTTTATGGAGATCTTGGTCAAAAATTAGTAAAGCTTTTTTATCTGACGTGCGTAAAGCAATCTTATTCAATCTTTTCAATTTTATTTCCGCTCTTTCCTGTTTTGTTATAATTTCCATTACTTTATTTGCAGATAATTTGACAGCCGACTTCCATTACAATTTGCCAATAATTTCATCAAATGTTGTCAAGGAATAACTATTATTTTGATAAAAGAAGTAAATTATCTATATTGACTTTTTTATGTCAGTCAAGTTGACACTAGGTCCATAACGATCGTGTCAAAATTGTTAATTCCCTTTCATTTCAAAGCAAGTAACCCAAAAAGATCTTAGAAAAAGATGGGAAAAAACCTGGCCTTTACATTCATTTAGGTTTTCACTAGGCCTTACAAAAGAACCCTCACAAAGCATACCATTTTGCTGTTAAGCGTGTGACCATTGGACGTCTTGCAAATCAGGACATAGTCAATGATTTTTTTTGTTCAATTATGAATATCTGGACATTGGTTCTGGGCATCTCAATGATTATATTATCAATAAGGGTTTTTGCCAATGATGTAATGGCCGGTACATGTAAATGGGTATTATACCTTGACACCAAAATCTTTTTTTAATCACTTGTAATAGTGTTCATCCGGCATGTTTTATCGACAGTTGTGTTCAGACAGTTTTAACGAGGCATACATGTTTTCCAGGTAATTCATAAAATATCTAAAGAAATAATGTAATAGTATTTCCCAAAGGATCATAATGTACGACTTGTATTAATTTAGTCGCCTGTAACTCTTTCTATCAATATTTAAGTAGTAACTTTTAGTTGCTTTTATGACACATAGTACAAAGAAAATACTTAGTTACTTATTCAGGAATATGTACTATAAAACTATCAATATTTGTAAGTCTGAAACACGAATTAAATGGTGTTCTGGTAGAATGCTGTTGTTGTTTTAAACTAAAGAAAAACTTGACTTAAGTTTGGGTTTTCATGTCTCTCTATATACATGACATTCAAATGAAAAGCTTTTACTCAGAATAATTTTATACAATAAATATTTGCCTATTACGCCTTGATAGAATACAATATGTTTAGAAGCACAAATTTCAGAAAAAACATATTTGGTCATTATAAACAGAATGTCTTTACTAACGTAATCGCTTAGAGCTACTGAAGAGCCAAATATATTTATAGTCCGTAGAGATAATGAAACAATAATAGAAAATTGATTGGCCTACAGGCAGACTTATAGACACCCTCCAAGACCGCACGATATCTTACTTCCAATGTTAAAATCTTTGACAACAACAATAGGACATGTTAAATAATCTCTCATCACGAACTAGCCGCCGCCGCCGGCGTCGATCACTTTGCAAAAATATTGAGTGACAAAAGTCAAATTCGGATATTGATGGTAACAGTGGTCAATACGAATTTAAATGATGCATACACATTTAGGAGAACTATTGTGCCTACAATATTTTAGATATGTTTTTGCATAATACAATATATACAGTGTGGGAGCCAGGGTTCGGCATATTTTCATATATGCACGTTTGTTAAGAAAATCAAAATGTATGATCTTTCTTTTTTATCTGTCATACATTTTAATGACCCAGATACTTTTATATTAGGTATCAATAACAATGACTATCTACGCATTGGGAGATTTTATGACCTTTTGCATTTCTCCGAAGTGACTTATTGTGAAATGTGAAATAAAGAAAGTTTATTGCCAACATTGTGTAGGTAAGATTATTATTCAAAATGATGTCTCCTAGACAAAATTATCTTGATAAATCTATATGCAGATTACAATTATATCATCTATATCATCTTTTCCATTGCGATGAAGCTATACGGTTTGTTGTTGAAAAGGTATATGTGCACACATCGTTGGTTACCCATGGTATATATCCAGTACATACTACATTATCTAGATAAATAATATATACCGTTAAATCGTATTGCTTTTTCTTATATTTCTTCTGATATCCCCAAGATCTTTATCATCAATACATTTTGTTACTGTTACCCTTGTTTTTGTTCTGAAGTGTTTTTTATGGACTTTCCCTTCCGATTATCTTTTGTAGTTATGTCTAATGAAATGTTATGTCACCACATATGTCTACTTGACCTTTACAATAGTGGCATTGATTGTCGTATACTTCAGTTATTAATCATTCACACAGAACTAATTGGAAAACATTGAGTGCAAAGACAACTTGAATTATTCTTACCATCTTATACACTATTCTATTGTATTATATAGACCTTGCTTACACTTCATTTACAGACTCATTGTCCTTTTCTTTAAATTTAGACCAATGGTTTAATGTTATTTACATTCAATTTTTACACCAATATTCTTTATGCTATTCGAATATGTATGACCATTTACACATCTTTCTAGAAAAGCTCTTTCTTGGATTTCATTATTTAATACTTGCTTTGTTTGATAACAAATATATCTTATTTTATCATTTGATGACAACAATATCTTCTTTTATCAATTATTGACAAATATATCTTAGTTTATCGTTTGATAGGAAATATACCTTATTTTATTAATACTTTAGGAGTAATGATACCGAGTCGTATATAAAAACCTTTTTACATTCATCTTTGTAGGAATTACCACATTCTATATCTCCAGCTCTCATTCGTTTACTAAACTCTTTGAATAACATATGAACTGACTGGAGCAGATAAGAAACTTTCCCTTTTTAATCATCATGTTTTCTTGTCATTCCTGATAGACATTAATTTCGAACCCCGTCCTTTTTCAAATAATCAAACAAAATTTTTACTGTTCAGCTTTTTATTCATTCGAAAATACCAAGGAAAATTTTAAACATTTCAGAAAAAATAAATCTGGGGAAATTTTAAGGTTGACATATCCTTTAAAATGTCTCTCATAGGAAAAAAAACAATAAAACCTGTCCAGATTGTATGATCCATAAAAACAAAAAAAAAACAAAAAAAATACGACAGATTTACAAATGTCTCCCATCGGATATAATTTTGTATCGTTCTATTTTTTAAGGCATGTTTCTTGCATTTTATTATGTCATATATGACATTTGTAAAGTTCATAAACATAATAAATGATTTATTTCAGGATATAAATTCAGTTTTTAAATACATAACATTTGATGGTACAAAAAATAGTAACAATATCTCATAATTAACATAATGAAAAAAAAACACAACATATTGAAAGACTATTATGACTTTAAAGCTTTAAAACTAGTGATCATAATTATTTTGAAAGACATTTAAAAATATAACATATCTCTAAGTTATTTCTAAAATGAAAGTACCAGGACATGTATTTATATACCCAGGATAACACAAAATAGTGAGTTTTAATTCTCTTGATTCCATTTTTTTCTTATTGTTTGACTCGATTTAATATCAACCAATAAAATGATTGTAATTTTTGTCCTTGTATATATACATGTTTATTTTATGCTTTTCAGTGGATTACTGATTTATCCGTGAAAATTATAATTGATAATTTCACAGTGAAAATTATTAAAATATAATTTCTCACTTTTCAATGACGAAACTACAATTTTAAGATTTTCCCCATGTGGTACCTCAATTTTATTTTTGCTGACAATTCTGGCAATGTCAGGCTTTTTAGAGAAAAGCAAAGCTGAAATTGATAAATAACTTAAATGTAAAAAGTAAAAAAAAGTGAACTTTCTTCTATTCCTTCAAATGAACAATCACCAAATATCGTCTCTTATTTTTTTTGTTTCATCAGTTCATTTTTACAGTCTGAAAAATACATTCCTTCCACATGCAAAACTGCTCTTGATGACATTTGGGCATATTTAAGTATAATACGAGCAATAACTGCCGTAAGCTTTATGAAAGCCATCAGCCCGAAGACTAAGTAAACAACCCAGCGTTCGTAAGAATTCCAAGTTTTCTAATTTCCTAGCCGCTTTATGAATGTTGACACATCTGTCAACACTTATTTATTGTCTGTTACAATCCTCAAATAAGTTTTTTTCTTTTAAAAAGGTACATGACTAACACATCCAAATGATATCCCTCTGAATCAAACACAATTATTTTCCTCCAGTGAAATACATAACTTTTAAAAATGACGGCCGCTTACATTTCACAAAGCCAGATCTAATATAAATTCGCGGTAAGTAACAGAAATATGGATGAATGGTTTGACTTTTCTCTTACTAGAATTGTTCGTTTTTATTATTCAAACAAGCGATCATTCATATTTTTTTTTAATAAAATGAATAATATCACCGCCATTTAACGTTGATTGTCGAACTTATTTTTCAGCCGAAGACTTCTTGTATTTAATGAGAAATTCAACTAAATGAGGCTCACAATGGGGAAAACATATTTTAATATTAACGTTTATATTAAGGAAATTTCGTTTTCACTTGTTTTAAAGCATAAAATAAAAAGAAAATTTCTTTGTTTGTTGTGTAAGATGTAATTTTATTTCATCTCGTGAACTTTAAAAACAGTATTCTCACTCGTGGCTACGCAACTCGTGAGAATACTGTTTTTAAAGTCCACTCGATGAAATAAAATTTCATCTAACACACAAACAAACAAATATCCTCTATATAATATAGTACAGAAAAACAATTAACAAAAATGTTTAAAGGAAAGCAGAATGATAAATATTTGGTTTGACAATTCCTTTCCGCAAAATTTACAAATGCATTTGCTTTTAGACAAAAATATTTAGAAACAATCCTAACCTGACTAAAGTTCGGATCAACTTATTTATTCCATGTAGATCTGATGACCAGCTTATATGTTTTGCCTTCTTTGTAATTCGGGTTTCCCGAGAAAGTTGTTTAAGTCATACAATCAAAATAGGCATTAAACAAAAATAAAAATATCAAAATACCGTTATCCGTGTAAGTTTAAGAAATTGATGATTTTTGTTAGAAAAAAATATTTGAAGTAATTTTTAACAAATTAACTTGAAAAAAATGTCTGGTATCGGGAAATAATGCCGGACAGTGCTTGCAAACTCTCGTGAAAAGCAAATGATGGCCATGATAAATGTAACACTACTAAAAGCCATTTGACTTGAAATTTTTTAAACCGATGAATAATAAAATAAATCATTTGAAATCTTAAGCAAATAATAACCAGATATCTTCAAGTGGTACACAAGAAGGGTTCGGATTAGGTTATGACAAGTTCATTTGATTGACTATATTAGTATTGTTTGTTTCGGGATCAGTATCTTAATCATTTTAACTTCGCAATAATAGTTAATTTAACACTTTTCCTTGTCTTAAACAACACAACTGTATTCAAACCGTTCCTAAATGCGAATAAGATATTTAGGCTTAGTAGCGCACACATATCAACAAAATCCACGTTATTGCTAAAAGCATAGATAAAACATGGTAACATAGCATGTCTATTTTTTTCAAAACACATCATTATCACATTAAACATAAAAAGATGTAAACATTTATAAATTGCCTAAAAACATCACTATAACATTTAAACATAGTTGTAAAACGGCAAAATAAATACGTTTCAACAAAAGTGCAACTATCGGTTTTACTTTGGAATTTAAAATTATATGTGTTTTACTTTTAAATTGATAACGACAATCATGCTTTTAAATTGAAAAATCTCTGCATGCTATTTGTAAAATATATAAGAGCATTTCCAGAAACTAATAATTCGAAACCTTTTACAGACAGTAAGACAGTTCATTTAGCGATCATGTATTATGCATACGATAAAAGTCAATATCAGATATAATAGATCTAACAGACAATAATTTATCTTATGTATTTGATTTCTTAGATATTTGTCTGATGAAGTCGCCTGAAAGTACAAAGACAGTTTTTTTCCATCAATCGAAACAGAAACAAGAAACATGGCAATGCCATGAAACCAGGTTTTCAATTATCACCATTGTAGATAAATATGTTGTATTTGAAATACAAATACAAGCAACAAACAATGTAACTATGTGCAATGTAAAACATGAATAATGTAGGAGGAATTGCCACTGAAGAAGTGTTCACTATAATATTATGTATAAGGAAAAAACAAAGGGCCATAATTAGGTCAAAAACTATCCAATCACAAAACCCCGACAATATGTGCCAGGGTGCTTGATGACAAAGCTTCTGTGAAAGTTTGAACAAAATCCGTTGAGAAATGTAGGACGAGTTCAGCACAGAAGAATTGTTCACTATAATTATATTGATAATTCTGTATAATGAAAAACAAGTTACAAAGTAGACATGAAATAATATATCATATCTTTTTTAAATTACCTCCAAAGATGATATGACCTTTGACTGCCAAATCAAGTTAAAATCATGTAAACAGGATTTTCAATGTTAATGTCACTGTGACCTTGACCTTGGAGCCAGCCATGCGGAACATGCGTTCTGCACGTCATCTTGATGTGGTAAACATTTGTCTGAAGTTTCATCAAAATTCTTCAAAGGGTTGAAGAGTTACAGAGCGGACAGGATTTTCAATGTTAATGTCACTGTGACCTTGACCTTGGAGCCAGCCATGCGGAACATGCGTTCTGCACGTCATCTTGATGTGGTAAACATTTGTCTGAAGTTTCATCAAAATTCTTCAAAGGGTTGAAGAGTTACAGAGCGGACAGGATTTTTCAATGTTAAATGTCACTGTGACCTTGACCTTGAGCCAGCCATGCGGAACATGCGTTCTGCACGTCATCTTGATGTGGTAAACATTTGTCTGAAGTTTCATCAAAATTCTTCAAAGGGTTGAAGAGTTACAGAGCGGACAGGATTTTCAATGTTAATGTCACTGTGACCTTGACCTTGGAGCCAGCCATGCGGAACATGCGTTCTGCACGTCATCTTGATGTGGTAAACATTTGTCTGAAGTTTCATCAAAATTCTTCAAAGGGTTGAAGAGTTACAGAGCGGACAGGATTTTCAATGTTAATGTCACTGTGACCTTGACCTTGGAGCCAGCCATGCGGAACATGCGTTCTGCACGTCATCTTGATGTGGTAAACATTTGTCTGAAGTTTCATCAAAATTCTTCAAAGGGTTGAAGAGTTACAGAGCGGACACACAATTTCGTTTGACGCCCGAAGTTAAAATCATGTAAACAGGATTTTCAATGTTAATGTCACTGTGACCTTGACCTTGGAGCCAGCCATGCGGAACATGCGTTCTGCACGTCATCTTGATGTGGTAAACATTTGTCTGAAGTTTCATCAAAATTCTTCAAAGAGTTGAAGAGTTACAGAGCGGACAGGATTTTCAATGTTAATGTCACTGTGACCTTGACTTGGAGCCAGCCATGCGGAACATGCGTTCTGCACGTCATCTTGATGTGGTAAACATTTGTCTGAAGTTTCATCAAAATTCTTCAAAGGGTTGAAGAGTTACAGAGCGGACACAATTTCGTTTGAACGCCCGAAGTTAAAATCATGTAAACAGGATTTTCAATGTTAATGTCACTGTGACCTTGACCTTGGAGCCAGCCATGCGGAACATGCGTTCTGCACGTCATTTTGATGTGGTAAACATTTGTCTGAAGTTTCATCAAAATTCTTCAAAGGGTTGAAGAGTTACAGAGCGGACAGGATTTTCAATGTTAATGTCACTGTGACCTTGACCTTGGAGCCAGCCATGCGGAACATGCGTTCTGCACGTCATCTTGATGTGGTAAACATTTGTCTGAAGTTTCATCAAAATTCTTCATAGGGTTGAAGAGTTACAGAGCGGACACAATTTCGTTTGACGCCCGCCCGCCCATCCGCCCATCCGCCCAGCCGCCCATCCGCCCAGCCGCCCATCCGCCCATCCGCCCGCCATACCCCAATCTAATAACCAGGATTTTCAAAATTGAAAACCTGGTTAATAAGATGAACTAGAGGATAAGTAAAATCACATATATAAATGTAGCGTCATCACATTGTCACTAAAAATGTTTTCCTGTTTATCTGAAACATGCTAGCTTTTCTAAATTTTATAATAACAGAATTACAAGACCCATAAACTGATTGGAAGAATTCAATAATATTGCACCGATCCTTATCGATATCAATTTAAAAGGAAATGTGTCCTTAGTGAAAATTATTTCAAAACGGAAAAAAACTCGTAGTTCGTGCGGTGTTTGACGTAAATTCAATCAAGTGCAGATGAATGAATTGGATGAATCTGGAAACATGGATTTCATGGAACACTTTTTTTCAACGTAAATTACCCTTTCTATAATAATTATGACAAGTTGTTTAGACTTTCCAACACAAACGAGCATTGTCTCACAAAGATAATAAAGCAGAAACACCCATTTATCCTGTCAGACAAAAATGTTGCAAAACTTGTAATTTGAATATTTTGTTGTATCTAAATTATGCAAACATAAAAAGCAAACTTCTGCAATGCTGACAAAAAATTTGATTAGCTGTCAGCAAATGCTGATGTTTGAAAGGGGACTCAAAAGAACACATTACTATATGTATAGTATAACAGTGAAGACGCCATCTTACATACATGTAAATGCTATGAGTTACATGTATATCTGTGTGAGTCCAGTCACCAAATACATCTGTTAAATTGTTAAATCTGAACAATTGCAAGCACATTATGTACTTCTTTCTATGTGATATAAATTAATTTAATATGTTGCTGATTTTTTGTGCGCTAATAATTCATATAAGCGCGGATAGATAAGTACATGTACAGCATATGTAATCCATACCGATCTATGTCCATATCGAGCAATGCATATATTTGCCTATGCTTTGCCCGAAATCTTAAAGAAATGGGTAACTTTCATGGTTACCGGTATAATTATTTTTGTCGGTTAGAAATTAGCTAGCTTCTAATATGAAAGTATCATGATAACTGAACTAAAAGATATGAAAATGGTTTAAACATATGTTGTCTTTAAACGTTAGTTTGTAATCAATGAATGTATGCCATGTTTTCATCGGCAAAAAAAAATGCGTAATTACTTTCAGATCGATAATTGAGCATAATTACATCCATATTAAAACGTTCTTACATTTGAAATATCTTATAACTTGTTCATAATTATGTCATTCAACGCTTAAATATTGTGTTTCAGACGTTAAACAAAAATTCTGCTAACTAATGAAAAAAATTAATAATATGAACAAATGCAGACACAAAACATAGAAATCTGTTTGATGATCATGAATTATGCATGCGATAAATGTCAATTTCTTGACATTATAGATGTAACAGACAGAACTATACATAATGTATGTGATGTCAAAGATGCCTGCAAAAAGTTGCCAGTAAGTTACTTGTGAAGATCATTTGTCACCTGCCTACACAGACATCTTAAAAAGATAATAATACAAGGAAAAAAGACGTCCATACAAGTCGAAACACATAAATAATCGTAGTTTTATTTCATTACCACTGAAACTGTTTTTAGACAAATATTATAAGTTTTGTCGCTTGGGTGAATAAAGGCTGATAGGCCATGTAAAACAAACGAAAAACATTAGAGGATAAATCACATAAAAACGTAGCTTCATCTCATCTTTCTGACATTCTTGTTTATTTTATAACCAATATTATATTTTGTCAGGTGTATCGTAACATTATTAGAACTGTCCCCGAAATAGACAAATGTATTTGTGTGCAGGTATCATCAAGCATTACACAGTTTGCAAATCTCTAATAATTGTCTTGAAATCTATGAAAACTAACCAGTGAGTAAGATTTGGTTTGTTTTACTGAATTTACGCCGATTTCAACACTTATTTTTGCTCATTTCTCGGCGGACGATCCACCTTTCCGGCTTTCCTGGATAACTATCAAGTAATAACCAATTTGTCAGCAGTAAAACAACTACTTTTTACTCACACGGTTTCTTAATCAGCAATGAAAGACAAATGGCCATTAGACTTAATGTCCGAGATAAATCGTCACGGAGAAATTACACCTTGCCCGAGGATCGGACCAGCAATCCTTGGATTGAGCTAAGCGGGCGGATCCAATCTTTAAAAGATAATGACTGTACAATTCTTTACCAAATGAATATACGCATGATTCAATAGTCAGCAATAACATTTTGAAAACAGAAATAGCCGTGACACCGGTTAATTAAGCAACCTCGATGCAAACCATGTGACGTTCTTTCTGTTCTGACGAAAACCAAACAAATGCCGACACAAACCAGAAAGACCGAGTTATTGATTGCACAAATCATTCAGCTCTTTATGAAACAAGATTTTATCTTTACATAATGTATTATAATCCTAGTTATATTTAGGATTCTATAAATGAAGATGCAAATGACAAATATTCGATAAAAATATTTTATATGTAGTTCTATAATAAGCTCTTATGTCTTTGAATATCGGATTCATTCGCCTTCATATAAACAAAATATTTTTAATAGTTATATTCTATGTGTCAAAGCTAAGTATATCTCAAATAACTGATCCTCAATCTGATAGGAGTAGATCAGGACAACCTATATAACTGCAATTTGTACAAGACATAACAGCATAAAAAAAAAACAAATCCTATGCTGAATTGATATATTATAAATTGATAGATTTAAGGACTCGAATGACGGCTACTTTATATGGGTAGTTGTATTTTGTTAAAACTAGGGGGAAAATAACCATTGAATAAATCTAACATTTATTTGTCTGTATTACAGAAATATCAATATATTGACTTTCAAACAATCACAAGCATTATTTTACTTTTAAATTACATCATACTTTATTATGTCAGACAAAAGAATGCTACATGACACGAAGTTCGACATAATACATAATGCATATGGCATTGTGTCAAAGTTATATTTTTAAACAAATATATCAACCTACTTCAATGATGACAAAACATTCGATTAGCTATCAGAAAATGCTGCTGTGTGGAATTTAAATTGAAAAATAATTTAGAATTTATAACTTATGTTATGAAAGATAATATTTTAAATTTATGTCAATGCTTACAAATTGCATGTATTTCTGTGTGAATCAATCACTTGGTGTGATCTGTCAAATCTGAACAAATATCAAGCATCATATTTGCTTATATCTTTGATTGAAAAAAAAATGGTCCGTTTATATATCATTTTCCTGGTCACTGATAATTGATATTAGCAAAGATGTCTTGTATACGAGATTGTATGTACCTGTAAATCATACATACTCCTTATGGAACATACATGTACATTAAAATCCATAAACCTGTTGGTCTTTGCTTTCAAAAAAAAACAACAAAAAAACATTTGATAATGACCACCGCATGGAATTTGTAACGATGAAGCTGAAAACAACAACAAAAAAACCCAAAAAAAACCCCAAAAAGTCTTCAAATGCCAGTTTCGATTTCATAACTGTCAAATGTATTTATGGATAAGGGAGTCCTAATGTATTTATTGATAAGGGAGTCCATTATTGCCTCCACATTGGCAATTGGCGTAAATTAATACATAAACAGTAACTATTAGAAAATTAGAAATATTTCAATTTCTCATGCGTCATCAATCGATGACAAAATACATTTGAGCCGTGTCATGACAAAACCAACATAATGGGTTTGCGACCAGCATGGATCCAGACCAGCCTGCGCAGTCTGATCAGGATCCATGCTGTTCGCTTACAGACCCTATAACAAGTAAAGAAACTGCTAGCGAACAGCATGGATCCTGATCAGACTGCGCGGATGCGCAGGCTGGTCTGGATCCATGCTGGTCGCAAACGCATTACGTTGGTTTTGTCATGACACGGCTCATTTATGTTTTAAATTGGAAAACAAATCTCCCTGCTAGCTAATGATGAATAATTGAATAAGAAAATTCACTACTGCAAATTATTAGAAACCGTTTATAGAAAGCACAACTAGGAATCCGTTTAATGATTATAAATTATGCATAAGACAATTCCTAAATATTAAAGACGTAAAAGACAACAATATATCTTATATATTTGATTTCTAAGACGAGAAAAGGTCGCCAGTAAGTATGAAGGCTTTGTATTTGACTGCGACAATAATTTCTCACCAGTCTACACACATATAAAGCAAAGATTGCGAAACCAGAGGAAGAGATGTCCATTTTACAGACACATTAATAAGTTGGTTTTTATTACAACGAGACTTACAATCGTTTGTTTGTTTATTAAAAATATTTTAATCTTTATAGGCTTAATGAAAACATTATTATGTTTTTAGTTATCATTAGCATTTTATGGTGGCTGATTTGTGAGTGTCGTATTTTCGCTCCGCGAAAACGGTGACTGTTTGTTTATCGTGTTTTTGCTTTGTGCCCCTTGGAGCTAATGCACGACAAAATGGTGACTCTCGTATTTTCATGTTTTCGTCCGGCGCTCCGCGGAGCAAAACTACGACATGGCACAAATCAGCCACCGTAGCATTTATTCATTATTGTACTTCTTTCCTTTGAAAGTAATTGAATATATATAAAACAATAGGTCGGTATGATAGAGTCCGATCGTGATGCGGCATCTCCAGTTGGAGAAAAAATTGCTGTATCTATTGAAAGGTTTATCACAGGTCAGTTAAACAATGATCTGCATAATTTGGTTTATATAAGATATGGTATTCATTACTATATATATTTCAACACTTTACTCTTCATAAATAACCTAATTGATAAATTTTCTGAACAGTTTGTGAAGCATGTACAATATATCAGAGAAGGAGCGTTGCAAATTAAGATAGATATACATTTTGACAGTCACATCTCCATGTTTTGATACCAAAATGTGTCTTACAGATCGAATATCATTTTGAAAGATTTTATATTTTACGTCAAGTCAGATTGAATCTCCACTCTATCATGTCAGACAGACAAATTCTGAACGGCAAATAGTTTGACGTAGTCTGTGATTCAAACGGCTTTGTTATATCCATTAAAACATACATGTCACAAATTATACACGGTAACAAAGCATTCGATTGGTCAGAGGTTGTTGCTGTGTTGCAATTTGAAGATAGTTAGATAAGTTAAAACAATCTCAACGCTTTAAAAATATTATCTATAAATTTATTTATTAGGATTGAACCAATTGAATTTTATTTTCAACGCAACGAACACAAGCAATGAAAAAGACACATATTCAATATATAATTATTTTTTCACTATCGACCCAGCAATTATACTGATAATTTATATCAATCATGAAAACGTTAAATTTTACAAAACTACAAACTTTTAACACCTGACAATCTTGAAAACAATAAAAGTTGTTTTTTTAATTCAGCAACTGAAAAAAAAATTATTTGAGAAATATTGAAGGTTATTTAGAATCAATGCACTTAAGTTTTTCATCACTAGTTTATTATGAGGACCATGAAATAAAATATGTGTTCTACAATGACGTCATTTTACCAATAGCTTTCTATATCGGGACATATATATATCTTGAAATCAATCATTAATGTCAGAATTACATTCTGTTTTCTTCTTGATTATCTTTCATCTGTATAAGATCAAATTTGATTAAACAGAATGATAACAGAATTTGAAAAGTGCACAACTTGAAGGACGTTTCCTGTAAGCTAAATACTCAAAATTAAAAAAAACAAATGGTATTCTTTTTATTTTTATCTTGCCTACAAATGAATTTATGTTGTCTTTCCTTTATGTAATATATCATTACTATGAAAAAAGATTATATATGTATAATGGTCAATAAAGCACCTGTATAAAAGGGTCAACCCAAAACATTCAGCGGTGTCTTCTCAAAATATTCCTAACTTTTTTAATATTTATTAGTTTGGTTTTCTTTGGTATTATTTTAGATTCAAGAACATTAAATTGGTATTCTTTTATTAATACAAATATTTAGGAAATATTTTAAACATAAAAATTTGGTATTCTTTTATTAATACAAATATTTAGGAAATATTTTATAGCAAAACGTCACAAAAGTCGGCATTAAGTCGGTTATACTAGTACATTAATAACTCATTATAAACAAAATGAACTGTGATCAAAGAATATTTCGTAAACATTTAATGAATAATGTATAAAGGACGGCTTTGTTTTCCAGACACTATTCTTTGGCGTTTTCTTAAAAGTGGTAAATAAAGATACGATAACAAAAAGCATATTGCCTTTGTATGAAAACGTTACAGTAGTTGGTTAATGTCATAAAACTGAAATCTGAAATCCAGAAACAAGTAAACAAGAAATTCAATAAATAAATAAATAAATAAATAAATAACAGAAGAAATAGATAAAAACAGTAACACCTAAACAAACCCCTTATGTGCAAAACATATAACTACTTATACATTGCTTCGAATAATATAAATACATGTAATATCATTAAGTTGCTGTTGCAACGTAACCCTAATTCTTGTAAAAGAAAATGTCAATAAAGTGTGTTAATAAATACATTAGTTGTCATGGATCATTTTTCTAGTATTTTGATTAAATCCGTATCTGATTTGAGAATTTTTAGGGGTTCTAATTACTGTTGGGAATATCTAATGGCAAATTACGGAGAAATTATAAAAAAGCAAAAATCAAAATAAGACGATTTCTTGAAGAATTAAATAATATTTTCATCCCATGAGACAATTAAGTCAGATTATGCGATTGTTTTCTTTAAAAAAAAGTTTTAAAATGTAATTCATAAATGCAAGTAATCCGAGTAAGGTGTTGATCTGTTTATTTAATCAAAAACGGATTAAAATGTCAAAATAACAATTTTGTGCCACTTGTTTGTTTGGAAAATGATTACGGTTGACTATTATAATTATCATTTTAAAAAGCTGTCTTTATAAATATTGTGCTGCAAAAGTTTGTATTCTTGTTAAATCAGTTTCGTACGAAATATTGGTCCATCCTTAATAATCTTTTCGCATCTATTTATTAGTTAATAGTTGCACGTATGTCACAATGGATCAATTTCACTAAAATTGCTTTAACAGCGATGAGTTAATATTTTTGTTTAACATATTTTCATTCCTTTTTTATGAACCAAGTGATAATGGACAACAATGGAAATAAGTTGTCCAAGTTTTGTGTTGGTTTACATGACATGCTGAGTGTTCTCGTGTTATATTTCCAGCTATGTATTACATTATAAAAAACCTACATAAGATTTCGTTTAGTTTGTTACTCTATAATAATTCTTTCGAAACTCATGAAACCATATGACTGATTTGATCTATGAATGATAATGAATATCGTACATCACCTTGCTATATCAGTATCAACTATAATTATATTAATCAAGCTTGTGCAATAAAACTATGAAAATCTATTAAGGAACATAGCCATATGACGTTATTTCTATCATAACGGACACAACACATTTATTGTTGGCTTTTACATGACACAAAACAGACAGAGAAATAATTACAAAAATCATTCAGTTTTTTTAACAAACCTATAGATCTTTTCATTTTTATGCTTTATATGGTGGTTATATTTAGGATTCTATAAATAAAAATGGAAATGACAAAATTTTCGGTGAAGATAATATATAATTAAGTTACAAAATAAACATTTATATCTTTAGGATATCTGATTCCATGATCAAAATATTATTAGAAGTTACACTCTTTTTAATCAAAGCCAAGTATATTTCCAATTACAGATCCAAAATCTGATAGGAATAAATCAATAACATTGTACTGGGCCCTAACCTAACCTAACCTAACCTAACCCTACCTAACCTAATTTGTGTAAGACATTACAACATAGTCTTGAACAACTGATACTATCCACTGTACTGGAACGAACAATACTTTTATGTGTATGTGTATTTTTATAAAACTAGACGAAAAATAAGCATTGAATACATCTGATATTTATTTGTCTGCCCTACAGCAATATCAAGATCTGTTTCACTTTTAAAAACAAGCATTTTTTACGTTTATATTTGAATAAAAAACCTCCAATATTAGACAAACGAATTTTAAACAGCACGCAGTTTGACGTGATTTATTTATTCATATGGCTTCGTGACAAATTTATGTGGTGAAAAAAATTATCGGACTTCTGCAATGTTGACAAAAAATTGATTAGCTGTCAGCAAATGCTGCCGTGTGGAATTCAAATTAAAATAGATATAAATTAATATGTATAAATCATAGATGTTTATTATTAATATATGTATAGGTTTATGGATACTATGTATTAATGTGTGAAATTTGTACAGAAATAAAGCAATATTATTCGATATGGATTACAGAGGTGCATTGTTTATTTATCATTTTCCTGGTCGTTGATAATTGATATTAGCAAAAACCTCTTATGTATATCACATATAATCCGTGTTGGTTAAACATTTACATTTAGAACAATAACCCTTTTGTTTTATGCTATACAAACTGGGTATGGTACAAGTCACCAAATGAATGATTTTACAGTTTTTCAGTATGAAATAAGTAAAAATGATGTATCAACAACAACTGTAACGTTACGTAGGAGGATTGACTTATATAAAGGTCACCGGGATGATTGTTGATTTATATCAATGTTCTAATGAGCGTAAAGAAAGAAGGTTGGTGCTGAAGAATTGAGTAATGTAGCACTTGAACATTATTTTTTTTTGGACAGATTCAATCAAACCGAGTCTGCAATTTTCATTTTATTTTGTTGGAGATACCTCTCCTTTTCCAGATTACATATAAAGGTCGTCAACTGCCAGTCTAATAACGGTTCAATGTAGTGATAATAAAATACATTGTTACCTCCAGATTGATAATTGTACGAATATGCATGGCTTTCATAACGTTTTAAAATTTGATATGCTTTATCTGTACATATATTATTGATGGATTACACAGTCTGTGTTTTTGAAATGGAAAACAAATCACTGCTTGCTATTCATAGAATAAAAAAAGAATATTCTTAGAAACCTTTTACAGACAGTATATTTAGGAATCCGTTGAATGATAATAAATTATTCAGAAGATAAAAGTCAATTCCTTAACATTATAGATGTAACTGACAACACTTTTTCTTATACATTTGATTTCTAAGATAACAATAAGTCCCCAGTTAGTATGAAGGCGTAGCATTTGACTGTAAAAATAATTTCCCACCAGACTACACATATATAAAGCAACAATTTAATACCACAGGGAAAGATTATCGTCCATGTATAGACACAAATACAAGTTTACTTATATTGCGACAACAATTAATGTTTTGGTTAGCCGAAATATTCTTACTTTTGTAGGCTTAATAAAAAATATGTGAACCTCCAGACTGCACTCTACACTCTACATGTAACATGTACAAGCATGTTTTCTGCCACCAATGGTCTTGAAGGAGCTGGAAAGAGTTTAATGCCTGTCATTGTGTCATTTTTAATTTGTTTAAAGTCAAAATGGGATATTATATGGAAGCTTGTTCAATTTATCCTAAAAGTAGCATTGTTTATTAGGACGAATATACGTTTCGTCGGTCATAAATCACATTGTGGTTTGATGCTTAAATTTCTCTTTCAGATACAAATTTATCATGAAAGTTGTGATAGTTTACGTCAAGTCAGATTTGGTATCTTATATTTATCGTGACAAACAAATGTTTAACGAAAAAAAGTTTGACGTGATTTGTTATACAAACGGCTTTGTCAAATCCATTCGCTAATCAAACATACATGTCATAGATCTTACACGGTAACAAAGCATTCGATTTGCTGTCAGAGACTGTTGTTGTGTTGCAATTTGAATGTACTCAATTGCTTACACTGTATGGCAGGATAATCTGGTAGAAACTTATATATGTGAGAGTTTGCTCAATTCAAAGTAACCTATCAAATATAAATAAATTTCAAATAATAATATTTTTGCCACTGCTTTAATTGTCCTTAAAATAGGTATGTTGTTTATTTCGTATCAGTGTTAGCCAAAGCATCAAATTCAATTTTAATTATGATTTCTGAATTCATATCGAATGAATGATAATAAATTATTCAGAAGCTTAACATTATAGATGTAACTGACAACACTTTTCCTAATACATTTAATTTCTAAGATGACAATAAGTCCCCAGTTAGTATGAAGGCGTAGCATTTGACTGTAAAAATAATTTCGCACCAGACTACACATATATAAAGCAACAATTTAGATACCAGAGGGAAAGATTATCGTCCATGTATAGACACAAATACAAGTTTACTTATATTGCGACAACAATTAATGTTTTGGTTAGCCGAAATATTCTTACTTTTGTAGGCTTAATAAAAAATATGTGAACCTTCAGACTGCACTCTATACTCTACATGTAATATGTACAAGCATGTTTTCTGTCACCAATGGTCTTGAAGGAGCGGGAAAGAGTTTGATGCCTGTCAATGTGTCCTTTTTAATTTTTTAAAGTCAAAATGGGATATTATATGGAAGCTTGTTCAATTTATCCTAAAAGTAGCATTGTTTATTAGCACAAATATACGTTTCGTCGGTCATAAAACACATTGTGGTTTGATACTTAAATTTCTCTTTCAGATAAAAATTGATCATGGAAGTTGTGATAGTTTAAGTCAAGTCGGATTTGGTAGCTTATATTTATCATGTCAAACAAATGTTGAACGAAAATAGTTTGACGTGATTTGTTACACAAACGGCTTTGCCAAATCCACGTGCTAATCAATTAGACATGTCACAGATCTTACACGATAACAAAACATCTGATTTGCTGCCTGGGGAAGTTGTTGTGTTGCAATTTAAATGTACTGAATTGCTTACACTATATGGTAGGATTTAATTGCAAATAATATTTTTTGCCACTGTTTTTATTGTCCGTTGAAAAGTTTGTTTTTATATTTCTTATCAATGTTAGCCAAGCATCAGTTATCAATTTCTAATTCATATCAATTCCGAATGCATCTAGAAAAATAAATTTGTCCTTAAATTAGCGGTATTATGAATAAAAAAATGAAATATAGTATAGTCATTATAAGAACAAGTAGCCCGTTGACTTCAAATGCCCATACAAATGTAAAAATGTGCAATATACATAAAATATTTGATTTGATTCTAAAGGAATTGATTATCAATATTGTATAAATTGATAATCTTAAACTTTAATCATGACAGCATAGAATGTAGATTTTGAATAAAGTTTACTTGAAATATAATATATGGATGTTTAATGACAAAGCGCTTTCGGTTGTATCAATGTTTGTTGATTAATTTAGTATGCATAGCACATATATTATTCTGATAGTTTTCTAAAAGAAAGCAATAACACTTTTAAATTTAACAGAGTAAAGTAAATTAGACACTCTCAAGGTATTTAATTCAATAGTAAACAAGAAGCTAATAAAAATATACAAACTACAAAATTAAAAATACGGCATTCTGAAAGGACACAAAATTTCAGAAATAAAATTATATCTTCTGTTAAGAGTAAATTAAATTGAAGAGTAACATGAAGTTAAAACAATATACAAACTACAAAATTAAAAGCACAGCATTATGATGTGATACAGTAAATATTTTTGTAGAAATAAAACAATACTTTCTTTCAAATTATGTAATTTGATTTAGGGTCTTAACTAAGAATTTTATACTTTTTTATGGTTATATTAGTATTTTACATAAAGTGACGCCAAGTGTAACACACTTTTTGTACTTTCTCAAGAGAACGATTTCGTCACACCTTACAATATGAAGCGTCCCTTGGAGACAAAAATCAGATATTTGATTTGTTATAGGACGATGTCATCATTTCTTATAACACAAACCACAAATATTTATTAGTCGCCACTCTGGATTTTCATAGACCGAAAAATAATTATGAATTTTCGGAAAGAATAAATCACGAAGAAGCCACATTTACCAAAACCAGAAAAAAACCATATCATATTAAAACGTTTTTCCTTTTCTTTTTTGAAGTATGAATATTTAGGACATTCTTCAATTAAATGTGGCCAAAACAATATTTTTTTTATAAATGCATTTTCGAAAAAATCGTTCAATGCATTAGACAAATCTTTAATAAAATTTAGAGACATTTTTCTTTAGTTCCCTACACAGACTTAGTCATTACTTTATTAATAAGGCCATAAAACAAAATGTGTTCTACGATTATATTATTTTTAGAATTAATTTCGCATTGAACAGTTGGTTTTGTTCAATTTCGGAATACGTGTATTTTTGAAAAATATCATTAGTGCCAGAACTATATTGTGTTTCCTTTCTTCACAACTTTTAATTACCATCTGAATAAAAGGAAAATAATAATTTTTAAAGTGAAACCTCATGAAGTTCAGATTGTTGAAACACGCCGTTTCACTTAAAAAATTCTTCTAATTTTAGTTAGCTATTAAAACTTGAACGAAAACGTCAGTGAAGTGTGTTGATAAATGTAGTTTTGTCCTTGCTTTAAGCTAGTGTTTTGATGTTTTTTGTACATTTGGGAATATCTAGTGGCAAATTACGTAGAAATTATTCAAATTTTCCAAAATAAGAGGATTTCTTGAAGCATTAAACAAAAGAAGATTTATTTTCCCTTGAGACAACTCTGAAAGATAAGACGCTTTCAATATTTTGCAAGTTAAGCATGATTATTTTATATGTTTTATAAAATAAATAAATATTTCAACAAGAAATACTAAAAAAAGTTTAATCAACTTTTAAAATGAACCAAAAGCCGACATTCATAAAATTTGAATTTCTTCATAGACCAACTTGGGCAAATCGAAAAAATATTCAAAATAAAATAGCGAAATATGCTCTGAAAAAAATGAATTGAACATCATAATTGTCCTATTCTTATTTTTCTTTCTATTTAGTTAATACAGGAGTTTCGTCAAATGACTGATACAAATAAGAGTTTCTGAATGGCTGTATGTCTACAACACTAGCTGTACTGCTTTAAAGTCTTTCGAAAACTTGTATTATTCACAAAGCGTTGATTTTTGTGAAATACGTGTTTATTTTTTGCCTATATTAGGGTTAACAACTGCCGTTTATGTAACAATTAATAAGTACATGAACATATGTGGTTAAAGACATATATGTTGTGAATGTAAAATGTCAAATTTCAGCTGATTTTTTTAGATTGTTCATAAAAAAGAATTTTGCTTGATTAGACAGTGTCTATCATTTTACTGTTGTCTAATACACTTCTTAAATCTAAAAGGGTTAGAAGCAATTACGACATGTTCATGCATTAAATGTATAGCAAAGTCAACCTAAAAGGTTCTCTTCTTTTGTTTGTTCGTAGCCCTGCCGTTGGTGGTCTTCTGTGGCTGTGTTTTGTCTTAGGCTGCGTTCTGTGAACGTTGCTTTGTTTTCTTTCTTACCACTTACTTATCATTTTAACATTATGATATAGAAATCCCTCAAACTCACCATGGGAGATCTTAACTTAAAATGGCAAGTCCTCTTGGTAATTTTTAATAAATATCATCTAATTTTATCGTAAGTTAAAGTAGGTAATCGATAGGGCATTACCAATAATGGCCTCATCGGAATAATATTTTCCTGGCAGTGATATTGTAATGATCTCTATGAAAATTACTTAAACTGTATTAGCATGATTAAATGTCAATGAATGTCATTTGAATACTTTTTAAGTAGGATAGTAATATAACTACGTTTAAGTAGGATTATATCCTCTTGATTTATATTACCATTTTATAAACCAGTGGTTGATATCACCAGGGGTGGTAATGGGGACAAGCTCCCATTACTTAGAAAATGCTCCAACGGTGTGCGGAAAATATAGCCTCTGTCAACCTAGTCCAGCTCCTGGCCTGCACGCGTGGCTTGTTACTAGCCCGGTGGACCTGCTTATACTAACAGGAGAAGGGGCGAAGGCGGTTCTCTGGCGCCATAACCACTGCTTCGAGTAGACAGAACTCGTAAGCCTAGGAAGGCAGTCTGTCTAGGAGAAGGAAAACTCTAACTTCAAACCTCCGCTGCCTTGCGACTATACCCCCTCCGGGGAAAGTGCTAGGTGAAGGAAATCACCAATATAAAAACCAAGGACGGAGTAGGTTCTAGAGCCCTGACAGGCAGCTATTCTTTGGGGGGAGGCCACCCTGAGCAAAAACCTCAACCACCGAAGTCAGCGAATGTCAGCATTTATCGGCGTGGGAAGCGAATCGGACATTCACGCACAACCCATCAGTATGGCCGTACAACTAACGTTGGGTCGAAGTGGTGTCGTCCTGTTGAACCGTGGACAGGATAGGGCGGCGCCGGGACCCGAGCCTCGAAGGGGCCCACCAAAAGCTACTGACTGCGGCTCTGGTACTCCTAAAGTGACTAGGGGAGGACAGAGTACTAGTCACAACCAGCCCCTCCGCATCATGCATTGGAACGCAGAGGGTGTGCAGCACAAAAAGCTAGAGCTGCAAAATTTCCTGAAAACTAACAGCATCGACATCTGCTGCATCCAGGAAACCCATCTTAATGAAAAGCACCGATTCTTCATCAGAGGTTATGAACTTTACAGACATGATAGACAAAATGGACCTAAGGGTGGGGTCTGCACCCTAGTGAAGAATAGTTTACCATCAGTTGAGAAAGAACGCTCCCTTGATTAAGACACATAGTCCATCAGTGTAGAGGTCATCCTGCCAGACAGAAACCTGACTGTCCTCAATCTCTACAGCCCTCCAAACAAGCAGATCAAGCTACCCCAACTAAATGACAACCAGACCAACTGGATAGCAGTAGGCGACTTCAACAGCCACTCTCCTAGTTGGGGATACAAGGAGCTTAATGCCAAAGGCGAGGAAGTTGAGGACTGGATTGTGTCCAATCGTCTCGTCCTCCTTAACAAACCAGATGACACACCAACATTCTATTCTAGAGTTTGGCACACGACAAGCAGCCCGGATCTAGCTATTGCCACAGACGACATTCAGAAAATCTCGCACCGTGAAGTGTCATCACAACTCGGGGGCAGTGACCATAAACCAGTTATCATCACTGTCCAGAAAAGTATCAACAGAGAAGGCAAACTACCACCAAGCTGGAACTACAAGAAAGCTGACTGGAATGTCTTTAAGATCCTGACAGACAGAAACTGTAAGAACATCCAAACTAAAACATCAGATGTGGACAAGGCTGCAAGTTTGTTCACTGAAGCGATTCTCAGTGCCGCTCAAGAGTCCATACCCAGAGGTAGAAGGCGGGACTACAAACCCTTCTGGACCTCAGAGCTGGACAAACTTCAAAATCAGATGAATGAAGCCAGAGAAATCATGGAAGAAAATCCCTCTGAACAGAACATCCTAAAACATAATCAACTAAAAGAACTTTTTGAGGAAGAAAAGGCAGAACAGACAAGGAAAAGCTGGCATGAAAAAACTGCATCTCTGAATCTCGAGAAAGACACCACAAAGCTCTGGCATCTTACCAATCTGCTGAACAACGACAACCGACAGCAGAAGAAAACAGTCCTCCTAGTTGACAGCGAACCTGTCACAGGAAAGGCCGCTGCAAACCTATTTGCCAGAGTATACGAGGCGGAGAGTAGCGTCAACCTCCCACAAGAACGAGTCAGAGAAGTAAGACAAGAGACCAGAACACTGGAGAACCATAGGGAAAGTGAAGTGAGCCCATACATGTCTGACAGTCTGACCATGCAGGAGTTACAGGGTGCACTGAAGAAGTTGAAGAAGAAGAAGTCACCAGGCGCAGATGGCATTACCAATGAAATGCTAAAACATCTAGGCTACAAGGCCAAGACTACTCTTCTCTACATCTTTAACCTCAGTTGGCACTCTGGTAAATTCCCTTCCAAATGGAAAGAAGCACACATCATACCCATCTTCAAGAAGGGTAAAGACAAGAGCAAACCAGAGAGCTACAGACCCATCAGTCTACTGAGCTGCACTGGTAAACTCCTGGAGAGGATCATCAACAAGAGGCTAGTCTGGCACCTTGAGTCAAACAACCTGCTTGTCCCAACTCAGACTGGATACAGACAACATCACAGTACGGAAGACCAATTAGCCTACTTCACGCAAGACATAGAAGATGCTTTCCAAGAGAAAAAGAAGGTGCTTGCCGTCTTCTTTGACCTTTCCAAAGCGTTTGACAGAGTCTGGAAGGAGGGTCTGCTTTTGAAGCTGCTTCAGATCGGGGTGTCTGGGAAGCTGCACAAATGGATCAGGGGCTACCTATTCAACAGAACAGCAAGAGTCAAGCTCGACAACACTCTCAGTCAGCAAGTAAAGATGAGAGAAGGGGTGCCACAAGGAGGAGTAATATCCCCCACATTGTTCCTCGTATACATCAACGACCTTGTGTCCAACCTGCCAAGATGCGTGTCGAACACCCTACATGCTGACGACCTTTCTATCTGGAGCTCCGAAACAAGTGTAGGTACTGCTACAGTTCGAATCCAAACAGCTGTGAACAAGGTAGCAGAGTGGACAGACAGGTGGGCCCTAAGCATCAACAAAACCAAGACAGTCACCATGCTTTTCTCACTATCAAGATCCAAGGAGAAAATCAAGTTAACCCTGGACAACATCTCAGTACCCCAAGTGGAAACAACAACATTCCTTGGTGTCACACTCGACTCACGTCTAACTTGGAACCCACACATAGACAAACTTCAAGAAAGAACCATCAAAAAGTTATCCATTATGAAAAAGCTTGCTGGCACAACCTGGGGTGCAAATGGAAAAATCCTGAAACAGATTTACACTGGCACAGTAAGACCGATAGCAGAGTACGCCTCCACATCATGGACAACAGCCTCCAAAACCACTAAGAGCAAACTTGACAAAGTCCAGAACTCAGGCCTACGCATCATCCTAGGGGCAATGAAGACAACACCGGTTGCAGAAATGGAAAAGACAGCCAACCTCGAACCGCTAGAGTCAAGGAGGCAGTGCAAGGTGCTAGTACATTCTGAGAAAGCACGGAGACTACCATCCCATCCGCTCCACTCAAAACTCCAGAGCAGACCCAAAAGCAGACTTAAAAGACAAAGCCTGAGTCACATTGTCAGAGATCTGAATCGTGAAAAGGGAGTGGAAGTTGACACAGACATAGAACCACTCACCCCAGACACATGGATCCCTAGACAACACACTCCAACAATCAGAGTTGATGTCCCAGGAGTTGAGAACAAGTCACAAAATCCTGTCCAACAAAAAGCCCATACACTGGACATGATCCATCAGCGCTATCCACCACACTCATGGATCCAAGCCTACACCGATGGATCAGCTGAAAGAGCAGTCAAAAACGCTGGAAGCGGGGTGTACATCAGCTACCCTGAAGGGACTCCCTTTACCCTAGCTACTCCAGTGGGCAAACAGAGCTCCAACTACAGAGCCGAGGTACAGGCCCTTCACTCAGCAACACATCACCTGATTGAGCAAGGGGTACAGCGAAGGAAGGTTGTCTTCCTGACAGACTCCCTGTCAGCTCTACAATCCCTCTCAGCAGGACCATCAGACACCACCACTAGACAGCTGCTGGCACAACTAGACCGCCTGTCAGAACACAACAATGTGGTACTGCAATGGATTCCTGCCCATGTTGGCATTGCCGGCAACGAAGCTGCAGACAAATTAGCCAAGGAAGGGTCAAAGAAGGAGCAACCCCAACCCCCAATATCCTATAATGAAGCAAAGACTTTTGTGCTCATTCAAAAACACATGCAAAGACAAAAACGATGGCTACAAATTCCAAAACGACAACATCAACAAACTAAACAGACCCAGCCAAGTTACCATCTTCAGGCTCAGAACTGGACACTTCCGTCTACGAAAGCATATGAAAAGACTTGGTCTCGCCGATACAGCTTCATGCCAGTGTGGAGTAGAAGAACAGACGCCCTTCCATATCATGCAGAACTGCCCCAACCTGGAAGAGGCCCGTCAGACGTATTGGCCTACAGATACAGCATACAACAACAATATGGGGCAGCAAAAAGGACCTTAGAAGAACGGTGCAGTTCATCACTGCATCGGGACTTCAAGCCGTACAGAAGATGGAACGCATAAATAAATAAATAAATAAACTAACTACCTAAAATTACGACTTCATTATAATTATATATTTAAGAAATTACATACGCTTCAAACACATATTCAAAAAATAAAAATGTCTCCATTTAATAGAAAACAAGTAGTCTTTAGATGATACACTTTATTTGATGACCAGAACCTGTCCTTAATAATATATAAACAACGAGAAGTTGTAAAGTTACTGTAGTGTTCCACTGTGAAATAGCATTAGATTTTCTAAAATACATTTTTTAAATAGTTGTTTTTTATATTGCTTATTCAACAGGAGCATAAGGCTTACAAATTTAATGACGAATAAAATTTAATGTATTAAAATTTAAACAAAGTAGTATTTTTACTTCCACACAAAAAACTTAATCACTGTTTAGACTAATTGCCCAAAAGCAACAGAAGAAAAAGTAAGATCAGGTTACTGACCAATGGGTTCCTATTTGGAAACTATAAAGATACACCAGAAATAAAAATAAAAGCATTTCTGGGACATAATAGGCCTTTAAAGAGCTTGACTTAATGAGTTGGCAACAGTTTGTTTTATAAAAATGTGTTTGTACCATTAGCAGCAAGAATATTATTGTTCCTTTTCTTAGAAAACCTTGATGTGTATTGTATCCTAAAGATGTTGACTTAATTATTTGAATGTGAGAAAACATTAGCTAACAATCCCTCCTGATCAAATGCGTGGTATTTGTTAATCACATTTACGTAAAAACATCGTCTTTAGGGAAAAACACCAGCAACACTTCACAAAAACACCAGCAACACTTCACAAAAACACCAGCAACACTTCACAATATAGACATAATTAAATATATTGGTTCACAATTTGTGTCTTTGTACTTTATTTTAAAACCAGACAGTATATGTTATGTTTGTGTCTGGTTTTATATATCTACAGCAGTCTTAAAGGTGTTTGAAAAGACAAATGATTAAGATATTGATGATGATGATTTTTATAATTATTATTATTTCTAAAGTTGTTTTTAAATTAAACTTTAAAAAAAATAATTCATTATTGTTATATCGACACCAATCTATTTCTACAGCAACGTAATGATTGAAATAACAAAAGAATAATCTCATTTAACTCAATATAAAAAAACATTGTAAGATTAACAACTTCAATGCAGACGATTTAAGTAGATATAGAATACAATGTATACAGAAGATTTACAATTATTTCTAAATGTATCTTTACAGATGTCTGCCTAATATACAGTATAGATTCTGATACAGATTCATTTATCCTCCGACAACCTTTATTTATCCACAACGATTCTTAATTCACTAATCTACTATGGTCTAATGTTTTTTTTCTATAGGAGTCAGAGGATAGTCTACACACTAATCTTGAGCATTGTTAACGAAGTCATGCACCTATACCCAAAAAGTATTGAGATCAACATTGGTGTCCATATTGAATTATATACTGCAATGGAAAGGGAATGCAAGATTTTTCATATTTTAAATTCGTCAGTTAACAAAATGTATACACAATTTACAGAACAAAACATTGAATTTGGTTAATAAGCAGCTAATTATGGTCTTACTGCTATGTGTGATAAGAAAGATTGCATTAAAGATCCTCAGAAAGTTGAAAACAAAGTTGTACTGTAAATACATTTGACAGCAGATAAATATAATGGTCACCAATACACTAAACTCAAAAAATTAGTTACAGAGTATGTCAAATTCAATTTCAAAAATAGTACTATTTAGAATGAATGCGCAATTTTTATCAAAGGAAATCGATATCTTTATTTTCTTGAAGTCCTTCGGCGGTAATAGAATTTAATAAACAATTAAATTGTAAATGCAGTTCTGATATTGAGTAATGATAACACACACTGATAATTTTTGTAAGTTTATAAGGTTATAATACCTTGCTGAGTACAAAACTGAATTCTGCAGGTGTCAAACCTATTTTGGACGAGGCGCTAACAGCTGTATACAAGTTCAATATATTCAATATCTTCTTGAACCATTATTACTGTCCTCTTTATTTTATACCACCATTTTGACATGTTGCATGTCCAATGTCCATATCAATGTCCCAAGCCAACTCTATTACTCTATTACTAAACACTTATATACATGTATTTACCAAAGTAGAAAATTCATACAGATCTGCAGTAAATATTCGTAATACCAGTATTTAGATTAGATAAACCAAATCGTGAGGCTTAATTTGAGTTTGAATCATAATTTACCATCCGGCTAGCTGAACATGTGGAATCGGTCAAATTCAATGTAACAATAAGGCATTACATAATTTCCAGATTAAAACTGTTGAATACAATATCTTAATCAATGGACAATGAATGCAATAGCATGCGGTTTCAATCCATTGCAATTTTCAAAATGTCTTTTTGGACCAAAATCTCTTTGCATTGGAAATGAAAGATTCTTCAGATGTGTGGCAAAATTTAACTTTATGCATGCACATAATTTTGGAAATCGTGTACAAAATAATTTCTTTTTTTTTGAAAACACTAGTTAAATTATTAAAAGGGAAAAGGTGACTTTATTTTGCAAAAAATAGAAAACTCATATGAGTATTTCTTTTTTTGCAAATAGACTAAAACTGTATCATATATATTCAACAATTGTATATAAAAATGTCAATCTCTTTTTGAAACAGGGTTACTATTATGTTGTCATATGGTGTCAGTATACAAACAAAGTATATATGGTAATGTTAACCGTTTATTAAAGGCCTAAAATCTGTCCTTAAAGTGACTTTATAATGGTGTTCATTTGCTTTTTCGATTAAAATAAACATTTAGTCACAAATGTACAGGAATCGTGTATATAAGAAATATGAATGTCACAATTGTCCAAAAAAGAGATAACGTTGCAAACGTGCAGTCTAATACATTACAAATGTTGAGTCTTTGATGAGTCATCAATCTTAAATTTTAATCATGACAGCATAAAATGTAGATTTTGAATAAAGTTTACTTGAAATAAAATATATGGATGGAAAATGACAAAGCGTTTTCGGTTGTATCACTCTTTGTTGATTATTTTAGTATGCATAGCACATATATTATCCTTATAGTTTTCTAAACGAAAGCAACAACACTTTTTAATTTAACAGAATAAAGTAAATAAGACACTCTCAATCGGTATTTAATTCGATAGTAAACAAGAAGCTAATAAAATATACAAACTACAAAATTAAAAATACGGCATTCTAAAGGACACAAAATTTCAGAAATAAAAGGATTTCTTCGTTTTAGAGTAAATTTAATTGAAGAGTAACATAAAGTTAATACAATATACAAAGTACAAAAGTAAAAGCAAAGCATTTTGATGTGATGCAGGCAGTAAATATTTTTGTAGAAATAAAACAATACTTTCTTTCAAATTATGTAATTTGATTTAGGATCTTAACTAAGCATTTTATGTTTTCTTATGGATATATTAGTATTTTACATTACGTGACGCCAAGTATAACACACTTTTTGTGCTGTCTTAAGAGAACAATTTCGTCACACCTTACAAGATGAAGCGTCCCTTGGAGACAAAAATCAGATATTTGATTTGTTATAGGACGATGTCATCATTTCTTATTACACAAACCACAAACATTTATTAGTCGCCTTTCCGGATCCCCCCCGCCACCTTACATTCATTGACTTAACAATAATTTTGAAATTTCTATAATACTAAATCACGAAGAAGCCACATTTACCAAAACCAGAAACAAATATCACATGAAAACCTTTTTTCGTAGTATGCATTTTAGGACATTTTTCAATTAAATGTGGCCAAAATATTTTTTTTTGTAAATGCAATTGCGAAAAATCCGTGCAATGCATTCGACAAATTTTAATCAAATTTAGACACATTACATTTTTGTTCCTAAAACAGACTTATTAGTGCCATAAAACAAAATTACATTATATTTAGAATTAATTTCGCACTGAACAGTTGGTTTTTGTTCAGTTTCGGAATACGTGTATCTTTGAAATTAATCATTAATGCCAGAACTATATTGTGTTTCCCATTTAACTTTTAATTACCGTCATAATGAAAGGAACATAATAATTTTTAAAGGGAAACCTCATGAATTTCTGATTTTTCAAACACGCGGTTTCACTTTATAAATGCTTCTGACTTTAGTTAGCTATAGTAACTTGAACGAAAATGTCAGTGAAGTGTGTTTATAAATGTAGTTTTGTCCTTGCTTTAATTGAGTATTTTGATGTTGTTTTGTACATTTGGGAATATCTAGTGGCAAATTACGTAGAAATTATTAAATATTCCAAAATAAGAGGATTTCTTGAAGCATTAAACAAAAGAAGATTTATTTTCCCTTGAGACAACTCTGAAAGATAAGACGCTTTCAATATTTTGTATGTTAAGCACTATTCTTATTTTGTTTCTTTTATAAAATAGTCAAATAAAATAAATTAATATTTTAACAAACAAAATATTTAAAAAAGTTTAAATTTGAATTTCTTACATAGACCAACTTAGGCAAATCGAAAAGATATTTAAAATATAACAGCAAAATATACTATAATTTGAATTGAACATCATATTTGTCCTATTCTTCTTCTTCTTTCTTTTTGGTTGGAACAGAAGTTTCGTCAAATGACTTATACAAATAAGTCTTTCTGAATGGCTGTATGTTTACAACAATAATTGTACTGCTTTCCAGTCTTTCTAAAACTTTAATTATTCATTGGTTTTGTGAAATACGTGTTTATCTTTTGCCTATATATAGGGTTGATAACTGCCATTTATGTAACAATAAATAAGTACATGAACGCATGTGGTAAACGACATATATGTTATGGAAATAAAATGTCAAACTTCCGCTGATTTTTGTTTCAATGTTCATAATGAAGAATTTTGCTTGATTTGACTGTGTCTATCATTTTACCTTTGTATTATACATTTCTTTAATCTAAAAGGGTTAGAAGCAATCACGACTTGTTTATGCATTTAATACATAGCAAAGTCAACCTAAAAGGTCCTCTCCTTTGTTTGTTTGTAACCCTGCCGTGTCTCGTCCTGCGTTCTGTGAACGTTGCTTTGTTTTCTTTCTTATCACTTACTTATCATTTTGACATTGTAATATAGAAATTCCTAAAACTCAACCTGGGAGATCTTAACTTAAAATGGCTAGTTCATCAGACAAACTCAGCTTGGTAATCTTTAATAAATATCACGTTATTTCATCGTAAGTAAAAATAGGAAATCAATAGAGCACTATCAATAATGACCTCTCCTGAATAATATCATGCCAGCAGTGATATTGTTATGATCTGTAACAAAATTACTTACATTGTATTAGCCTAATTGAAAATGTTCAGGATATGTCAATGAAAGTTATTTCGAATACGTAAGTAGGATTATTCCCCTTCATTTATATAATGGATTGATAATCTAACTGCCTTAAATCACGGGTTCAATATATAGTTTGTACATTTAAGAAATAATAAACGCTTCAATCACATATTCAAAATAAAAAATGCCTCCAAATAGCATTAGATTTTCTTAAAATTACTCTTATATATCTACAGCAGTCTTAAAGGTGTTTGAAAAGACAAATGATTAAGATATTGATGATGATTATTTTGATAATTATTATTATTTCTAAAGTTGCTTTTAAACTTAAACTTTAAAAAATCATTATTGTTATATCGACACCAATCTATTTCTACAGCAATGTAATGATTGAAATAACAAAAAATAAAATAATCTCATTTAACTCAATATAAAACATTGTAAGATTAACAACTTCAATGCAGACGATTGAAGTAGATACAGAATACAATGTATACAGAAGATTTACAATTATTTCTAAATGTATCTTTACAGATGTCTGCCTAATATACAGTATAGATTCTGATACAGATTCATTTATCCTCAGACAACCTTTTTTATCCACAACGATTCTTAATTCACTAATCTACTATGGTATAAGGCTATTTTCTGTAGGAGTCAGAGAATAGTCTACACAGTAATCTTGAGCATTGTGAACGAAGTCATAAACCTATACCCAAAAAGTATTGAGATCAACATCGGTGCCATATTGAATTACATACTGCAATGGAAAGGGAATGCAAGATTTTTAATATTTTAAATTCGCCAGTTATTGTTAAAGTTAACAAAATGTATACACAATTTACAGAACAAAACATTGAATTGACCAATGACCATGATTTAAAAGCATCTACATATGTTCTTACTGCTATGTGTGATAAGAAAGATTGATTGCATTAAGAATCCTCAGAAAGTTGGAAACAAAGATGTACTGTAAATACATTTGACATCAGATAAAAGTAATGGTCACCAATACACTCAAAAATTAGTTACAGAGTATGTCAAATACAATTTCAAAAATAGGATTTTTAGAATGAATGCGCAATTTTTATCAAAGGAAATCGATATCTTTATTTTCTTGAAGTCCTTCGGCGGTAATAGAATTTAATAAACAATTAAATTGTAAATGCAGTTCTGATATTGAGTAATGATAACATACACTGATGTATATTTTTTGTAATTTTATGAGGTAATAATACATTGCTGAGTACAATACTGGATTCTATTGGACGAGAAAGCAGGTGTCAAACCTATATTGGACGAGGCGCTAACAGCTGTATACAAGTCCAATATATTCAATATCGTCCTGAACCATGATTATTGTACTCTTTATTTCATACCACCATTTTTGACATGTTGCATGTCCAATGTCTATATCAATGTCCCAAGCCAACTCTATTTCTCTATTACTAAACACATACTTTACCAAAGTAGAAAATTCATACAGATCTGCAGTAAATATTCGTAATACCAGTATTTAGATTATATAAACAAAATCGTGAGGCTTAATTTGACTTTTCATCATACTTTACCATCCGGCTAGCTGAACATGTGGAATCGATCAAATTCAATGAAACAAAAATGCATTACATAATTTCCAGATTAATACTGTTGAATACGAAATCTTAATCAATGGACGATGAATGCAATAGCATACGGTTTCAATCCATTGCAATTTTCAAAATGTCTTTTGGGATCAAAATCTCTTTGCATTGGAAATGAAAGATTCTTCAGATGTGTGGCAAAATTTAACTTTATGCATGCACATAATTATGGAAATCGTGTGCAAAATCATTTCATTTTTTTTGTTTACTTAAAACACTAGTTACATTATTTAAAGGAAAAATGTGACTCTATTTAGCTAAAATAGAAGACTCATATGTGGGTGGATCAAATATATTATATACATTCGACAATTGTTTGTCATAATGTATAACCAATCTCATTACTTCTGTTTGAAACAGGGTTACTATTAACGTTGCTGTCAAATGGTGTAAGTAAAGATAAATATAAGTGAATACTGACATATACATGTATAACTAGAATTTGTGGCGATGTGGATAGGGTTAGGTTGTCTGCCGATTCTATCAAAGCGCAGCCGAGGGTTATCTTTGGAAGTTAGGTTTTTGGTTTTGATCATGTGTGCAGTTATAAATTCCCTACATCATTGACTTGACTGGGCCATCGCAAACATATGAACGATAAAACGCCATCTATAATGTTATCGTAATACTTGAATTTAAACTTAAATTTCATTCTTTGTATAGTCTTTTTTTTATTCAATAATGCAAAAGGTGCACTATTTCAATTATTAATTCACTGAAATAAAAACATTTTGTACCTAATATTTACAGACTTAATAAAAAGTCACGACTGTCCAAACGGAACACCGTATAATATATATTATTTTTATGTAGATGAAAAAAGCAAATGCACTTGTTGCATGAACATAAAGTAAATACAGCTTAAAACTATAACTGTATACATCTTATACAGCAATATTGACTAAATTACAAATATCATATGAGGTTCAAATAGTTTTATTCGAGAAAACGCATTATATGTGATCTTTTGTCTCAATTTTCAACAAACCAGTTATTCACTAGACTTCAGGAAAGATACGAATGTATAAGTGAAACCTTGTTTCTTATTATGAATTCGTTCAATAAGTGAGTAAGACTTATATTTTAATTTTCAGCGTGTTGAAGAACAAATCACTCTTATTGGCTACCCATTTATTCAATATTTGTATTATTAGAAAATGAATATAAGTATATCCTTTCTTTCAGAAAAAGGTATGTTGGGAAAAAATTAAAATCATAAAAAATACTTTGCTTGGTTTTCTTTTACGATAAAATATTATTTTTTCTGGTTAACACCAGGTGTGATTACGCTACACATGGCCAATTCCATGTGGTTTCCATTTAGTAAAATGTATTTTAATCTTACACCGAAAGAAGCATACATCAAATATAAAATTAACTTAAGTTGCAATCCTGTAATTGTATGATATAGTTCAAATTTCTAAATAAAGTTAATAAATGTTGAAAATCACTAAAAAATGTTTGTGTTAAAGTAAGTAACAAAACAATTTCGTCTTGTAAAAAATATATATAGTTTGAATAGCTTCAGACATACTAGATTAAAATAAACTCACAAATCACTACAGCATGCTACGGAATGCCGTTAGGGCCATTGCCTATGAATGTGTTGATCTGAAACGCGATAGTCGATAGTACGATGGTGAAAACGCAAAATCACGAAACTACGATGGTGAAAATGCGAAAGTACGATGATGAAAACGCGAAAGTACGATGATGAAAACGCGACAGTACGATACTACGATGATGAAAACGCGATAAACTATCGTGTTTTCACCATCGTACTGTCGCGTTTTCACCATCTTAATTTCGTGATTTCGAGTTTTCATCATCGTACTGTCGAGTTTTCATCATCGAACTATCGCGTTTTCACCATCGTACTATCGCGTTTTCATCATCGTACTGTCGTGTTTTCATTATCGTACTATCGCGTTTTCACCATCGTACTGTCGTGTTTTCATCATCGTACTATCGCGTTTTCATCATCGTACTATCGCGTTTTCATCATCGTACTATCGTGTTTTCACCATCGTATTTTCGTGATTTCGTGTTTTCACCATCGTACTATCGACTATCGCGTTTCAGATTAACACATTCATAGGCGATGGCCCTAACGGCATTCCGGAATGCCGTTAGGGCCATCGCCTATGAATGGTTTGATCTGAAACGCGATACTCGACAGAACGATGATGAAAACGCGAAATCACGAAACTACGATGGTGAAAACGCGACAGTACGATGGTGAAAACACGATAGTTTATCGCGTTTTCATCATCGTAGTATCGTACTGTCGCGTTTTCATCATCGTACTATCGCGTTTTCATCATCGTACTATTGTGTTTTCACCATCGTATTTTCGTGATTTCGCGTTTTCACCATCGTACTATCGTCTATCGCGTTTCAGATCAACACATTCATAGACGATGGCCCTAACGGCATTCCGTAGCATGCAGCTTATCTATATTTTCACTTTTCAAAGAAAAAAAAACTGAATACAGAGCCAAATGCTTGCAAAGACTAAGATGATCATTATGTCGACAAGTCCCAATTTTAAAATTGAAATTCGTATTTGATACAAAAGAATAAACGTTAAAATCGGGAGTTAGCTTAGGATTTTATGTAATTCTTGCGGTTTTAAATACAATTTAAATGATTAAAACTAAATGATGTCTGATATTCTAAGAAATTTTAATTGATTATTCTCGTGAATCTTCAGTAATAGCTATCATTAACCGACAATTTTCATCACGTTTTGGCAATAATAATAATACAGAGTGCCCTTATCCTCTTACAGATTTTTCATATCGCCGATATTGCATAGTTATACCCTAAAGACTTGGTTTCCGTCATTTCCACCAGAATTACTAGTGTCCGCAATATCAATGCGTTGTGTAATGAAATTTGTAAAAGTGTTGTTAACGAATAAGAAACTGACAAAAGCTCAGATCACCTTACTAAACGACGATTGCTGGAATTTTCACACGTACATATACTTTTCAAAGAAACATGATGCATACTAAGGTTACTACATAGTGTTGTACTCAGCAACAGTCATTGATTTCTTAGGACATATATTAGAAAATGATTTTTTTATAAAATTACTGTTAGATTTTATAAAGAATATTTGCAAGAGCATCCGATCCCTCAGATAAAAGAGCCATACTGATTAGATATAATGTCTTCTCCATATGTTCTTTATTATTCAATAGTCATTTATTTTCTACCAATCGATTACCGTATTTCGTTCCTATATTCAATTAATATTCTCAGTCCAAGAAAAATAAAATTAGAAGATTTAATAAAAGAAATCGATTAAGTTCAACGGATGTTTAGAAAATTCGAAAAAGTAATAAATGATAATTACAGAGAAAAACAATAAAACGGTCCATATTTTGAGAATTCATAAAAGTGTTAAATGATACCACATGATAAAATGATTTAAATATAAAAATATGTTAAATTTAAGGGAGATATAAGAATCGTTAATAAAATGACAAAATATATGACTCATATCGTATGTGTTTGGCAAAAAATGAACTGATGTCGAGTTTCTATTTAGAAATTCTGTATTCAGATGTTTCACATGTTTATGCCTGTCTTTGTTTCCTGATCTTAAAGAATATACAAAAGTTTAATGAAAATCAAATTAAGTTCAAGGAAATGCAATTATTTTCAGTACTACATGAATTTAACAAAAATGAGAACTGACATCGTTTCGAAATGAAGATTGATGACACAAAAATAAAATGTTAGTGAATACATATCATCTAAATCTAGTGCCGAAATCAACACACGTGTGTTCAAATTGAAAACAGGGCTGTTTTTTCTTAAGGGAAAATCATTACTTATTGAAAGAAATATTGCTTAGAAGCAAATAATCAAAAAAAAAGACATATACAATGATAGCTAAAGAGTTGTTTTGCCATATACAGTATATTATTTATTCTGAGTATATACACAATGTGGTATACACATATTCACGTAGAAATCTGGTTAGGACCAGATACAATAGGAAGTACAGAATACAGTAAAAAATTTCACTAAGACTTTTGTTTTACATTGAGTGCCATACATTCTGGAAGGCGGGGATCATGAGTAACGTTAGTAGATACAAAAAGAAATGGAGCAGATTGATAACATCTGGTCTCGCCATATAGAGGAAAGAACAACATCATCTCGTTCGTGTCCCTTACCACTGGCATAAGCGGTTTCTCATCCTTGAATCAATGATAAGTCACTAAATCAAACTGGTCTGTGATTTTACATATGAATTATGTATAAAGCAAGATTTTGTTTCCCAGACTGATAAAGGTCATCAAAATATCAAATACATATATTTGTAAATTATTTTGGCTGGTACATGTTTGACATGATACAAAATATGTGTGGCTTCCAAAGTTTATTTAAATATTTTTGTTAAAGAAAAAAAGAAAGAAAAAAAAAACACTAACAATTGGCTTGTACTATATATACCTTGTGCATCCATTTACAGAACTGAGCCTGTATGAAACGCCAATGGTATGAAACTTGGAAATATAATTGATATTTATCATTTCCGGCTAGACAGTATCTGTCATTACCTGTTTTACAAATTTGACATAATGTTTTATGTGATTCATATTTTTCTTGTCCTTTGGGAACATTGATTCCAATGCTTTTTGTAAAAGATTTAATAATGCTGTAGCAAGGTGCCTGAAAAAAAACTGCATTGTTCATTAGCTCTCAGAAACAGATTTAATGAAACCGAGTTTGTGATTTAATTCTTTTCACGTTTGTATTTATTGCTCTTTTCGGATCAACTATTTCAAGAATTTAATAACATAAATCAATTGCCACAACTGCTATTCTTACAGAAGATAGAGGAATGACCTATATTAAATTACTAAATCTGTATGAGGATGTTTGAAATAGTTGTTAGAAATGTCAATGATTATTATTATCATTGTCAATTTTAATTACTGTTGTAATAAAACTCTATCTAACATTAATTATACAATATAGCCACAAATGTTTTCATACAGTTAAGTGATAATTAAAATAATAAAAGGATAACTTCAAAAAACTCAGTACTAAATCATATAAATATTTTTGAAAATGTTGAAGGAAATGTCAATGATTATTATTATCATTGTCATTGCTATTGTCAATATAATTTCAATTGCTGTTTGTAGTAAAAACAATATCTAATATCAGTATTGCTATATCTTATCAATGTGATAACCACAATAACAAAAGGATAATCTCGAATAATTCAATAAAACATTGAAAAAAACAGCAGCTTCAATGAAAACGATGGACGATAGAAGTACAGACGTTTTACAATAATGTCTTAATTTACCTTTCCTAATTTCTGCCTAATATACAGGAAGTATACTGTTACAGATCAATTAACCTCAGACAAATGTTCTATTTATCCAAAACAATCATTATTTCAGTTATCTACTATGGTCTAAGCTATTTTCTATAGGAGTCAGACAATATTCTTAACATTAATCTTGAGCATTGTCATACACCCTACCAGTGGTTAATATTGTTGTTCATAATAAATCATATATTGCCATGAATTAAAAGAAACAAGACTATGTGTAGTTCAAAGTTTGTCAGTAATTTCCTAAACGTAAAATCTTGCATTCGGATAAACGAGATATTGTGGCTTAATCTGTGTGTTAATCACCATTTACCACCGATTTAATTAGTCAAGCAATAACACGTGAAATCCATTAAAATCATTGTTACAAAAACACATTAAAAATTTCCAGATTAAAACTGTTGAATACGATATCTTAATCAATGAACAATGCAATAACATGCGATTTTACCCAATGTAAGTTTAATTTTCCAAATGTCTTTTGGGATCAAATATCTCTTTGCATTTGAAAATGAAAGATACTTAGGATGTGAGCTAAGTTTTGGCTTAATGCATGTAAATAAACAAGGACATTGTGAACAAAATCATTTTATCACTGTTTTTTTTATATATAAAGATACTTTAGAAAAATTGTTTTGATATTACATTCATCAAAACAAACGCTTTAATTATTAATTTATTCAGACTTTTTATTATTGGAGGCCAATCGATTGTGCATATTTTTATTAAGTGCAAAACTATACCTATATTTGTTTCATTTGATGCATTTGAGTAAAATTCTTTTGTTCTGTACACATGATATATACATTGCCAATCCCATCACTATAGTTTAAGACAATTGCCAATGATGTTGGTATGCAGACGATACATTTTAATTGCGCAATAAATATCTCGATATGTACTGTTTCTGTTCATTACATTACAAACGTTCGGCATCATTCCAGATGTCTCAAGATGAAGATAAATGTGAAACCTGACATATATAACTGGAAATTGCAGTAATGTAAATAAGGTCAGGTGGTTTGCCGTTCTTAGAAATAAAAAGAGTGTATATCGGCTGTACTGGTGTTCATACGCGCAGTTATATGAATAGTGGGGTAATATGGTGAAAAAAATGTTCACTTTCTGATAAAAGCAAACTCGGCACGTTTGTTGATGAACGCATTTTGTTTAATTTTAGCTATAGACCCATATTCAATTTTCAAAATGGCCGCAATTTTCAAGATTATGGTATTATTTTGAATGAGTTATAACAAGCATAAAAGCAATCAATCGTTATACATGTTTATATCATATATCACTGCACGCCACGATTATATACGTATTTCCTTTCTTTCATTGCAATTATTTTTCAATAATTTATGGACTTTTTTCAGTTAAAATGTGATTGAAAACAAATGCACTGTCAGCACGTACATTAAAAAGCTACTGATTACACATTGAAATTCACTTAAATACAAATATCATTTTAATTAGGTGCATGTAGTTTTATTAGAGCTCAGTAAAAATGTAATTGATGGAAAAAAATGAATTGTCAGCATGTACATCAAAAAGTTACAGCATAAAAATATAAATGCTTACTCAACAATCTTCACTATATTAAATCTATCATCATTGAACAAATCAGTTATTTAGTCTTCAGACCTTGAAAAGCTCCAAATATATATTAGATACAATTAATCATTATAGTGTGCAGTCAAAATAAATTCTATGTTGATTTAAATGCTTCGCTTGCAAGGACGATTTAGATGTTATTATTATATGTCGTAAATTTTCAAATACATTAACCGACCTTTTTAACAAGAGAAATTATTTAAAAGGCAGTAAAATATTATTATGGACATTCTTTCGATTTCATATGAATTATTTAAATCAAATGATGTCAGATATTTAAATTATCTTTAATTGAAAAGTCTCGTGAATCTTCATAAATTGTAATGATTAATCGGCAATTTTCATCACGTTCTTGCAATAATTAAACTGGCTTGAACACTCCCATTTTTATATCACCGAAATTACATTACTATACCTCGCCAGAACTAAAAACCTATACACCAGTGTCTAAAATGTAAACGGACATTGTAAGGGTGTTGTCTGAGAACAGCAAACTGGCAACGTATCCTGTACTTTACGATTATTGCTGGCGCTGTTTACGCAAATTTTCTTATTTAGGAATACATGTACATCAATATAATATACATAAAGTAAATTATTTTGGTTGGTACATGTTTGGCGTGATACAAAATGTTTCATAAAACATGACATAGAAAGGTGTTGCTATTCTGAGAAAAATTACACGAAAAATTGGTTTGCACTATATTTACCATTTGCCCACATTTATAGAAAAAATGATATTTCCTTAGCAAAATGGAACTCATATAGTATTCTGTATGACACGCCAGAACTTAAACTGGTATTTATCATTTCCGGTTAGACATGTCCTAGACAGTATTTGTCATTACCTGTTTTGCAAATTTAACATGAGTCCTGAAATTTATAATTTTACTAGTCCTTCGGGAACATTGATTCCAATACTTAGTGTTTAAGATCTAACACAGCTGTAGCAAGGTGCCTGAGAAAAACTGCTTTTTTATAAACTTTCATAAACATACAAAATGAAACCGAGTCTATGATTTTGTTTTTAAATTTTAGTACCTATTGTTATTTTCTGATCACCTATATCCAGGATTTAATAATATAAATTAAGTTAAATTAAACAAATAAACGTTACAATCAGAACAATTTTACAAGCGTTTTCATAATAAATATAGAAAACATATTGAAAAAACTCATCTTAACAAATAACTGTGTTTATAACTTAAAGATAAGTCTAGTCAATATACCCTAACATGGGGGTCAAACTGGAACTAATTGCTAAAGTTTAAAAGTTTGTTATTCTGAAACTAGTATATATGTACATTTATCCATACAAGTCCCGAACTTTTGCTGTTGCAATTGCTCAGAAAATGATGTCCGAATTACATGGTACCTTGGATTTCATGAAAAATATACAGAATCAGGAAGTCAGTTTTCATATGAATATTTATTGTAAATTTTAAAATTGTATTAAATATATCATCACAATATCACATAATAAATAATAAATTTTCAATCAATAATAATGCAGTTAGCATATAATTACTATCTTTTTACTAAAACTGCATAAAAATATCATCCCACCCACTAATGCATTTTATAAAAGTATAACAAATATATTCCAGGAATTATTTTTGATAACAATTAAAATTCTGTTTCAATTAGTTCTAGATTTATCTTTTCATTTACTGGCCTAGATGGTTTTAACTGTTTTGAAAGCTTGTAGCGACGATGACTTTTTGGTGAAAATTTTCAGATTGATATTGTTTATGCCTCTTGAACATGTCAGGCTAGCCTACAAATCCATAACGTCTAAGCACTCCCTTTTGCTGTTTGTAACTAAGTCATAAAGGAAGGTATCAGCTAAACAATCCTATCATATAAACACACCACGGTTAAAGTATGTAAATACAATGTGGCCAAATGTGACTTTTTTTTATAGATTTAAGAGGGTAATCGATATAACGTCGACAATAATGGCCTCTCCAGAATAACATTTCTTAGCAGTGATATAGTAATGGTCCCTATGAAAAATTCTAAATCTGTAATTAGCATGTTTGAAAATATTTCAGGAAAAGTGTCAATGATGATGTTGTTGATGATGATGATGATGATGATGATAATTATTATCATTATTATTATTATTATTATTTTTATTGTTTTAAAAACTACTTCTGATATCATTAAAGCTATATCACCACAACTGCTATTCTTACAGCAAATAAACTAATGGCCCCTATTTGATTACTAAATCTGAATAGGATGTTTAAAAATGTTAAAGGAAATGCCAATGATAATTTTTATCATTATCATCATCATTATCAAAATAATAATAACTATTGTTAAAATAAAAACTATATCTTATATTAATACTGGTATATCGCATCAAATGCTTTTCATACAGATATATAATAATTTGAATAACAAAAGGATAATCTCCAATAACTCAGTAAAATATTGAAAGAACAGCAGCTTCTATGAAAACGGTGGAAGATAGAAGAACAGACGACTTACAATAATGTCTTTATTTATCTTTTTTTCTTATTTCTCCCTAATATACAGGATGTATACTGCTACCGAATCAATTAACCTCAGACAAACTTTCTATTTATCCAAAACGATCATTATTTGGTCCAAGGCTATTTTCTATAGGAGTCAGACAATATTTTCCACAGTAATCTTCAGCATTATGAACGAAGTTATACACACTATTGACCGGCGTCACGGCGTCACATTGGTCAGAATTGTTGTCCATAGTATATATATATATATATTGCTTTGAATTATACAGCAAGATTTTTGTAGTTCAAAGTTGGTCAGTTATTTCCTTTAGGTTAACAAAGTGTATACAAATCTTGCATTTGGATAAATGAGATATTATGGTTTAATCAGTGTGTTAATCACCATTTATCATCCATTTGATTAGTCAAGCAATAACATGTTAAATCTGTAAAATACATTAAAATCAGTATGACAAAAACACATTTAAACATTTCCAGACATGTTGAATGCGATATCTTAATCAATGAACAATGCAATAACATGCAATTTAATCCAATGAAATTTTTCAAATATCTTTTTGGATCAAAAATATCTTACTGCATTGGAAAGATTCTTAAGATGTGAGCTAAATGTTTCCTTAATGTATGCGTATAAACAAGGAAATTGTTTATGTTTTTTGTTGTTTTTTAAATTAGTAAATTTATTGAGATATTACAGTTTATCAAAACAGAACGCTTTATTTATGGATTAATTTATTCATAAGGGCTACTTTGAGCCCATCGATTGAACATATTTTATTTAGCGCAAAAATAGACCCAAATTGATCGTTTGATGCAGTTGAGTAAAATTGTATTGTTCTTTACACTAGATATATAATAAAACATTGTCAATCCTAAAACTATGGTCTTAGATGGTTGCCAATGGTGTTGGTTATTTGGTATGCAGACGATACCTTTTAATTGCGTGATAAAAATCTTTATATGGACTGTTTCTGTTCATTACTTTACAAAACGTTCCACATCATTCCAGATGTCTCAAGATGAAGATAAATGTGAAACCTGACATATGTATATAATTATATAAAACAAAAAAGTGCAGTAAAATTTAATAAGGTCATTTTGTTTTCCGTTCCTAGAAATATCAAGAGTTGATATCGGCTGTTCTGGAGTTAAAACGTGCAATTAGAAAGGCATAAGGATATTTATTTGAATGGGTTATAACAAGTCATTTGCGATAAATCGTCAAATATGCATATACCTCTGCATACCACGAGAATATACTTATTTCTTTCCTTTCATCGCAATAGCCGAGTATTACTGAAGTAATGTAAGGACTATCTCAGTTTATATGTAAATGAAGAGAAACAAATGCAACGTCAGAATGTACATAAAAAGTTATAGCACGAAAATGTAAACTGCTTACTCAGCAATATTCAATATATTACAAAAATCATAAAAATTACACATAGTTAAATTGGAGAAAAGCCATTACATGTAATATATTGTTTCAATATCGTACATATGAGTTATTCGGTACTCTTCTAAAGTAAGAACAAGAATGTGCACTTAATGTGATCATGTTGAACAAGTTATCACTCACAGTAAAGAATTTTAGAAAACAAATTAAATCAAAATGTATATTGTTGCAATAATGATATAAATTAGGAAATAGGTTGTAAAATTGCATTCTATTTTAAGGTATGTAATGTTAAGAAATTGGTTTGTTTGTTTTAAGTGATCACGAGCTCATGAAACTTAAAATTATTTGTCTTCGTTACCCGACATAAATTTCAATTTTACACTGAAACATATACGATATACGAGTATATCCTAACATTTGTATTAAAGCCGACCGTCCAGTTACACGTGTACATGAATAAACTTTTTCATGAAAATTGTAAGTGTTAAAGGAATAGGAATGGATGGATTGATGTCTGTCTAATATAAATATTCATCATTTAAAAAGAGGTACCATGACAGTTTTTTTGTTGACATCAACCCTATAAGTGAGAAATTCGTGTTTTAAGACACTATCTTTTAGTTGAGAAATAAGTTCATGGGCGCCGCCATTTTGGCGTTCTGTCATTCTCGCGAGACAAACGAGACCGAGATTGTGACGTGTAATACCCACTTCCGGTAAAGGTGTACACACTGGTACAACTGAAATATAACTTGATGAAGAACTTAATTAATCTTATTGCGTACATTATTTATTATTTATGAAAACATCATATGCAACTGAATTGCTTTAATTAATTAATTGAAGACGCCGCGGCATTAATTATCATTTGTCCGATTTTCAAGCTTGCTGATGATCCCACCACATGATTTAAGCAATGACTGCTTAGTTTTCAAAGATAAACCATCAATTTAATTTGGGTACTTTGAGAAACTTCTTCAAATTGACGATATATCTTTTTATTTTGTACTTAATTTTCGCTGTCTGAATAGGGTACATCGCCGGTCATGTATCTTTTTCTCAGCGGTAATATCAATCCAATATGCAGATATTTCCCGAGGACGCAATGTTCCGACATTGACGCTAAAAATAAAATGGCGCAGGAAAATCGGCAGCTAGACTATATAATATCGTATGAAAACCAAACTGTCCGTTCGGTTAATTAGGCACCCAGTCAAAACTGGTACCAACAGCAACAGGTTGCCCATTGGGCATAATTCCCCTGTAATTACGCATATTCTCGGGTTTATCCAGTTCCCTATAGCTTTTTTCCACGTTATCTACTTACCCAATCCCTTTCCCACACAGTTACGCATTTTAATCCAATAAAACAAAAAACATAAATCTACGTACTTAATATTCAAAATGATCATTGGTAACTGAAAAAAAATGTGTTGCTATTTTATGAAATGCTGTAATTTACAGTATAACTTGACAGGTGCGGAACTTAATTTCCCCTAAGGTCATTCAGTTCACCGATGAAGCGTAAATTTCGTCATTAGAATATTTGACAAGGGTGATTAACCAATAAGGGCAACATTGTGCATGATCAAAAGGTCTGTCGGCACAGAGGCATACAAGGAGCAATAAAAGTCGTCAGTACACAGTGTGACAGGAACATTTGGTGCAAATAAGGATCAATTAAAATGGACAATGCACAGTATTAGACATAAGTAGTAAGAACCAGCAATTGTGTGAATAAATTATGCAAATGAGATTTTTGAGCAGCCAATAAAAATGTTTTGCATGCGAAAATGTTTTTAGGCTACGATTACGATGTAAATAACTACCACGCAGCATCATACGTTGACAGACATGTTAACAATTTACTTTTCAAAAGAGTTGCTTATATTTTTGAAATGTGTACATCACTACTAACATATGTTCACACCTTTTAATTTGAAAGTCAGAATCAAACTGCAAAAATTTAATTACATGTACTATTACGAACACGTTTTAGTAGGATTTTAATAATAATGATAATTATCGCCGTTCAATAATTAACAGCCAATTATTCGTTGGTGCGTTTGTTTATTTAATTGCATTATTTGATTGTGTAACTTTGTTAAATAATAACATGTGTATTTATTAACTCTGTGAAATATTGTTTAATTACATTAAGATGAGACTTTAATGAACATAGCATTGTTTGGAGTAACGGGCATCACTGGCCTGAAGTGGTGCGACCGGTAGACGTTGATTTTTTATTTGTTTCTTTATTATTTTTTTTTACTTTTTTTATATTGTTCCGTATTTTGAACAATAAAAAAATCTCCTCTACACCTCCTGTGAAAATTAAATTGTCTGGTCAATACTTTATTATGTAAATATTTCGCTACGATTCAACTAGATTTATCATAAATCTAAAGATGTGGGGAAATGACATCACGCGCACCTGTTGTTATACGGCCAATATACAAACATGGCCGCGCCTACTGATTTGTAGAAATCGGTGATTTAGCGATTTAAATTTCGTTATCATTCGTTTAATATTATTATTTAGCGGCAGAAAATTTGCAGATTTATTATTTATAGTATTCTTTTTCTCTAATCAAGTTTTTATTCTAACCTTGTTTTTCCCTTTAAGTTTGTAACTTAACAATCCTCCCTCGTTAAGCGTCTTCAGACCCGGAAAAGCTCAAGATATATAAGATAAAATCAAACTAGCTTGCAGTCAAAATATATTCTATGTTGTTTTAAACGCTTCGCTTGCAATGACAATTTAGGAAATTATTATATGTCGTACATTTTCTATTACATTAACTGATTTTTAGGACTAGAATATTTTAAAAGGCATGTAAAACATGATTTCAATCCATTTTTCGATTTCATTTGAATGATTAAAACCAAACGACGTCAGATGATTAAATTATCGTATATTAAATATTCTCGTGAATCTCCAATAATTGTTATGATTAACCGACAATTTCCATCAAGCTCTTGCAATAATAATCAAGACTGGCTTAATCATCGACCATTTTTATATCACCGAAATTACATTCCTATACCTCATCAGGACTATATACATTTTTACCAGTTTTACCAGTGTCTGCAATGTAAAATGGACATTATAAAAATGTTGTCAGAGAACAGCAAACTGGCAACAGATCCTGTACTTAACAACTGTTCCTGGCACTGTTGCACGCAAAAGATATTGTTCAGAAATACATCAATATCATGTACACAAAGTATATTTTTTGGTTGGTTCACGTCTGGCCTGATACAAAATGTTTCATAAAAGATTACTTAGAAAAGTGTTGCTTTTCTGAGAAAAAATACACAAAAAGGTGGTTCGTACTATATATACCACTTTGCTTGAATAAGCAAAAACAGAACTCATATAGAATTCTGTATAAAACACCAGAAATTGTAAATGTAATTGATATTTATCATTTCCGGTTTGACATGTACTAAACAGAATATGTCATTACTTGTTTTGCAAAGTTGACATCATGTTTTATATGAATTATATTGTACTTGTCCTTCGGGAACATTGATTCTTATACTCAGTATTAAAGATTAAATATTCCTGTAGTATGGTACCTGAGAAAAACTTTTTATTAACTCTCATAAACAAAGTAAATGAAACCGAGTCTGTGATTTAATTCTTTTCATTTTTGTATTAATTTGGTGTTGTTGTTTTTTTCGGATCACGTATATCCAGAATTTATTTATATAAAGTAAGTGATACAGACAAATAAACTAATTCAGACTAATTCTACAAGCTTTTTCATACTCAATATATCTTAATATAGAACAATCTTATCTTAACACAGAACTGTGTCTATAACTTTACGATTGTTTTAGATGACTTTTTGGCGACAATTAAAGTATTCATGTTCAAATTATTTCAGTTTTTATTCCACTTGAACCATTTCATGCAAGCCTACAAATCCATGAAGTCTAAGCACCCCTTATGCTGTTTATTACTAAGTTATAAAGAAAGTTTTCATAAATAAACACACAACGGTTAGAGTAAGTAAATTCATTGTGGGAAAACGTGACTTTAATAGATTTAAGACGGTAATCGATATAACGTCGCCAATAATGGGCTCTCCAGAATAACATTTCTTAGCAGTGATATTCTAATGATACCTGTGAAAAAACTCTAAATCTGTATGAGCAATATTTTAGGAAAATTGTCAATGATGATGTTGTTGATGATGATGATGATGATTATTATTTTTATTATTATTATTATCATCAATATTGCTGTCGTTATATAAAAACTACATCTGATTTCATTAAAGCTATATCGCCACAACTGCTATTCTTACAGCAAATAAAGTAATGACCCCTATTAAATTACCCAATCTGTATGAGTATGTTTGAAAATGTTGCAGGAAATGCCAATGATTATTTTTATCATATCATTATCATTATAGTAATAATTATAATTACTATTCTAATAAAAACTATATCTAATATCAGTATTGCTATATCGCCTCAAACGCTTTTAAAATATTTCAAATAACAAAAAAATAATCTAAAATAACTGAAAAACTGTAAAGCAGCTTCAATGAAAACGATGGAAGATAGAAGAACAGACGTTTTACAACAATATCTAAATTTATCTTTTCTAATTTCTGCCTAATATACAGGATATATTCTGCTACAGAATCAATTGAACTCAGATGACAAACGTTCTATTTATCCACAACGATGACCATTACACTTATCTACTATGGTCTAAGGCTACTATTCTATTGGACTCAGACAATATTCTTCACAGTAATATTGAGCATTGTGAACGAAGTCATACACCTATACCCTACCAGTATTGACCCAACATAAGTGTACATAATAAAATATATTGCAATAAATTAAAAAGCAAGATGTTTGTAGATCAAAGTTTGACGGTTATTGCCTTTAGGATAGCAAAATGTATACAAATCTTCCATTTGGATAAATGAGATAATATGGTTTTACCATCATTTGAATATCTGAAGCAATAACATCTGAAATCCATTAAAATCAGTGTTACAATACACATTAAAAAATTAAAAGATTAATATCGTTGAATATCGGTATCTTAATCAATAAACGATGCAATAAAATGCGATTTAATTCAATGGATTTTTTCAATTGTCTTTTGGCATCAAAAATCTCTATTTGCATTGGAAGGATGTGACCTTATTACTGGCTTAATGCAATTATATAAACAACGAAATTGTGTACAAAATGATTTCATCTGTGTTGTTTTTTTTTTGTTTTTTTTTAATGTTAAGTTTGTAACTTAACAATCCATCCTCGTTAAGCGTCTTCAGACCTGGAAAAGATCCAGATATAATAAATAAAATTAAACTCACTAATCATTATAGCTTGCAGTCAAAATATATTCTATCTTTTTTAAACGCTTCGCTTGCAAGGACGATTTAGGAAATTATTATATGTCGTAAATTTTCCATTACATTAACTGATTCTTTTTAAAGAAAAGAATATTTTAGAAAGGCATTAAAATATTATTTCAACCAATTCTTTCTATTTCATATGAATGATATAAATCAAACGATGTCACATGATTAAATTTTTGTAAATTGAATATTCTCGTGAATCTCCAATAATTGTTATGATTAAACGACAATTTTTATCAGGCTCTTGCAATAATAATCAAGACTGTCGTACTGTTCGACCGTTTTTATATCACCGAAATTACATTGCTATTCCCCGCAAGGACCATAAACATTTTTAACAGTTTTACCAGTACGTACAATGTAAAAAGACATTGTACAGATGTTGTCAGAGAACAGCAAACTGACAACAGTTAGTTAAGGCCTCTGTACTTAATGGTGATTGTTGGCACTGCTGCACGCAAAAACACTTATTAAGGAATACATCAATATTATATAAACAAAAGTAAATTATTTTCGTAGGTACAAGATTGGCGTGATTCAAAGTGTTTTATAAAACATTTGAGAAAAATACGCAAAGCTTGGTTCGTACTTTACACACCCTTTGCCTCCATTTATATGAACACTGATGCTTCATTAGCAAAAAATAGAACTAATATGGAATTCTGTATGAAACGCCAGAACTTGGAAATATATTTGATATTTATAACTTCCGATTGGACATGTCCCAGACAGTATCTGTCAATACCTGTTTTGCAAATTTGACATCATGTTTTACGTGATTTATATTGCTCTTGTCCTTCGGGAAATTTGATTCCTAAACTAAGTGTTAAAGATTTAACAATGCCGTAGCAAGGTGTCTGCACTTTAATAATCTTTCATGAACATACTAAATGAGACAGAGTATGTGATTCAAGTTTTTTCTTTTTTGTATTTATTGTTAATTTTTCGGATCACTTATCCACAGAATACGATATATTATTATTATAAAAGTGATACAGATGAATAAACGTTACAATCAGAACCTTTTTCAAGCATTTTCATAATCAATATATCTCTCTATATAGAACAATCTATCTATAACTTAACGATTCTTTTGAAAGCTAGTAGCGACAATGACTTTTGGGCAACAATAAAAGTTTTCATGTTCAAATTGATATCGTTTTATGCCTCTTGTACCATATCTGGCCAACCTACAAATCCATGAACCCTAAGAACTCCTTTTGCTGTTTGTTACTAAGTCATAAAGTAAGTTCTCAGCAACACAGTTTCTAAATATTAGAGTAAGTAAATACAATGTGAGCAAATGTGACTGTATCATAGATTTAAGACGGTCATCGATATAAAGTGGTCCCTCCAGAATAGCATTTCTTAGCAGTGATGTTATTCTGATGATACCTGTGAAAACTGTGAAAAATTCCCAATCTGTTTTAGCATGTTTAAAAATGTTTTTTTTTTTTTGCCACACAATAACTGTGTTAAACGTTTCACCGACTGTACTAATAAAATCCTTAGATTATCAACATTAACTTTGTTTCTTCATGACAAGATATGCCATTTTGTGTATATTTTGTACTCAAAATGATTACAATACAAATCCGAATATGGTGTAACTATTTTCCGCTAGGGTCGTACCATATTCGATCAGATCGGAAAAATACCTTGTTGAGTACAACATAAATACAAGCAATCGTAATATCTTGTCATAAAGAACATAGGTTATGTTTAGAATCAATTTAAAACATTTCCGCTCCTTAGTCAATTACAAACCTCGGTTACCGGTAATTGAATTTTCTAAACGGTTTTTAACTAAAAACCGACCGTACCCGTTTAAACGGATAAATGTGGCATCCCTAATATTGATATACCGCCATGAATGCTTCTCATACAGTAATGTAATAATGGAAATAACAAAAGGGTAATTTTAAATAACTAAGCAAAACACTAAAAGAAAAACGCCTCAATGAAAACGACGGATGATAGAATTTTAGAGACTTTTTTCAATTATATCTAAATTTCTTATTTCTGCCTAATATACAGGATATATACTGCTATGGAATCAATAAACCTTAGACAAATATTCTATTAATCCGAAACGACCATTTTTACAGTTATCTTCTATAGTTTAAGGCTATTTGCTTTAGGAATCAGACAATTTTTTCCACGGTTATCTTGAGCATTGTGAACGAAGTCATACACTTATACCCTACCAGCATTGACCCCCTTCACAGTGGTCAACATTGTTGTTCATAGTAAAATATATATTGCAATCAGTTATAAAGCAAGATTTTTGTAGTTCAAAGTTTGTCAGTTATTTCTTTTAGGTTATCAAAGTGTATACAAATCTTGCATTTTGACGAGATATGATGGTTTAAGCTTGCATTCGGATTTTAAACGAGATTATGGTTTAATCTGTGTCTTAATCCATTTAATAGGTCAAGCAATAACATGTGAAATCCATTAAAATCAGTGTTACAAAAAGATATCTGTATATTTCCAGATTAAAACTGTTGAATCCGATATCTTAATCAATGAACAATGCAATAACATTCGATTTTATCCAATGTAATTTTCCAAATGTCTTTTGGGATGAAAAAATATGTTTGCATTGCAAATGAAATATTCTTAGGATGTGAGCTAAATGTTGGCTAAATGCAATTATATAAACAAGGAAATTGTGTACAAAATCATTTCATCACTGCTTTTTGATTCACTAAAAAGATACTAGTACAGTTATTTGGATTCTAAATTTCATCAAGGCAAAACGCTTTATTTATTGATTGATAAGTTTATTCATTCTAGAGGCTACGTTGAGCCATTCGATTGAACATATATATATAAAGCGCAAAAATTGACCTATATTTTTTCGTTTGATGCAGTAAAGTTTTGTTCTAATAAATTGCCAGTATTGTTTAATAGTGTTGGTATGCAGACGATACATTTTAATTGCGCGATAAATATCTTGATATGGACTGTTACTGTGCATTACATTACAAAAGTTCGACATCATTCCAGATGTCTCAAGATGCAGATAAATGTGAAACCTGACATATACAACTGGAAATTGCCCTAATGTGAATAAGGTCAGGTGGTTTTCAGTTCCTAGAAATATGGAGTTTATACCGGCTGTTCTGGAGTTAGAAAGGCATAAGGATATTTATTTGAATGGGTTATAACAAGTTATTTGCGATAAATCGTCAAATATGCATATACCTTTGCATACCACGAGTATATACTTATTTCTTTCCTTTCATCGCAATAGCCGAGTATTACTGAAGTAATGTAAGGACTATATCAGTTTATATGTAAATGAAGAAAAACAAATGCATCGTCAGAATGTACATAAAAAGTTAAAGCACGAAAATGTAAACTGCTTACTCAGCAATATTCACTATATTTCAAAAAATATAAAAAAAAATACACATAGTTGAATTGGAGAAAAGCCATTACATGTAATATATTGTTTCAATATCGTACAAATGAGTTATTCGGTACTCTTCAAAAGATATTCGATTAAAATAAGAACATGAATGTGCATTTCAATTTCCAGCATGTTGAACAAGTAATCAGTCTCAGTAAAGAATTTTAGAAAACAAATTAAATCAAAAGTTATATTGTTGCAATAATGATATAAATTAGGAAGTAGGTTGTAAAATTTAAATCTATTCTAAGGTATGTTATAATGAGAAATCGGTTTGTTTCTTTCACGTGATCACAAGCTCATGAAACTTAAAATTATTTGTCTTCGACTGTCCAGATAAAGGTAAACATGAATAAACTTTTTCATGAAAATTGTTAGAGTTAAGTTTGTAACTTAACAACCCTCCCTCGTTAAGCGTCTTCAGACCCGGAAAAGCACCAGATATATTAGATAAAATCAAACTCATCAATCATTATAGCTTGCAGTCAACATATATTCTATGTTGTTTTAAACGCTTCAATTGCAATGACAATTTTGGAAATTATTATATGTCGTACATTTTCCATTACATTAACTGATTTTTTAGGAACAGAATATTTTAAAAGGTATGTAAAACATGATTTCAATCCATTCTTTCGATTTCATATGAATGATTAAAACCAAACGATGTCAGATGATTAAAAATCGTTGATTAAATAGTCTCGTGAATATCCAGTAATTGTTATGATTAATCAACAATTTTCTTAAGGCTCTTGCAATAATAATCAATACTGTTTAATCATCGACAGTTTTTATATATCCGAAATTACATTGATTAACCTCGCCAGGACTATAAACTTTTTTTACCAGTTTTACCAGTGTCTACAATGTAAATGGACATTATAAAAAGTGTTGTCAGAGAACAGCTAACTGGAAACAGTTCCTGTACTTAACAAACTGGTTGCTGGCACCAACTGTTGCACGCAAAATAAATCTTGTTTTAGGAATACATCAAATTATGTACACAAAGTAAAAATTTTTTTGGTTGGTAACATGTTTTGGGGCGTGATACAAAAAATGTTTTCATAAAAGATGACTTATGACAAAAAATACACAAAAAAGGTGATTCGTATTATATATACCATTTTGCTTGAATAAGCAAAAACAGAACTCATATAGAACTCTGTATGAAACACCAGAACTTGGAAATGTAAATGATATTTATCAAAAATTTTCCGGTTTGACTTTATACTAAACAGAATATGTTCTTACCTGTTTTTGCACCAATGTTTTTATGTGATTAATATTTTGTCTTTGTCCCTTCGGGAACATTGATTCCAATACATAGTGTTTAAAGGATTTAATATTGCTTAGCAAATTACCTGAGTAAAACTGGCCACTTTTTTATTAACTCTCAACATAAACAAACTAAATGAAACCCGAGGTATTGTATTTAATTCTTTTTTTCATTTTTTGATTTATTGGGTGTTTTTTTTCGGATCACGTATTTCCAGAATTTATTTTATATAAAGTTAAGTTGATTAACAGACAAATAAACGTTTTACTTCAGAATAATTCTACAAGCTTTTTTACTCAATATATTTTAATAAGGGAAAATCTTATCTTAACAACAAAAACTGTGTCTATTAACTTTACGATTGTTTTAGAAGGACTTTTTGGGCGACAATTAAAGTATTCATGTTCAAATTCTTTCAGTTTTTATTCCACTGGAGCCATGTCATGCAAGCATACAAATCCATGAAGTCTAAGCAGCCCTTATACTGTTTGTTACTAAGTTATAAAGAAAGATTTTATATATAAACACACCATGGTTAGAGTAAGTAAATTCAATGTAGGAAAACGTGACTTGAATAGATATAAGACGGTAATCGATATAACGTCGCCAATAATGGCCTCTCCATAATAATATTTCTTAGCAGTCATATAGTAATGATCCCTATGAGAAAAACTCTAAATCTGTATGAGCATGTTTGAAAATATTTTAGGAAAATTGTCAATGATAATGTTGATGATGATGATGATGATGATTATTATTATTATTATTATTTTTATCATATCATCATCATTATCGTAATAATTATAATTACTATTGTAATTAAAAACTATATCTAATATCAGTATTGCTATATCGCCTCAAATGCTTTTCAAACAGTTGTAAAATAATTGAAATAACGAAAAGATAATCTAAAATAACTAAAAAATTGTAAAACAGTGAAAAAACAGCAGCTTCAATGAATACGATGGATGATTTACAATTATATCTAAATATATCTTTTCTTATTTTCGCCTTATATACAGGATTTGTATTCTACTAAGAATCAATTAACCCCAGTACGACAAACGTTCTATTTATCCACATCGAATGATCATTACACTTATCTACTTTGTGTTCTTAGGCTTATTATTCTATAGATTTCAGAACGATATTTCTTCACAGTTTAATCTTGAGCATTATAAACGAAGTCATACACCTATAACCCTACAGTATTGACCCAAACATAAGTGACATTTAATAAATATATTGCAATAAATTTAAAAAGCAAGATGTTTGTAGATCAAAGGTTTTGACGGGTTATTTGCCCCTTTAGGATGGAAAAAGTGGTATACCCAAATCTTGCATTTGGATTAAATGAGATATGAGCCGCGTCACGACAAAAAACCAACATTAGTGGGTTTGCGACCGGCATGGATCCAGACCAGCCTGCGCATCCGCGCAGTCTGATCAGGATCCATGCTGTTCGCTATCATTTTCTTTTACTTGTTATAGGGTCTGTAAGCGAACAGCATGGATCCTGATCAGACTGCGCGGATGCGCAGGCTGGTCTGGATTCATGCTGGTCGCAAACGCACTATGTTGGTTTTGTCGTGACGCGGCTCATATTATGGTTTTAGCCCTGTGTTAATCACTATTTACCATCATTTTAATTACTGTAGCAATAACATGTGAAATCCATTAAAATCAGTGTTACAAAACCACATTAAAAATTAAAAGATTAAAATCGTTGAATATCGGTATCTTAATTAATGAATGATGCAATAACATGCGATTTAATCTAATGCAAGTTTTCAAATGTCTTTTGGGATCAAAAATCTCTTTTTGCATTGGAAATGAAAGATTCTTAGGATGTGAGCTTTTTATTGGCTTAATACAATTATATAAACAAGGAAATTGTGTACAAAGTCATTTCATCAGTGTTGTTTTTTTTTACTGAAAAAAGATACTAGTAAAATTATTTAGATGTAATAGTTCATCAAAACAAAATGCTTTATTTATTAATTCAATAATGCTGTATGCATAGGTAGCTGAAAAAAAAAATGCTTGTTCATGTAGTTCAGGAACGATTAAGAATGACGAAGCGGAGGCCTGTGATTTAATTCTTGTCACGTTTGTATTTATTGCTCTTTTACTATTTAAAAATGTTAATTAATATTAAGCAATGCAGACTTATAATTACAACTCAGAAAGATTTACAGCGAGAGCATTTTCATATCACATATATAAATATGAACAATCTTATTAAAACATAACTGTGTCTATACATAACGATTGTTTTAAACTGTTTTGCCAAAGCTGAGTAAGCGACGATGACTTGTGGGCGAGTTATAGTTTCATTGTCAAATCAATAGCAGTGGTTTATGGCTGTCTTGAGACGTGTCAGGCCGAGCGCCCTATGCAAATCGTGGGAAGTCTAAGCACTCTTATGCTTATTGTTAGCTTAGTCCATAAAGACGAGTTCTTAGCAAACATCCATATATATACGAACATGGGTATCAGTAAGTAAATTCAATGTGGGGAAAACGTGTGTGGCTTTAATTAGAGTTTAGACGGTAAGTCGTGGATAGACGTCGCCAATAGTGGCCTCTCGCAGAATAGCATTTCTAAGCAGGGTGATATAGTATGATCCCTTGTAAAAAATTCCAAATCTGTTATATAGTCAATGTGAAATGTTTCAGCGAAAATGTGTCAATGGATTATGAAAGTTGAAGTGTATCGATGTACTATTGTTAGCTAGTTGCGACTGTTGACGTTGTAATGATTTTTGTCAGGATGCGACTTTTAAGGCTACTGAAAGTTAAATGGTACGGTAATTTAACCATAAAACTTAATCAGTGGACAAGAATATATACACTTGAAAGTACCAGAAAAACGGCTTTCAAGTACAGTTAAATGCTTATGGTATTAAGATCTTCACTGTTAAATAAAATGCATAAAACGGATTAATTAAATATGGGTCAAAACAAGTAAATTAGATGGGCATTTTGGTAGTAGTTAATGTTGGAGATCTATGAGTTCGTCAAATGTAAATTGTTAAGAAGGGGTTATTGACGGTGTTTTCGCGTAGAAGAATTACAGTTAAAGTCTTTTAGCGGAATACTTATTTAGCGGAATGTTCAAAGTTTGGAGGATTTACCGTGTTTGGAGGATTTTTAGTTAGGGTTGAAGCTACTGTAATCATAATAACTTTGTTGTCGTGTTTAGCGGTGGACACAACGCCCTCGCTCAATCAGCGTGAATAGCGTCATGTTGTTATAGATTTGGGTGTTACATGTCGAATGAAATGTCTTGCCGGCCGCTAAGACTGTTCAAAGTACTTTTATCCGCTCATAAAGTTACGCGGTACTACAGGAGATATGTTAACATGAGGTGAGTCCGCAAACGTGCACACTCTCATGGCTCATCGCGGTGAAAATAGATTGCAAGATGCCTAATGTTATTATTCTCTTATAAGAATATAACGGAATGAAAAATATGGCAGGATTTTTATATAATTCACTTGTTTATCCAAAATATGAGTTATGGTAAGTTTATCGTTGCATTATCACTTTCTCGGAATTTGGCGCCGGATATGGATCTATTAATTTCGTGAAATCCGTACAGCGAAATGAATTAGTAACTCTTTGCTGGTGCTATGATGACCTTTTCGTGTATACTTTTCTGATCAATTGTAATGGAATAAATGTAAGGTATATTTTACATATGAATCGGTTTTATTGTTATTTTTTGGCAGTTGGTATTACGCTCAACTTGTCAGGTATTTGCGAACCCGGAATATGTCACAAGTTCTGAACGATATTTAATGTTCTTTAAACTGAGAATTGAATCTGTTACTGTTACTGTTAGATGATATGTGTGATAAAACACACAAAATACGGAAATGACAGGCAGTCAGAATGCACGTAAGGAACAAGGTATGAATCTATAACGTAGTAGTGGGAAAAAACAACGCTTTTTGGGTTTTTTTTGTAAAGTTTTACATGTTAATCATACTACTTCCCTCCTTTTTAAAAAGAATATCTCCTGGATATGTCTATGAAGTTTTTGCTTGTATACCAAGGGCTAACAAAGTTAGAAGGAATTCATTTATGACAAATATCGACAAAACATTAATTTGAACACTCAATGCTTATTTTCATAAAGTTGTAATAAAAATATATCTTTATAAGTTTAGCTCTAGGTTTTTGAGTTTTCTATGTAAAGTCAACACTGTCACAGTGTATTTTCTTTCTTAAAAGTATTTTGTGCATATGAAATAAATAAAACATTAAGGTTAACACGAAAACATTTAAATGACACATGTACATGTAGGAGTTCACATACGGCGTAACCATGAAGTGTAATTTGTTATTGCACTTTCACACGCATAATACTGGATAAAGTATTAATAAACTTTATTTTGTCTAACTGGCCATCATTTAAGAGTTGTTTTCTAAACTCATTCAACATTAATCAATGACATATTTTGGTGTCATTATTCACATATAACTAATATAACCATCTGTTTCACTTACACTTTTTATCTATGCATAACTATCTGAATTTACGTAAATATTAAACTCGGATATTACTATCGAATTTCACTAGTCACTTTTATCTAAAAAGACCATCGTGATTTTATTAATCATTTTTTTCAGATATAACATCTGACTTCACTTATCATCATTTTATCGTCAATTAACCATTGAATTACTATCACTTTTATTCACAGTCCGGCTGATTTCGACTTAATCACTGTTATCGTCAAATATGCATTTGCTTCATTTAATTTAATATAAAGATTAATAAATTGTCTGACTTCATAACCATCACATATAAGTTGGTCAAACCACTTCACATTACATGTTATGTATGCATAAAGAATGATTTGTAAATTCCTGAGAAATTATTATCACAAAAAAAAACAAAACATGTGAATTTTTCACTTCAACACTGATTGTGTGGTAACATTTGATTAGATTTTTCTCGTGGGTAGGATCACTGTTTTTGGGAACTAGACATAAGACGTTCTTTTTAATACAGGGGGATTTCTGTCTACACGAATATGAGGAATCTGTCAAGTGTGATGATGGCTTTTGCTTTTCGTCTGTCTGACTTTAACACTTGAAGCAATTCAAATTCATAAGAAGAAATATTGTATCTATGTAGGGAGATTCAGTTTATTGATCAATTTTGACATATTCCATTTTTCTTGTGGGGGATCATGGTGCATGACAATTGCCTTAGGTATGATATCGATCTTGTGTGGCATTTGTATAGGATAAGTGCTTTTGATAATTTGGATGACACCGGAACCATGTATTTTAGTCGTGAAATGTGATGGAATTTGACTAATTTTTATGTTTAGCATTTGGTATGACTGTCACTATCATAATTGATCTGTGGTTTTGTTTCAGGGATTCCACTACTGGCCTGATTTAAAGGTAGGTGTTACTGTTCACGGTGAAAGAGAATACACGATTATTGATTTGGGTGACTTTGTGAGTTTGAGCCTGTGCCGAGAACTGTGTGGCCATAATCACAAATGGTGAGATATCGATCGGCATATTGCTACTGATGGCTTTCGTACAGTATGCGGATTTACATGGTAGTATATGTAGGTTACTTCCTTTCTTTGGAGAGCCAATGTGCTTGTGGTTCTGAGACGTTGTGTACGTCTCTTTCTATGCCAAGGGAATGAAGCTCCATTATCTTCAACTCAAATTTGCTTGACTGTGGTCAATTGAGTGGTACAAGGAGGGGTGGAAGTGACACACTTGTTTACACAAAGATGTATTTAAAATGCTTCAGGCAACGCGTCTAAGGCTATCATGGTTATGGTATGTGCGGGACAGGTATTTCCGGGTCCATGTTTGGAGCGTGCTCGCATTATATGATAAAAATGTGTGTTTCAGTTTTTGGAACGGGGAAGGTTGGACCCCAACATATCAGTGAAACTTTGTCAGGTAGCATGCTAAATATAGCGTTGTCTATGGTGGCATTAATTATTCTGTTTGACAATTTTCGGTGCTGGTTGGCAGTATTCATAGCGGCTTACAATACATTAATACTATCTGAAACACCGGGCCCATAGAAACCCCTTGTTGACCTTATATTAATGTCTTTCAAACCCAAGAGCCCAGATGAGGAAATCTGATGAAATTAATACATCTTTCTGCCTCGTTTTAGGTAAAACAAGGCCCCAACCGACAAAAACCGGGATTCATCTACATATTTCGATCAAATTTAGGGAACATTAAAATTTTCCACTGACGCCAAAGAGCTTAGGAATGATGTCCCGCAGAACCCGTAGCCCAAACTTGGCCCGATTCTTTTTTCCAATTTAGCGGAAAAAAAAATGGACCAATATCAGGATTGCTTTTTTTGGTTTTTTTATTTCTAAGGCGCCCCAAACCCTAAAGGGTTTAAATTTGTTTGGGGTAAAATTCATGTCAAGGTTTTGCAATTTTGCGAGTTGTAACTCTTGATACTTTCTCACTTGGTTTTCTATATCTATCTTTTTTTTATTTTCAGCTGTTTCTGTTAATTTCTTCTTTTTTGCTGCTGGGGGCCCTTTTCTGCAAGGGATTGCATAAGCTTTGATTACTATGCATTTCCCGGCTTTTAACACTAGTTTAAAAAGTGCCTAACCCCTGTAAAAAAACGCGGGTTTGCCCTGTTGGACCTTTTAACTAGCATAAAATTACAGCAGTTTATCAGTTCTAAGTAGGATTTGACCATAAAATTTGAAAAAATTTTTTTCAGTGTAAATACGCAAGAAATCTTTTCTTTTTATACATTTGTTGTCGTGTTTTTCAGGGCTTTATATGTAAGAAATTCCCCGTTTTTTTTCCCGTTTGTTCTTGTGACAAAATTGCGCCCAAACCGATTTACATCGCGTCTGTATCGGGAAAAATTTTAATCCTTTTTGGGTACCCAAGACGGTGGTTATTAAAAGCTGTTTTAAAGGGGTTTAAATGATTTTTACATCTGTTGTCCAAATAAATTTTTCTTTCTTTTCAAGGCTGATGATGGACGCAAACTTGCGAAACCTTGAAAAAAATTTGCGATAAAAGGGTGCAGCCCCCAAAAACTTCGGGGGTTGTTTTTTGGTTTTAAATGGTGTTGGCCAATTCCTTTTACAATCAATTTTACTTTCATCTGTATGGATACCATCTTTAAAAGTGGTCCCAAATGTTTTGATTTTTGGAAAAAAAATGCATTTTTGAAGACTTTAATTTAGATTGATCTGAAGTTTGGGAAAAAACATTTTTTTAACCTTTTTTTAAACATTCATCTAAGACTGGGCCGGGGTGATGTGTTTCATATAAAGAAGTTGATTCGGGCCCCCCTGGATCCCCTAAGAATTCAGACAGAACCTGGAATTTGAAGGTGATTCACAAGAAAACGGCATAAAAGAAAAGATAAATGCACAGATGTTAGAAAGTGTTTTAATTGTGTTGGATCTTTATCTGCCAAAACCGAACCAAAATCCATGCAGTTGAAACTGGACGGCCCAAAGCATTAGAATTCATTTCCTTGGGAAGGGGATATGCTCTTTTATGGTTCCTCATTAAGTTTCCCATGTCAACAAGAAACTGGTAGAACCCTCTTTTGGGAACAAGACTATGGTGAACCAGGGGCT